>NW_026882728.1:0-421254 GCF_032173495.1 Musca vetustissima | reverse complement strand
AAATAAATGATTATGAATGCGTATCCTTTTCGGAAGAATACCTTGAACGATTGGTGTGAGTTCTTTTTTTGCACAAAGATGATGAAAAAATATCATAATGTGGAGTACATAAAGATACGATACCTAAATGTTATTTGTGTGGATTTATAGGGTGTGATGGTAAATGAACGCGATACAGTACTGTAGACACGTAAATAGTTAATATATTCAGGATTTAAGTTTGTGTACATTTCCATATGTTAACATTTTCGTTTAACCATAAACAATCATAAAAATACAGCTTTCCCAAGTACAGACGATGTTTTGCATCGAAAGAGTAAAACTATTTATAGCATCATCATTTAGACTATTCGATTTCGTGGAAGAAGTCCCTAAGTATCGTTTCAGGAAATCTGTTTCGGACAGTTAGGAATATGAATTGGAGTAGTTAAATCAATTTTGTTAAGTATAATTTCTCTTCTTATTCGGACAGAAGGCTTTGTTTCCAGGCAAATGGAAACGATATAGACGCATGGTCCCTTTTGAGAATATGCATAGAATCACTTTCTGTGTAAATTATAAACAAAGTACAGGTCGCATTTATGATTCGTATTGGATTTAATTTGGCACAAATTATTTATTTGGCCCAAGGACGAACCCTATTGAAATTGGAAAAATCGGTTCAGATTTAGATATAGCTCCCATATATATTTCCCTCCGATTTAAGGTAAATGGTGCAACAAAGTCCCTATATATCTTTCGATTTGCACGAAACTTAGCACTTCATACTGAATTAAGCCTAGAATGATGTGTATTAAGTTTCATCGGTTCAGATTTAGATATAGCTCCCATATATATTTTCGTCCGATTTAAGGTAAATGGTGCACCAAAGTCCCTATATATAGCATTTCCACATTAAATGAAACCTTTTACAAATTAAATGAACCCTTTTCCAAATTAAATGAAACCTTTTCCAAATTAAATGAAACCTTTTCCAAATTAAATGAAACCTTTTCCAAATTAAATGAAACCTTTTCCACTTGAAATGAAACCTTTTACAAATAGAATGAAACCTTTTCCAATTGAAATGAAACCTTTTACAAATAGAATGAAACTTTTTCCAAATTAAATGAAACCTTTATTCTTATCTAAGGAAATATAATATTTGCAGTAATTTTAAACCAATATTTGTAAATTAAATCAAAGAATATTAACACATATAGTTGTATGGCTATGTAATTAACATAAATATTCTTTAATTCGGTGTGATTTCATTTAATATCTTTACTACATAAAACTAAATAAATAGTAATACAAACTGGGGCATTTCTTGACATTTTAATAAATAAATATTTAAGAACAGGAATTGAATACCCGGTCCTAAATGCGAAATACATATTTGACTTAATAAATTGTTGATGATAAGGTAACTGCTTATCTTAATGAAGGGGTTCCCGACTTGCAGCTTGTGGGATTTTCAAAACCATGTCCATAACGTAGTTAGAACAATCTTGCCGAGTAAGCTTTTGAATACTTCGCTCGATTACATCAACAATGTTATGTTCCATTGAAACGTCACACAGCTCAGCTCTTGGACATAATTTTATTTTTGAAAATTCATTTTCGATTGGATTTAGCATTGGAGAATAAGGCGGTAAGAATTTAAGGTTGCATCTTTTGGATTCGATCAAATTTTTTATGTCATGTCGCTTGTGTATTTAAGCGTTATTTTCCAACTCTGGATTGATTTTCTCAAAAAAAAAAAAAAAAAAAAAAAAATCTATAAATAATTTAAATCTGTCTGCATTGACACTGGGATTAGAAACGATTGTGTGATGTACAACTCCCGCGTTGTTTATTGCTGCAATTATAGTGACATTACGACCTCTGACCGTAGGCAACAAAATGTGTGCTCTTGTTCCTTGTCTTGAACGGGCTTGGGTTCTTCGTATGTGAAGATTAAATCCACACTCATCAATGAATATAAATTTTTCTCCTTGTTGGGGTATCCATTTTGTAAAGTCTTGAGCATATTTTTGTCTCAAGCCTAATGTTCTGGAGTCATTCTTTCGTTCTATTTCAATAGAGGCCATCTTAAACGTAAAAAATTTTGGAACATTGAAGGAAAATAAGCGTGGAGGAAATAGAATTAAGTTGTTGATACCACAAGTTTTAAGTCTGATCGAGTTCTATATAGAAAGTCAACCTGGAATTACCCTCAAAGCCATAAAAACTAAACTGTTGAGAGAAAATGATATAAATATTTCCACAAGCTGCATAGAATATGGATTACGGAAATTAAAAATTACGTTTAAGATGGCCTCTATTGAAATAGAACGAAAGAATGACTCCAGAACATTAGGCTTGAGACAAAAATATGCTCAAGACTTTACAAAATGGATACCCCAACAAGGAGAAAAATTTATATTCATGGATGAGTGTGGATTTAATCTTCACATACGAAGAACCCAAGCCCGTTCAAGACAAGGAACAAGAGCACACATTTTGTTGCCTACGGTCAGAGGTCGTAATGTCACTATAATTGCAGCAATAAACAACGTGGGAGTTGTACATCACACAATCGTTTCTAATCCCAGTGTCAATGCAGACAGATTTAAATTATTTATAGATTTTTTTTTTGAGAAAATCAATCCAGAGTTGGAAAATAACGCTTAAATACACAAGCGACATGACATAAAAAATTTGATCGAATCCAAAAGATGCAACCTTAAATTCTTACCGCCTTATTCTCCAATGCTAAATCCAATCGAAAATGAATTTTCAAAAATAAAATTATGTCCAAGAGCTGAGCTGTGTGACGTTTCAATGGAACATAACATTGTTGATGTAATCGAGCGAAGTATTCAAAAGCTTACTCGGCAAGATTGTTCTAACTACGTTATGGACATGGTTTTGAAAATCCCACAAGCTGCAAGTCGGGAACCCCTTCATTAAGATAAGCAGTTACCTTATCATCAACAATTTATTAAGTCAAATATGTATTTCGCATTTAGGACCGGGTATTCAATTCCTGTTCTTAAATATTTATTTATTAAAATGTCAAGAAATGCCCCAGTTTGTATTACTATTTATTTAGTTTTATGTAGTAAAGATATTAAATGAAATCACACCGAATTAAAGAATATTTATGTTAATTACATAGCCATACAACTATATGTGTTAATATTCTTTGATTTAATTTACAAATATTGGTTTAAAATTACTGCAAATATTATATTTCCTTAGATAAGAATAAAGGTTTCATTTAATTTGGAAAAAGTTTCATTCTATTTGTAAAAGGTTTCATTTCAATTGGAAAAGGTTTCATTCTATTTGTAAAAAGTTTCATTTCAAGTGGAAAAGGTTTCATTTAATTTGGAAAAGGTTTCATTTAATTTGGAAAAGGTTTCATTTAATTTGGAAAAGGTTTCATTTAATTTGGAAAAGGGTTCATTTAATTTGTAAAAGGTTTCATTTAATGTGGAAATGCTATATCTTTCGATTTGCATGAAACTTGGGACATCTTACTGAATTAAGCCTAGAATGATGTGTGTTAAGTTTCGTGAAAATCGGTTTAGATTTAGATATAGTTCCCATATATAGATTCGTCCGATTTAAGGAAAATTGTGCACCAAAGTTCCTATATATCTTTCGATTTGCACGAAACTTGGCACATCATTCTGAATTAAGCCTAGAATGATGTGTGCAAAGTTTCGTTAAAACCGATTCAGATTTAGATATAGCTCCCATATATATTTTCGTCCGATTTAAGGTAAATGATGTACCAAAGTCCCTATATAATTTTCGATTTGCTCGAAATTTGGCAAAGCGTACTAAATTGAGTCTATAATGATGTGTGCTAAGTTTCGTGAAAATCGGTTCAGATTGAGATATAGCTTCCATATATATTTTCGTACGATTTAAGGTAAATGGTGCACCTAAGTCCCTATATATCTTTAGAAATTTGGCATAGCGAACTGAATTGAGTCTATAATGAACTCTACGTACCAAATTTCATCGAATTCGAAAATACCGAAAATTTGAGGTTCAGATTTAGATATAGCTCCCATATATATTTTCATACGATTTAAGGTAAATTGTGCACCAAAGTCCCCATATATCTTTCGATTTGCTCGAAATTTGGCATAGCGTACTGAATTTAGTATATAATGATGTGTGCTAAGTTTCATGAAGATCGGTTCAGATTCAGATATAGCTCCCATATATATATATATATATATATATATATATTTTTTTTTGTCCGATTCTATGTAAATGGCGCACCAAACCAATTAAGACTAGAATAAGGTTATTGCGTTTTATTGAAATTGGTGCAGATGCAGACATAGCTCCCATATATGTTTCGCACGCGTGTCTGATTGATATTAAATTTTGAAGAGTGCGGCATACCGAATAGCGTGTATTAAGTTCGCTATAAATCCATTTAAATTAGTTTGTCCCATTGTTCACATAGAGATAAAGATCACATATTTAAGTTCGTTCAATTTCATGTCAATGTTCCTTTGAAAAGGCGACGTCTATTAGGATATATATGTAGAATATATCAAAGTGGTGAAGGGTATTATATAGTCGGCCCAGTCCGACTTTACTACTTCCCTTACTGGTTTTGTATCTCAATTTTTTCCTTCAGAAAGTATCATTATATAGGGGATATGCCTTAATGCTGGTCGATATATTTCATTATCGTCAGTTTCGATATTTTAGCACGATATTCTTAGAAAGCGGAATAATTACAACTGATGCCTAAATCGTTTTAGAACTTTATACTTTATGGGGTAAAAACTGACTATTTCGTGTAACGACTATCACCCATACTATGATAGAATACAACATCTAGACGCTAGAATGATTAAAACAGACGAACCTGCTTAAATCGTCATAGAATTTTACGCTGATCAAGATTATATATACTTTATAGGGTCGGAAATTTCGATAAGTTACAAACGGAAAAACAATACTAATATACCCCCATACTACGGTGGAGGGTATCAAAAGGGGGTTATATGGGGACTACCCTTAAAAGGGGCAAATATTAATAATTCTTGTGAGGTAGATTTTTTTCCATATACGACTACAAAATACCAAATTACAATGAATTCGGTTGAAAAACGCGCTCAAGAACCCCAAATTATGGGGGCTATCCGAAAAAATGGACTTATATTTATATTTTTTGGTACAGACACTTGGTACCCAATAAATACCCAATGTTCCAAATTTCAGCGAATTCGGTTGAAAAATGCTGTCAAAATCCCCCAAAAACTGAAAATTGGGGGCACCGTTATATGGGGGCTACCAGAAAAAGCGGATCTATATTTATAATATTTGGTGGAAAGATTTGGTAACCAATAAGTACCGAATGTATAAAATTTCATCGAATTCGGATGAAAAACGCGCTGAAGAACACCCAAATTCCGAATATTTGGAGGTACAGTTATATGGGAGCTACCAGAAAAAGTGGACCAATATTTATAATTTTTAGCGAATATTTGGTACCCAAAAAGTACACAATGTGCTAAAAAAACGCGCTAAGAGCACAAAAAACCGTTATATGGGGGCTACCAGAAAAAGTGGACCGATATTTATAATTTTTTGTGGAAACGTTTGGTACCTAATAAAAACCCAATGTGCTGAATTCGGTTGAAAACGAGCTCTAGAATTCTAAAATACCGAAAATTGAGGGGTGACCTTATATAGGCATAGGACTGCCTGCAGACAGTCCTATGCAAAATGTCAGCACCTTCACTTCCATCAGAAGATAGCGTGCTTACGATAGACGGACGGACATTGCTAGATCATCATAGAATTTTACCCTGATCAAGAATATATATATACTTTACAGGGTGAGATGAACAAACTGCAACCAACTTCAGACTGCTGTCATTCCTAAGCTGTTAAATTTATTCCAATGACAGCTCATTATATTGTTTACAAGCGTATAAAAGCATTTTGGTGAAAAATTTCCAAAAAAAAAGTTATTCGTGATGGAATTCAAGCGTCATCGTGTGATTTCTTTATATTTGGCTGGAAAACCACAAGTGGCTATCGTTAGAGCACTCCAGCCTTTAAATATGAATAAATCGTTTCTGTCTCGTACCTTCGGCCTTCGCAATGGCCGAAAAATGGCTCGTGAGCTGAACATATCACAATATTCTATTCGGCAAATATTGAAAAATGAGCTCGGGGTAAAACCATTGAAATTCCAAAACGTGCAAGAACTTACACCGCAACAGAAAGAAAATAGACTCAAAAGAGCTAAAGTGTTGCTTCGCTTGGCCGAAAGTGGTGAACTGCCGAATTTGGTTTTTTCCGATGTGAAAATATTCGTTATCCAGCAGTTTGGAAACAAACAAAATGATCGTGTTTACTTGCCAAAGAAGTCAGCTAAAAATGAGCACCTTCGATTGGCCACCAGAACTCAAGCACCGGCCATGGTGATAATGTGGGCCGCCATAACAGCCGATCGTCGCTCTCCGCTCGTATTAATCGACCGTGGCGTCAGAATAAATGCCGAATATTATCGCGAAAATATTCTGGAGTGTGTATTAAAGCCTTGGGCACGCAAACATTTTGGCTGCAGACCTTGGACATTCCAACAGGACTCAGATCCATCGCACTCAGCACGCGCCACCCACGAATGTTTATAAAATGAGGTTCCTCACTTCATTTCCAGCGCGCGTTGGACTATTGTGTCTGGAGTATTTTGGAAAGTAAGGTTGGCACTAAAAAATACCAAAGTGTTGATCTCCTCAAACAAGCGCTTCGCCGGAAATGGGCCAAAACACCGCAGAGCAACATTCGGGCAGCGTGTGACGGTTTCATTGGCCGTTTGAAGGCCATAATTCGTGCCAAAGGTGACCAATTCGAACAAATCTAAACTTTTTCTACAATTTGATGCTATTTCCGATATTTTTGCTTTCATTCAATAAAATTTAAAAAAATGTAAAAATTATGCCGTTTGACTTTGTTGCAGTTTTTTTTATCTCACCCTGTATATGGTCGGAAATGAATATTTCGATGAGTGAATGGTATAAAAAATATATTGATATTGGTCATCCTATTCTCTTTATAATTTTGTGCTCTTTGTGATTCAATAAAATTAAAAAATGTAAAAATTATCGCTTTTGACTTTGTTTATCTCATGAATTGAGTTTGAAGGTTAGCCAAAGCTAGTCCGTGGCATAAAAAATATTCTAACCTTTCACTTTATTTCCAAGTTGCCAAAACCGTATGCATGCAGGTTGAGATATACTATGAAAATGCCATTCAATTTTCCATTTACACTTAGTTAAGATTTGTCCTTATCTGCATTTGCCAAAGTCATTTGGGCCTATGCATGCAGGTTGAGATATACTATGAAAATGCCATTCAGTTTTCCCTTCTCTCTTTTTTATCGTTAAGATTTGCTTAGCCTTATCTGCATTTGGGCCTCCATATAATATTTCTTTCAATATAGTGGGTAATTCCGTAGCAGTTGTGATGAGTGGTTGACTTGTTCATTGTCTATGATGCCTATGAGGCACGATAACCATGCGTTTCGTACAAGACCATGTCTCGAAATTTTCTTACACATTTCATTAGCACAGTCATACTATTTCTGTCACAGACTCCTCCTTCCGTTTATGAACAGTTACCAGAGGATATGTGTGCTACTGTTCCCTTGGCGCATGAGTCTTTTTCCTGTATCAGAGTCTAACATGATGTGACTACTCTTATTTGAGATAATTCCTCTGACTGAAAAGTGCTGCTTGAGGATTCGACTGTAGCCTCTGCGACATTGTTTTAAGTCAATACATATATAGGATATAGTATCCAAAGCCATACTTTGCATTGTTCCACATATATTTAGGAAGAAAAGTCCTGGACTTACTGAAGTGATTTATCATTATATTTTACATTCAACCAGACTACAGACGAGCATAGTACAATTGGTCTAATAACGCTCTTATAAGCTCAGTGTATCATCCTTGGAATGAAAGTCCATATAAAGCCTAGGCCTTTTGCAAACAGACCACCATATGTGGACTTTGTCGACGATATGAAGGCGCAAGGTTAGAGCTGCCTTGGCAATATATATGGTAGTCATCGCAATGCTGTTCTCGGATTCTGATAGAATATATCACTATAAGGTATTGTGATATGTTTACTCAGATTTCGACTGCGACTCTGATCTATCCGCTCTGCTTGTAACATCATTGTAAACCAATATTATTAGTACCCAGGCATCATATGTCCACAGCATATTTTACATTTTACAATATTCAATAAATTAAAATCAATATCCTCTTCAACGAACCAACAACCACTACACACATAAGTCCACACAGATATTTTTAAAATTCACAACATCAATTTGAATTGATTATAAATCTGTTATGATGTTCGCAGTTTCTAACGGAAATTAAATAATAAAATATGGCTACTTAACTTGGTGCATAAAAATTGCCAAAGCGAAATTATAACATCAAAATAGGCAGAGACCTGTATATTTAGTTCACGGACAGTTTGAAAATGTAATCATAAAAATATGGGTTGGGTTAGTAGTGTTGCCGGTGGTTGGGTGGTATGCAACAACAGCAAATTGCTTGTCCGGCAAAAGTTAATGAGGATGAGGAGCAGCTTACTCAGCAAAGTAGATTAAACGAAACTCTGTGATGCGCATTTACTTTAAAACCTTTTGCAAAAAAAAAACGACAAACAATAAAAAGAGAAAGAAAAACAGTAACGCGAAAGGACACATTAAGGACTAAAGGACTTACACAAACTAAGCACATTTCTTTTAATATAAATTCTGGTTATCCTCTAGCGCAGACATTGTCTTGAAAGTCACGTAATTGAGTTAACACAGATAAGAATCAAAGAAAGAGAAAGAAAAAAATCTGAAAAACAGCAGGTGCAACTGCTGAGCTGAAATGCAAAGAAACCAAAAAAAAATAAACGAAACAACAACAACCCCCAACGAAGCAAAAGGTTTAAATCCATTGCCATAATACCTAACTTTTCCTCTTTGTCTTGACTCAGTTAAACTTTTTTTATTGAAGACGAAGGACAATTTACCGTACAATAAATGTAAATCATTAGGAAATATGCAAAATGTCGGTGTGTGTGGGCGCGCAATCAGCTTAGCATTTCTAATATCAAGACACCATTGAAGAGGAACTTCAGCATCTATTGATTTTTTTATTGTATGGAATGGAAAATAGATGGACGATGGACTTTAATTTTTCTTCGGGGAAGTTAGATGAGGATTTGAAAGTGCGTTGAGGACAATCAGATACAATGCTAAAGTAGATATAGGCAGCACAATATATTGTTGAAAAAATTTTGTATATAACTAGGTGGTGACTAGGTTATGGTATACAAAATTGGCAACGAGGACTACTATACTATATTTTCGCCTAGGCATCGATGAATTTAATTATTGTATGACGACGAAGCACCATTCTACAGCACAATGAAAATTTGTCTATAAGAGTGTGAGATAAAATCAGTAAGGAAAGTAGTAAAGTCTGACGGGGCCGACTATATGATACCCTTCACCACTTTGGGTATATTCAATAAATGGAAGCGTCGCATTTTTGAAGGACCATTAATATGAAATTAAACAGGTCTTTCTGCAACCTATAAATTTTGGTCAGATATAGAGTTGCTTCTTACAATAGGACAAATTATGTGAATTAATTTAAAGCAAAATATCTAAATGTAAACCGATTTCATCGAAACTTGTCACATGTTAGGTTACACTTATTTTTTATGTTTTGTGCATTCGGCCGCATGTTGAGTTCTTTATTATATACTAGCGGGCCCGGCAAACGTTGTCTTGCATAGCATTATTGTTGATGTATAATTCACAAATATAATTCAAGATAATCCAATATTAAGCTACACTCCACCATTTAAGATATTGCTCTGAAATTTGCACATACATTGCTACTACTCCTGTGAATAAAAGCACCATCCCAGATATTATGGACTATAGATTAACGTTTTAGAAATACGTCATAATTATTTCCCGTTCAATTTTCGGTATGTTGAAGTTCTTATTCCCAATTTCCAAACTGAGTGTGATATGATATACTTCTCAATTATTTGTTGTATTCTCCTAAAAATGTTTTAATACAATGTCAATCCAATTGAAAAAAATAAATATTTAGAAAATTTTCAATAATTGACAAATGTAGGCTTAAGGGGACCCCCCCCCCCCCATTCTCGGGGTCAAAATTTTTGTTGATATAATTCGAATCTAGACTGATTAAAGAATGTCTCTACAAAATTTCAAGTGAAAATCTCAAGAACTCTTGAAGATATAGCCGATTTATTGTGTCAGCATCAAGTGACGGCTGAAGGGCTTCTCAAACTTTAAACGCGTTTTTCTCTAAACATTTTTTTGCGAATGGCGGGCACGATAACTCAAAAACTAATAATCCAATCGGTTCCAAATTTTGCAACGTTTCTCTGGGAGTGTATAGCTCTCGTATAAACTAGGATAAAGCCAATCGGTGAAGATATTCCTTATTTTTTAACTTGGTTTTTGGTAAAAAATCGGCGATTTTCCAAAAATATTTTTTCAAAGGTCCACCATTTTGTTAATTTTAGAGCGAAGTCAATAATCCTAGTTCATACGAGAGCCAGACATGTACTCTTTCTAACACCGTTGGAATTTTCGGATTCCGATGTTCCAGTGAGGAGTTATCATGCCCGCCATCAAAAATAAGGACTTTTCTTTAATTACAAAAAACAACAACAAAACAATAACAAAACTGTTTTGTAAATTATTTTTCTTCTCTTTTAAATCTTCAAATGTATATGTGCAAAGTTACAAACCTTAACAAGCATTGGTATTGATTTACCAGCCCATTGAAAATCTTGAAAAATTAAAATCGAGAATGGGTGGGGTTCCCTTAAAGGAATGATACGCTACCGATTTTCGCCAAAAATATCTCAAAATAACAACTACAACGTGGTGCAATTCAAATAGCTCGATACTAAATTCGTGAAAATGCCAATATGTTGCAAAATACTTTTTGCAAATTTTTCGTGGTTTTTGACTTTTTCTCACCTTTTAAACCTTCCCTGGAGCTCCACAAACATTTCAACATTCAACATTGCCGGCCCGGCAAACGTTGTCTTGCATAGGAATATTGTTGATGTATAATTCACATAACGATAGCCCAATATTAAATTATCTTTAAGATAGTGCTCTGAAATTTGCACATACATTGAAATTGCGCAGAAAGTGTCCGTACCAAATATTATCAATATTGGCCCATGTTTCGGTGTACCGCCCATATAATGGTAGCCCTAAACATTCGGTATTTTGAAGGTCTTAGGCACGGTTTTCAACAGAATTGCTTTTAGTTTAATATAGGGCGACACAGTATCTACTTAGGTCCGAGTTTTGATATAGCATCCTTATAGCATAATACCCCATTTATTATAAAGTATTATAAATACATTGACCGAATTTCCTAATAGAATTGGCTATAATTAGGCATAATGAATTCCTGTGAATAAAAAACATCATTCCAGGAATTTTGCACTACAGCTTAACGTTAAAAAAACGCCATAATTATTTCCAGTTCAATTTTCGGTATGTTGAATTTCTTACTCCCTTTTTCCAACTTCAGTGTTATCGGTAGTTAGCATGTTCAATACGATTGTGTAACATCGGACGGAGGTTTTCGTATAACCTTCAAGTCGGTACGTCATCTCAAATTTGTATAAAATTGCTGGTTTTTTGTTTGTTGTTCTCGTTCCAGCTGAGCTTAATGATAGATTTTTGCAAAGAAGATATCTCGTATATTACACTGTGATAAACATTTTAAGTGTCGGATATATGCGAGGTCTTTAAAAGTTCAAAGATATTAAGCAACGATTAGGCATATAACCGCCTGATTTGATATTTCCCGTGGCATAGCAAAATTTCAGGAACTTTAAGGAACAACATGTTCCTATTATTATTATTATTTTCAAACAAATTAATCAAGGGCATGGATCTTAGAATCAGAATACCCTGAATGGACACGAACTCGATTCAGAATCTCTTCTGATTTTCCATCCTTGCATTAGTCCCAAAATGTACTTGCATTCTATGGACGACCTAAGTCAGGTCGTCTTCTCCTCGGCATCTTAACGTTATTAATTAATGACGTTAAGATGCCGAACAATAGTGTAACTTTGACAGGGTCACTATCTCAAAGGATCACAAAGGTAAAGAAAGTTCTCGCGCACGTATCGGTAATCGAAACTTAATCCTTTCAGAAACTTAATTTGTGAAAAATTTTTAAATTTATCAAACTTAAAATAAAACTTCTGACAAAAAAAGCAAATTGAATGTATGAATCTACATTTTATTTAGAAAACATTTGTATGGGAAATATAAAAGTCAGCTTTTTAGAGATTTCCCGGCATTTGTTCGATCTTTTCTCACTTTTTAAACCGTCCCTGAAGCTCCACGAACATTTCAAGACTAAGATAAGAAAACGAACAGCAACTCATTTTTATATATAAAGAAGATGTAGATAAAAACATATAGTGACTTTGGTGCACCATTTATTTAAAATCGCACAAAAATATATATGGGATCTATATCTAAATCTGAACCGATTTTTACGAAATTAAAAACACATATTTCTAGACTTAATTCAGTACGCTATGCCAAATTTCGTGCAAATCGAAGGATATATAGGTAATTCGGTGCACCATTTACTAAAATCGGACGAAAATATATATGGGATCTATATCAAAATTTGAACCGATTTTCATGAAATTTTACACACATCATTCTAGACCTAATTTATTACGCTGTGCCAAATTTCGTGAAAATCGCAAGATATATAGGGACTTTAGTACACCATTTACCTTAAATCGGACGAAAATATATATGGGAGCTATATCTAAATCTGAACCTATTTTCATGAAACTTAACGCACATCATTCTAGACCTAATTCATTGCGCTGTGCCAAATTTCGTGCAAATCGAAAGATATATAGGGACTTTGGTGCACTATTTACAAAAAATCGGACGAAAATGTATATGGGAGCTATATCTAAATCTGAACCGATTTTTATGAAATTTTATACACATCATTCTAGACCTAATTCATTACTCTGTGCCAAATTTCGTGCAAATCGAAAGATATATAGGGACCGTTTACATAAAATCGCACGAAACTATATATGGGATCTATATCTAAATCTGAACCGATTTTTCCCAATTTCAATAGGGTTCGTCCTTGGGCCAAACAAGTGACCTATGCCAAATTTAATCCAATTCGGATCATAAATGCGACCTGTACTTTGTTTACAATTTAACATGGACAGATAGACGGACGGACGGACATGCATAAATCGACTCAGAAAGTGATTCTATGCATATTCTCAAAAGGAACCATGTGTCTATCTCGTTTCCTTTTGCCTGCTACAAACATATGCACAAAGACATAATACCCTGTATCACAGTGTGGTGAAGGGTATAAATACACTCCTATGTTGGGTCTTGTATATTTTTTTTTTAAATCCAAATAATATATTTTGTTTAAATCCACGCCTATTTTGGGTCATACGATTTCTTTTAAAACCTATTCTTGCAAAATCGATGTCGTGGCAGTTGGCTGCAATGTTCAACACCTTTTAAACAAACCTCGGATTTCAAAAAAATCAAATTTAAATTACCTTAAAAACAAATATGTTTACATTAAAGTGTGTATAATGCATTCACTAAATGACACAAAAAACCGGCAGGCTAACGAAAGTAAACGAAAGTAAACTATTTGTAAAGCTTTTGATGGTGATTGTAAACAGAAATGTACCCCCACCGGGCAAGCACAATAACAATAAAGAACGACAACAGCAACATAAAAGAAAACCATGCCCACAACGATATTCATGAAGTCGTGAAGAGATAACGTGATGTTGTCCCTTACCGCGTTATTTTATTTTCAGTGGCTGCGTTTGCTACGTCTGTTTTGTTTTCTGTTGGTTGGTGTATCCATTTACAAAATGATGGACACAACAACTTCATTATTCCCTTCCATCGCCATGGCCATGTGAATTGAATTCGAGATTAAAAGCTCACACAGTTATTTAGGCAAAGCAGGTTTTTTACTTATAGAACTGTGTTAGTGTTTTAGATTTTATGTCCTTAGGCTTTGCCTTAGGACAACAAAACATATTTTTTTTAAATATGAGGAAATTAAAATTTAAATTTTTTTAGTTCATTTTAATTTGGTTTGAGGAGGAGGAGACCGAATTTGACAATAAATATTTGAATAACTCTCGGAAAATAGGTCACAATTTTGTTAATGGAAACACAAACATATGGAACCTTGGAGGTAAAGGAAGAACAATTTAATTACCTAAAGTGTATTAAGGCATAATTTTGAGATTAAATAATGTAAATTATCACGTTTATTATATTCCATGCCGTATTTCCGAAAATATCTACCAAATTCAATTTCATTGCCATCACAACCAAATGTGTTTGTATTTATATAAAATATTTAGCTTAAACATCGATACAAATAAATATGCCACTATATTTGTATTACATGGTGATGATTACAATTCCTATCAAAACATCCGATATATTGGTTAATTATTTATTTCCATCGAAAGAAACATTATAGTTAATAAGAAATTCTGCAAATTGTCCATTTGTTGCCTCATCTAGTTTTTTCCTATTTCTATAGAAATAGACACGAGAAAATAATATCCAATCAATGTTGTTAGATATATTAGGGTGGAACGAAATATTAATTTGATATATGACAAATTATAAAGACATAAAATTCGTCCGGATCTTTTAATGCCATCTAAGATAGTTGTAGTGAACTATAATTGGGTATGGGTAAAACATCATGAATAATGGGCAGAATTTTTATATAGAGGATATACAAAAAAGGATCTCAAAGTAATTCGGGACAAGGCGGAGATATGTCATCTTACCAAAAAGAAGAAAAGGCGTGATTTTTTGCGGGCGTGGATTTTCATGGATTCCTTTTTGAAAACCTCGTGAAGGCGTGAATTTTATGGGATTTTTTCTTACAGCCTGCCAGAGATGCGGATTTTTAAAATTATATTTTTAAAGCCCAACAGAGTCGTGGATGATATTTTTCAAGGCCCAACAGAGGCGTAGTTTTTAAGGGAACCCCCCCTTCTCAATTTGAATTTTTCAAGATTTTCAATATTTGGAAGATTTAAAAGTGAAGAAAAATAATTTACAAAAAATTTTTGTTATTGCTTTGTTCTTGTTTTTTGTAATTAAAGAAAAATCCTTATTTCTGATGGTGGGTATGATAACTCCTCACTGGAACATCGGAATCCGAAAATTCCAACGGTGTTAGGAAGAGTACATGTCTGGCTCTCGTATGAACAAGGATTATTAACTTCGCTCTAAAATTAACAAAATGGCGGACATTTGAAAAAATATATTTGGAAAATCGCCGATTTTTGATCAAAAATCTATTTAAAAAATAAGGAAGATCTTCACCGATTGGCTTTATCCTATTTCATACTATAGCTACACACTCACAGAGAAACGTGTACAAAATTGGGCTATTATTTTTTGAGTTATCGTGCCCGCCATTTGTTTAGAGAAAAACGCGTTTAAAGTTTGAGAAGCATCAAGTGACGGCTGAAGACTTGATGCTGACACAATAAATCGGCTATATCTTCAAGAGTTCTTGAGATTTTTACTTGAAATTTTGTAGAGACATTTTTGAATTAGTGTAGATTTGAATTAAATTAACAAAAATTTTGACTCCGAAAATGGGGGCTCCCTTTAAAATAATATTTTTTCAAGGCTCAACAGAGGTTTGGCTTTCTAAAAAAATATTTTCCAAAGCCCAACAGAGAAGTGGATTTTGAAATAGAATAATATTTTTCAAGGCACAACAGAGGCGTAGCTATTAAATTAACAAAAATTTTGACTCCGAAAATGGGGGGTCCCCTTAAAACAATATTTTTTCAAGGCTCAACAGAGACATGGCTTTCTAAAAAATATTTTGCAAGCCCAACAGATGCATGGATTTAAAATAGCAATTTTCAATGCCCAACAGAGGCATGGCTTTCTAAAATATATATTTTTCAATGCCCAACAGAGGAGTGGATTTTTAAATAATTAATTTTAAGGAACCTTTATAGTGGGACCGTGTTATTGCCAAATACACTCATGTTGAAAAACTATGCTAAATTTTCAATAAACGGGAAACTAAGGAGACCTTTCTATGGAGACAATTTAAAAATATGAACCTATATTGGGTAAATTTTGAAAGATGTTATTATTCACAACTAAGTCAATAAATTAAAACCAGTAAGGAAAGCAGTAAAGTCGGACGGTGCCGACTATATGATACCCTTCACCACTTTGGGTATATTCAACAGATGAATCCTAACAAACGTCGCATTTTTAAAGGACCAGTAAAATGAAATTGGTTTCATAAACATGTCATTCTGCAACCGATACTAAATTTTTCATTTGGTCAGATAAAGAAGCTATATCTAAATATGAACCGATTTTCAAGAACCTTAGCATACATCATTCTAGGTCTAGAATTCAATACGCTGTGCCAAATTTCGTGCAAATAGAAAGATATTAAAAGACTTTGGTGCTCCATTTACATTCTATCGGACGAACATATATATAGCAGCTATATCTGAATCTGAAGCGATTTTCAGCAAACTTAACACACATCATTCTAGGCCTAATTCATTACGCTGTGCCAAATTTCGTGCAAATCGAAAGATATATAGTTACTTTGGTGGACCATTTACATTAAATCGGACGAAAATATATATGGGAGCTATATCCAAATCTGAACCAATTTTCAGGAAACCTAACACACATCATTCTTGACTTAATTCATTAGGCTGTGCCAAATTTCGTGCAAATCGAGCGATATATAGGGACTTTTGTGCCCCATTTACATTCAATCGGACGAACATATATATGGGAGCTATATCTGAATCTGAACCGATTTTCCCCAATTTCGATAGGGTTCGTCCTTGGGCCAAATAAGTGACCTATGCCAATTTTCATCCAAATCGGAGTATAAATACTTTGTTCTCATAAATACATGGACGGACGGACAGAAGGACATGCGTAAATCGACTCAGAAAGTGATTCTATGCTTATTCTCAAAAGGAACCATGTGTCTATCTCGTTTTTTTACCCTTCACCACAGTGTGGTGGAGGGTAAAAAAACTGCAACCTACTTCAGACTGCTGTCATTTCTAAGTAACTCCTCCGACAGCTGTTAAAATTATTCCAGCGACAGCTTATTATATTGTTTAAAAGCGTACAAAAGCATTTTTGTGAGAATTTTCCAGAAAAAAATTATTCACGATTGAATTCAAGCGTGATAATGTGGTTTCTTTGTATTTGGCTGGAAAACCACAAACGGCAATCCTTATAGCAGTCCAGCATTTAAATTTGAATAAATCTTTTGTGTCTCGTACTATCGCTCGTTACTGGTAGGGTAGCCCGACGTCAATAATGTGAACGGAAGAACACAGCAACATCAGCAGAAATGGTTCGAAAAGTAAAGAAGCGACTTGATCGAAAACCGCGTTGCAGTGGCCGAAAAATGGCTCGTGAGCTGAACATATCGCAATATTCGATTCGGAAAAAAATGAAAAATGGGCTCGGGGTAAGACCATTGAAATTCCAAAAAGTGCAAGAACTTACACCGCAACAGAAAGAAAATAGAGTCAAAAGAGCTAAATAGTTGCTTTGCTTGGTCGAAAGTGGTGAACTGCCGAATATGGGTTTCTCCGATGAGAAAACAACTCAAGCGCCACCCATGGTGATGGTGTGGGCCGCCATAACGGCCGATGGTCGCTCTCCGCTCGTATTAATCGACCGTGGCATCAGAATAAATGCCGAATATTATGGCGAAAGTATTCTGGAGGGTGTATTGAAGCCTTGGGCACGCAAACATTTTGGCCGCAGACCTTGAACATTCCAACAGAACTCAGCACGCGCCACCCAATAATGGTGGCAAAATATGGTTCCTCGCTTCATTTCCGGCGCACAATGGCCACCAAAATCTCCGGATACCAGATTCGTTGGTCTATTGTGTCTGGAGTATTTTAGAAAGGAAGGTTGGTAAAAAGTACCAAAGTGTCGATCACCTAAAAGCGTTTAAAAAAATTAGCGCGTGACTTTGGTTTCATTGGCGGTTTGAAGGCCATAATTCGTGCTAATGGTGACCAATTCGAACAAATCTAAACTTATTGTAAAATTGATGCTATTTCCGACATTTTTTTTGCTTTCGTTCAATAAAATTTAAAAAAATGTATAAAAATTATGGCATTTGATCTTGTTGCAGTTTTTTTCTCACCCTGTATATGTGAGCTATATTTAAATCTGAACCGATTTCAAACTTAACAAAAAACATTCTAGACAAAAGTGTATACCCGCTGCGGATACGGATAAAATGTTGTCTCAATCAGACCAATATCGGGAGTTTGGTGCACCATTTACATAAAATCGGACGAGACTATATATGGGAGCTATATTAAAATCTGAACCGATTTTCTCAAATTTCAATAGTGTTCGTCCATGGACCAAATAAGTTACCTATGCCAAATTTTATCCAAATCGGATCATAAATGCGACCTGTACTTTGCTCACAAAAATACATGGACGAACAGACATTGATTATATTCATATTCTCAAAAGGAACCATGGATCTATGTCGATCCTTTTGCCTGTTACAAACATATGCACAATGACATAATACCCTGTACCACAATCTGTTGAAGGGTATAAATACATTCAACTCGATGGGAAAATGGTGTCCATACTCCCCAAAATATTGTGGGTACCGTTAACTGGAGGCTACCCTAAACCTTTGGTCAATATTATATATTTTGATGTGGATATGTGTTATTTAACATGAACCCAAAATACCAAATTACAGACAATTCTGTTGGAAAATGTTTTTAAAAACCCCTTAAAATACCGAATATTGGGGGTATCGTTATAAGGAGGATACCCCGACACTTTGGTCTATATTACAAATTACTGGTACGGAGATGTGCTATACAATGAGGACACAAAATATCAAATTACAGCCAATTCGGTTGGAAAATGTGTCTAAAATCCCCAAAATACCGAATATTTGGGGGTAGTGTTAAAAAGAGAGGATACCTTGACACTTGAGTCAATATTAATAATTTTTGATAGGGATATTTTTTATGCAATGAGAACCCACAGCCAATTCTGTGGAAAGACGTGTCCAGAATCCCAAAAATTCCGAATATGGGGGCCACCCTGACACCTGGCTCAATATTAATATTAATGGCACGGATATGTTCTATTTAATAAGGACCAAAGTACTGTCTACCACAGCATCGCATAGTCAATATTTTCTTCTATTTGCTGAAGTTTTCTATAATCCAGACGCCATGTCACATCCATGGTCTACTCTAAATTCCCTATAACCCCATTTATAATAACCACACTATTGTTATAAATACATACATACCCTTATATATTTGTCATCGTCACTATATATTGTACATAACAATGTGGAAACTAAATACAAAACAAAAATGAAACATACCACAATGTGATACATATTGATGTGGTAGATATATAAATACCAGCACACACACATAAGTATATACATATTTATTTGTGTGTGTAGCATTATTAAAATAAGTTTCTACGAATATTAAGACCAACAAGTGTTCCACCATAGACAAGTTTTCGGGTCATGGAAAATGAATATTTTCACAAACAATTGTCAAATGTTCACAATAACCAAACAACTATGGTCACAAAAATAACAACAACAACATCAATATACAGCTGCTTTGACAACTGAAAGTGATTTATAAAATGGGGATGAAGAGACTCAGACTGAAAGACTGGTTGAGGGGGAAAGTGGATTCATACATACAAATGATTATGATGACGTTAATAGCAATGGGGGGATGATGATAATAACAACAGCTAAAGATAAATATCTATCAATATCTAAGGGAGATAAATTGTTGATTTTTTTATATTGTGGTTTGTTGGAGAAATATTTAAAGATTAAATATGCTAGTCGGGCTTTTAAATTACTAAATATGATAGTCGTGCTTTTTTTGGCATACAAAATTATTAAAGTTATTACTTACAAATAGTATTTTTTTCAAAAAAGCTGAGGGTACATTATTACTTACCTGAAAAAGAAAAATAGAAAATATTAAAATTGTGTTGCCAAAAAATATGTTAAAATACAGGATATTTCAATATTATAAGTTAATTATAATTGTTGCCTATAGATAAAAATTCAGTTTTCAGTCCACTTCATCCCAAAATTATTATCTGATCATCACCGAAAATTATAGGCGTTGTCCTTGACCATAACTGGAACCTCAAAGCAATATGCGATATATTTCCGCCCTCTAGTGTGGTAATGAGTTCCAAAAAATATCTGAATACGTTCTTTGGCCAAGTTGCCTTCTCCATGTAAAATTTCATGGTTTTCTGTCATAATTGTGGCCTCCAAACAAAAATAAAGTTTTTGGACCATTTCATCACCTAAATATTAATCATTACCGAAAACAATAGGGGTCTTCATTGGCCAGAACCCATCCTACAAGCAAAATTTAGTAACGATTGGTCCATAACTGTGGCCTTTATCATATTTGCTAATTATAATGGATGGACACACATGTCTAGATCGGCTCAGATAGAGCCAATATTTCGCGGCGTTACAAACTCTTGGGGATGCACAATGCTATAATACCCTGATAACATAGTAGTGTTGGGTATAAAAAATCCAAAATCTGATAATCCTTTAAAAAAAATTATTTTAAATGTACACGCTTAGCTTAATGGCCCTTGAAGTCATTTGAAATTATTCATTGAAAAATTATTATTTAAAAATCCACAGTTGAGGCTCTGATAGTCCTTGAATAAATGTTATTTAAAATATGCACGCTTAGTGATGGCATAGTGCTTTTTTCCACTTTTTCAAAAATAAGATTGCGGACAAAATGTTTGAAAAAGAGTAAGTGTTTACTCTAAGAGTGAAATCGACTGGGAATATAAAATTTATTTTTCCCGATTTGTGTATTCGTTTGTGTTTCTAGAGTAGCAAAAGGGTTTCGATGTTTACTTTATACAATAATAAAAGTAGTTTGATTACTTAATATTTCACAAGAGGTCAAAATGACCGATTTTAGGCAATATAGGTATAGAACATGTGAATACGAGCAATGAAAGAGGGGGAAGCAGCTACTATTATTAATAAACGTAGTTCTATGTAGTACCAAATTTTAAAAAGCTGTGTCATAATATATGCAATTGTTTTTTACTTGAAATTAAAAAACCGTGAAAATGACCGCCTTCGGCAATCTAGTGTTAAAAGTGATCAACTTTAAAAATCCATTCTTGTGGCTCAGAGGGTTTTTGAAAATATATTCTTTAAAAATCCACAATTGAGACCCTGATAATCCTTAAAACAATTCCTTTCAAAAATCCATGATGGAGACCCTGATAGTCCTTAAAAAGTCCTCCTGAGGGCATCCCTGCTAATTTGACATACCCATTCATACGATTGTACCTTCAATTTATTTTCGTTCAATCTTCACGTGACGGAGCTTACATATCAGAATAACTTTCTTTGTTGATATAGCCATGAATGTCTGTCTGTTAAATTACGGTAGAGGTATATATATTTAAAAATTTTTGTTGATATAATCACACTGATTAAAGAATGTCTCTACAAAATTTCAAGTGAAAATTTCAGACATTTTGAAGATATAGCCGATTTATTGTGTCAGCATCAAGTGACGGCTGAAGGGCTTCTCAAACTTTAAACGCGTTTTTCTCTAAACATTTTTTTGCGAAATTTAAAAACTAATAATCCAATCGGTTCCAAATTTTGCAACGTTTCTTTGGGAGTGTATAGCTCTCGTATGAACTAGGATAAAGCCAATCGGTGAAGATCTTCCTTATTTTTTAACTTGGTTTTTGGTAAAAAATCGCCGATTTTCCAAAAATATTTTTTCAAAGGTCCACCATTTTGTTAATTTTAGAGCGAAGTCAATAATCCTAGTTCATACGAGAGCCAGACATGTACTCTTTCTAACACCGTTGGAATTTTCGGATTCCGATGTTCCAGTGAGGAGTTATCATGCCCGCCATCAAAAATAAGGACTTTTCTTTAATTACAAAAAACAACAACAAAATAATAACAAAAATTTTTTGTAAATTATTTTTCTTCTCTTTTAAATCTTCAAATATATATATGCAAAGTTACAAACCTTAACATGCATTGGTATTGATTTACCAGCCCATTGAAAATCTTGAAAAATTAAAATCGAGAATGGGTGGGGTTCCCTTAAATAGAAATCACCAATATTCTGCATTTTGAGATTTTCAGACATTTTGAACCGAATTGACTCTGATTTGGGTTGGCAAATCTTTCTACTGAAATTTATTATCACGACATTCCCTAATATTCGTCGAAACAGACATACTTCCACGTGTCTGGGTCATAATTTCTCCAAAAAACACGCAATGATCCATTCGATCCCCTAAATCCCAATCATTATCAAAAACTATAGGTGTCTTCTTTGTACAGAAACAAACGTTCTTCAAAATAAAGTGTTGTTAAGTTTGGCCAGGTCGTTTTTACCCTCCACAATATCGTGTACATTCAAAAATCCAGATTCACTCCAGTAGATGATCGAATTGCTATAACTTATCAGACTTATTTGCGCTCATACTCCCACCGAAGACAAAGATGAACAGACTAAAGACAAATTTAACGAGCGCCTAGAAACAGCATATGACCGCTGGCCTGGCCATGACATTGAAATTCTGCTAGGTCATTTTAATGCACTAATCGGAAGGAAATATTTTCAGCCCCACCGTCGGAAAATTCAGCCTCCATGAAGAAACTTTCCACAAAGGCATTAGATTGATTGACTTCGCGGCAGCAAAAAACATGGTAGTTAGAAGCACCAGATTCAAGCATCTCGATACACACAAGGCCACTTGGATTTCTCTTGATCAAGCAACGAGAAATCAAATTGATCATGTTGTGATAGACGGAAGGCATTCGTCCAATGTTTTAGACGTTCGATGGATACGAGGAGCGAAAATCGAATCGGACCATTACCTTGTGGCAGTCAAGGTTCGCACTCGACTTCGAAAACTGCAAACACAACAAGTAACAGAAGCCTACTCCACTCAAATTAACCACCTGCTTGACGAAATCAATTCTTGTCCTGACAAAAGCACAATGTCAACGAAATGTCCACTCCCTACAAACTGCAGCAAAAACAGCACTTGGTACCAAAAACCACCATAAAGAAACCCATGGTACGATCCGGAGTGTCGTAATGCTACTGAGGTGAATAACGCCGCGTATAGGCCAACCCTGCAGCCAGTAGCAACACTTAATGCGATGGAGAATTATCGGGAGAAAAGGAGAGAAGAGAAACGTATTTTCAGAAAATCGAGATGTACAGGAGTCTAAATGAAGTCCGGAAATTTTACCAACGAGTAAAACCCCATATCGAAGGCTTTGGTGCAGGCACGTCTTCCTGTATGGTGCATGAAGGAGGAAAACTGGTGACACATACAGACAGCGTGTTGAGAATCTGGAAGGAACATTTTGAAAAGCTTCTGGTATCAAATAGTGTCGGTGAAGAAGAAGTAAGTAAGACTAGTGGATTGTTTATGCTCTGTGAAAATGAAATACCAAATTACAGACACTAAAAATTAAACCGATCTTTCCATGGGCCAATATTAAGAAAAAACTTTGGAAGAAGTTATTTATTCATCAACTTCGGTGGGAAAATACGTCTAAAATTCTCCAAACAATGAAAGTGAGACGTCTTATTCCCAATACTAGAACTATGTCAAAACATAGGTGTGTGTGTGTGTCAGGTTCCAAAATACCGGAATGCCTAATTACAGCCATTTCGGTTGAAAATCTGTCTAAGACCTTTAAACTACGAAAAAATTAAGCCCCATTTTTGGGGCTTTTGTCGAAACATGGATTTATCAAAGAACCCAGAATGCCGAATTACAGCTAATTTGTGTGGAAAATGGGGTTGCAGCCTTCAAAATATCGAAAATGTCATATTAAAATGTAAACCTTTTTGGATGTTTCGATATGCTGCAAATGAAATGACAAATTTAATATGCACTCCATGTTATGCTGGAAAATAGAAAAATCGTCCGGGTTTTCTTTACACCCATCTCGATCTACTCTCCTTATGAAACGTCCCATTAAATGTAATGCATCATCTTTAAATAAAAACTTACCCTGATAGTTATATCTTAAATTTTAATGTACTTCCTCCATACATACCACATCCACCTCCATACATACAAAACCCAAAACACATGTTCGTTATGCCGTGTGGAGTACTAAATTTCAAATTCCTAAGTAGTGGACCAAAAATGAACCTTCAAATTTTATTTTAAGTGCTCACACCATTACTGTCATAAATTGAATTTTATTAATGCTAAAAATACATACGTACATACACCAGACTATTTTCTTTTAATTTAGTAGCAGTAGAGTGGGTTCATTAAACGAAAGTCTAAACAAATAGAAGAGACCCATCGACAATATGAATTATAAGAAGAGGAAGAATCGCAAACAAATATATCAACCAAAAATGTGCGCATGTACACGACTATAATAAAATGCCTTTACAACAAATATATAAATGTGTGTATGTAAACTTACACTTAAGGGACATAAGTGTATTGGTGTTTCCGTGCAGGAGTATGTGTGTGTGTTTGTTTGTAATATTCCATCGACATGTAATTACATACGAAATGACATTGACATGCTGACATTTGCATTTGTAACAAAACAGATTATTCTTTTCCTCACTCACTCGCAATTGTTGTGTTGACCGGGGATGGACAAATGAGTATAAAAAAGTACGTTTTTCATAGTAGAATGTCACAAATGGTGTACTTTAGATTGTAATGAACTCATTTTTGAGAATATAACAAGCATAACAGAAACCTGTTGAAAGTATAGATAGTGTTGATATATTTATTTTTAACGACATACTAACTTTGCCGAACCAAGATATTCGGGGGGAAAATATCCGTCATTGAATTACAGTATTTGTCATGCAGCCATATTATGACTGTTCAGATCCATTGGTTCCTTTAATATTGCAAAATTCCACTTGCACAGAGACAAATCCATACAAACTTTGAGCAATTTAATATTCCTTTGAAATTTAGATCGATCGATCGAGCAAAATATGTATAAGATCTGTATATGACGGACGTCAACCTGCAGTAATTTCAATACCGTTGTCAACCTGTAGTAACTTCAATACGCTATGCAAAATTTTGTTTCAATCGGACCAACATTGACAGTATGATGCACCATTTACATAAAATCGGAGGAAACTATATATGGGCCCTATATCAAAATCTGAACCGATACCAACAAAACTTCGCATACATAAATTTGGACTTAATTCAGTACGCTATGCAAAATTTTGTCTTAATCGGACCAATATTGAGAGTTTGGTGAACCACTTACATAAAATCGGACGAAACTATATCTAAATCTAAACCGATTTCAACAAAACTTGGCGTATTTGAATCTAGACCTAATTCAGTACTCTGTTCAAATTTGTTTGCCAATCGGCCTAAATTTGACTATTTGGACGACACTATATATGAGAGCTATATCTAAATCTGAACCAATTTCAATAGTCCTTGGATCACACAAGTGACATGTGCCAAATTTCATCCAAATCGGATCATAAATGCGACTTGTACTTTGTTCACAATAATACATGGACGGACAAGCATAAATCGATTCAGAAAGTGATTCTATACATATTCTGAAAAGGAACCATGGGTCTCTCTCGATTCCTTTTGCCTGTTACAAACATATTTACAAAGACATAATACCCTGTACCACAGTGTGGTGAAGGGTATAAACATGTATATCTTATAAGAAACAACTTAGTATTCGATTCTAATCAAACATTATAATATTTTTTTCTATATCTACGTCGGGTTCGAAAATCGAAAATTCAGATTCCATTTCTGAAAAATTTCTCCTATGTCCAATTTGCATTATTCCGATGCCCGTTTATTAACAATGTGTCATTAGGGATTCTTGGATGCTTAAAAACGTATTTGCGAAAAAAGTAGAGTTGTATACATTTTTATTAAAGTTCCCAAAAAATGTAGCGAACCAATTTTGCTTATTTCGAAGGTCCTCCAGGTTCTCCAGTTTCTTGAAAAGTTAAACCCATATTCGTTGTCATAGTCGCTCTATAAATGTCACGCTTCATGTTCGGTATTGCAAAAGTTTTAGCATGACTTGTTATTGTAACGCCGCGATATTGGTCCTAGACCCACCTTTAAGTATATCGATCGTCATATCTCGACTAGCTGAGTCGATCTAGACATGTGTGTCCATCCGTCCGTCTGCCCATTATAATTTGTAAACACGCAATTTTGCATGTAGGATGGGTTCGGCCCAATGAAGACCCCTATTGTTTTTGGTAGAGATCGGTTAATATTTAGGGGATGAAATGGACCAAATACTTAATTTTTGTCGGTTTTTCTGGTCGGATCAGAGGCCGCAATTATGGCCCAATCATCTCGAATTTTTACATGGAGAAGGGGATTGGGCCAAAGAATAAGCATGTCTATTTTGATAAAGATCGGTCAGTATTTAGCGGGTCAAATGAACCCTGACTTTTGTGTGAAAAATTACAAAATTTGTATTCTATTGTGTGAGTTTATATTATATCCAAAAGAAGTTGTTGACCTTTAAATTAATGCCAATTATATTGTCGTATGTACTCGGAAGCTGTAGTTACACTTAATATTCAGATATTATTTAGTCATCCATAACCCCACTAGAGGGCGGAAATATATCGCTGATCGCTTTGAAATGTTCCATGAGGTTCTAGTTATGGTCAAGGACAATGCCTATAATTTTCGGTGATTATCAGATAATAATATTGGATTGAAGTGGACCGAAAACTTAATTTTTTTGTGTTTTTTTTTTAAGTCGATCTACAGGCCACAATTGAAAGCTCAACATCACAACATAACACACGGTAAAGAGAATCTGGACAAGTATAGCCCTCGTCTACTGAATATTACAAATATATGTTAAAATATTGCCCAAGTTCTGAATAGAAAGTTAGATTTTCGTCGATGTTGTGTAGGGTATCATATGGTCGGCCCCGTTCAACTATACTGCTCCGCTCACTGGTTTTTAAACTAGAGCTATTTTTTGTCATTCCGTTTTCATGGAGGGTAAACAACATTTTTGCAGAAAATGTTCAAGATTGGTTAATGTTTTGATCGAACCACTACATTAATGTACCGCCTCATTTTCGATTTTTAAGGTCTGAGCCGCATTTTCCAAATGTAGTGGCTGTAATTAAGCATTGTGATAAACATCTATGCAGACAATTATGAAAATAGGTCCACGTTTTGGCTGCGCCTCTTATTTTGGTTTTAGACGCTTTTTCTAACCGAAGTGACTGTAATTTAGCATTTGAGGTTCATAGAGGGTGACAAATATCTATTCCGAAAATGTTTTGCAGGTTTGAGCCACACTTTCCAACTGATGGGAACAAATTTGGAATTTCGGGTTCTATGAAGGTTAAAAACATATTTTTTAGAATAATTTCGGATGGACCGAGTTCTTGTTATAGTCCGCATATAATGGTAACGATTCACGTTCGATGTTTTACAACCGAGAGTCAGTTGACATCCGGTTTCTTTAAGGAAAAGTTCATCTATGGAGAACATATTTGATGGGTCCATATATTGACATAAAAACCGTCCACCCCATTTTCAGGATTTTGAAAGTTTCAGCTAAATTTTCACACCAATGTTGATGACATTTTAGCATTCCGGTTTTTAGAAAGATTACAAATATCTCTGCAAGAAATGACGTAGCACCCATATAAAGGTCCCGCCTTAATTTAGTAATTTGAAGATTTGAACCGCATTTTCCTGGGGGCAGAAAATTGTCATTTTTTGCCACAGCTCTCTCATCGCATTTTACCCCGAACTGGCTGCCTTTTTCCATTCCTAGATGAATGAATATATAGACCCAATATAAATGTCTGTATTTTCCCTCCGAATTAGTTGTAATTTGACATTTCCGATTCTTGGAAAGTAAAAAATATAATTGCAAGTTTCAGGCTAGTCCCCATATAACGATACCTCCAAAAATTCGGATACATTTTTCAACTGAATTGGCTGTAATTTGACTTATCATTGAATATCACATCTCCGTACTAAAAATTATCAATAGTTACCGAATTTTCAAAATAACTCGATGTTCACGTTCGATGTTTTACAACCGAGAGTCAGTTGACATCCGGTTTCTTTAAGGAAAAGTTCATCTATGGAGAACATATTTGATGGGTCCATATATTGACATAAAAACCGTCCACCCCATTTTCAGGATTTTGAAAGTTTCAGCTAAATTTTCACACCAATGTTGATGACATTTTAGCATTCCGGTTTTTAGAAAGATTACAAATATCTCTGCAAGAAATGACGTAGCACCCATATAAAGGTCCCGCCTTAATTTAGTAATTTGAAGATTTGAACCGCATTTTCCTGGGGGCAGAAAATTGCCATTTTTTGCCACAGCTCTCTCATCGCATTTTACCCCGAACTGGCAGCCTTTTTCCATTCCTAGATGAATGAATATATAGACCCAATATAAATGTCTGTATTTTCCCTCCGAATTAGTTGTAATTTGACATTTCCGATTCTTGGAAAGTAAAAAATATAATTGCAAGTTTCAGGCTAGTCCCCATATAACGATACCTCCAAAAATTCGGATACATTTTTCAACTGAATTGGCTGTAATTTGACTTATCATTGAATATCACATCTCCGTACTAAAAATTATCAATAGTTACCGAATTTTCAAAATAACTCCTATATAATGTAATTATTGTATTTTGCGTTCTCATTTTAAATCTCATCGTTGTACTGAAATTTTTTAATATTGGCCCATGTTTCAGGGTAGCCCCCATATAGTAGTATTCGGTATTTTGGGGATTTTGAACACGTTTTCCAACCAATTTGGCTGTAATTTTGTATTTTGGGTTAATAGAGACTCTTGTTTAAGTATAGCCCCCACAATACAGGAATTTTTAATACGTTTTTCAATTAAATTGGCTGTAATTTGGTATTTTTTGTTCTCATAATGGTATCATCAAATCTTCGCACTAAAAAGTATTAATATTGACCCAAGTCGATATTTTGAGGATTTTGGAGACGTTTTTCAACCAAAGTGGCTGTAATTTGGTATGTTCATTGGATGTCAAATATTATTATAGCCCCCTATAGCGGTAGCCCCACTATTAGATATTTTGTGAATTACAATGATATTTTTTTACGTATTTTTCGGTATGTTCAAGGTCCCATCATAACATAAGTTTTCCCCTAGGATCTCCCATTAATTTTAGATATTTTGCATTATTTTCAATTTCAATTTTTCAACTGTCTCTAATATCCACCAAAACTTTCAACATGTAAATGTTTTGTACCATATGCTCTCCAAGAATTTCCAAATCTAAAACTTAATTCATTTTCCCTCACTTCCGTTCTTTTTCTCTCTTCTCCTCCCACTTTGCCACTACCAGAAAATAAAACCGAAAAAACGACAACTTTTGTAATAGTTCTTTACGGTTTGTTGCTTTTGGTGTTAATGTTCAGAAGTGAACTTTAGGATTTTTTACAACCTCATCCAAATGTCGCCCATAAAACTGCCACGTATAAAACATTAATGGCTGCCTTCCTATTGCCCAAAGGGCGGGTGTGATGGGCAAACATACGTGTTTGTTTGTTATTGTGTTTCTTTGTAGTTGTTTTTTTTTTTAATTCCAACAAGAATGTTTAGGAAGAGGAAATGTGAGCAACAAGTTGTACATCTGTGTGTGTGTGATTTTAAAAGAATGTTAAGTATTTACAATATGACGGCCACTTAAACCCGACATGCCAACAAACCAAGCATATCGATTGACATATGTGTGGTGTGTCGTGGCAGTTTTAGCGTTGCCATGTGTCGAATGATTTACATTGACAGTGTTGTACAACAATTTGTGATTGGCACCCATGTACACTTGCACACACATACGTACAATGTGCGAATTTAATTTAGGCCGTCGTCGTCGATTAAAAGGAAATTAAGCACAAGGAAATGAAGGAAAGGAAATGAAGTGGCTGATTTTAGATATTGCAGGATGTGTATATAAAATTCGTTTACAAAATAATGAAAATATTATTTTTTTATAACAGATAAAAATTGCATTATGCCCAATCACGTCTTTTATTATAGGGATGCTGACTTTTATTTTTTAAACCCATTTTGAAGTATAATATATATGAAAATAGTTGGGCCAATATTAAACATTTTTGGTAGAGAATGTTTAATCTTCCAAAATCTTTTAAATGCCAAATCGAATTTATATGTAGGCTATACCTACAATTGGTCTGATGGTAATAATTTGATTTACCCAATGATAACCAACAAGTCAATTCAGTTGGAAAACGTGAACATAATCTTCAAAATTCGGAAAATCGGTAGATGCCGTTATAGGATGCCTATACTTAGAGGTGGAGAAAGTGCAAAAATTCCAAATGACCGATAATCTAAAGGTGTAGTTATGTGGAGGGTGTACCTAAGGTCTTTTTTTTGCGGGAGAAAATTATAACATATAAGAAACTTAAAATACAGTTAGAAAACGTGTTAAAAATTCAAAAATACCTATAATCGGATGATGCAGTGATATGAGTGCTAATTCCTAAAGTTTGACTAATATAGACTATTTTTGTAGGGATACCGTACACAATTACCACGGAAATCTAACTTTCTGCGGTTCTATATTCAGAGCCAGTTCAATATTTCGCGGTATTTGCACCCTCCAACAGCTCCAATTTTCTTACCCTGACATATTATCCAAATGTTGTTTTCCAGAAGTGAATATTTACGGACTTTGTAATCGTTCACACAAAAGTCTGGGTCCATTTGACCCGCTAAATATTGGCCTTCCTGGTGTAAAAGTTCGGTGTAAAAACAAACAAAAATTAAGTTTTTGGTCTATTTGATCACCTAAATATTAACGGATCATTACCAAAAACAATAATGCTATTCTTTGGCCAGAACAGAGTCTACATGAAAATTTTGCCAACAGTGCCCTGTATCATGTTTACAAATTATAAAGACAGACGGATGGTTGGAAGGACGCCGGATGGACACACAATGTGTACGGTATACTTCAATGTGGGTCAAGGACTAATATTTCCCGGTATAATACCCTGACAACATATTTGTGTAGGGTATAAAGACAGTGAAGGAAGATTTTTTTCGAAATTTGGTACAGCTCATTTGTTTGACCCAAGGACGAACCCTAGAATGATGTGTGTTAAGTTTCCTGATAATCAGTTCAGATTTAGATATAGCTCTCATACATATTTTCGTCCGATTTAATGTAAATAGTGTACCAAAGTCCCTATATGTCTCTCGATTTGTACGAAATTTAGCATAGCGTACTGAATAAAGTCTCGAATAATGTATATTAAATTTCGTGAAAATCGGTTCAGATTTAGATATAGCTCGCATGTATATATTCGTCCGATTTTATGTAAATGGTGTACCAAAGTCCCTATATATCTTTCGATTTGCACGAAATATGGCATAGTGTACTGAATTGGTTTTAGAATAACGTGTGTTAAGTTTCCTAAAAATCAGTTCAGATTTAGATATAGCTCCCATATATATTTTCGTCCGATTTAATGTAAATGGTGTACCAAAGTCCCTATATGTATTTCGATTTGTACGAAATTTGGCACAGCGTAATGATTAGGTCTATAATGATGTGTTTTAAGTTTCCTGATAATCGGTTCAGATTTAGATATAGCTCTCATACATATTTTCGTCCGATTTAATGTAAATGGTGTACCAAAGTCCCTATATGTATTTCGATTTGTACGAAATTTGGCATAGCGTACTGAATAAAGTCTAGAATGATGTATGTTAAGTTTCGTGAAAATTGGTTCAGATTTAGATATAGCTCGCATGTATATATTCGTCCGATTTTATGTAAATGGTGTACCAAATTCCCTATATATCTTTCGATTTGCACGAAATATGGCATAGTGTATTGATATGGTTTTAGAATAACGTGTGTTAAGTTTGCTGAAAATCAGTTCAGATTTAGAATATAGCTCCCATATATATTTTCCTCCGATTTTATGTAAATGGTGCACCAAAGTCCACATATATCTTTCGATATGCAAGAAATTTGGCATAGCGTACTGACTGTAGTCTAGAATGATGTGTGTTAAGTTTCGTGAAAATCGGTTCAGATATAGATATAGCTCCCATATATATTTTCGTCCGATTTGTTGTATCAATGTCCCTATATAACTATCTATTTGCACAGTACTTACCATAGCGTACAGAATTAAGTCAGTTCAGATTTATACATAGCTCCTATATATATTTTCTTCCAATTTTATGTAAATTGTGCACTAAAGACCCAAAGTTTGGCCGATTGCCACACAATTTTGTACAATGAACAGTAGTAAATATAAATTAATCTCTGGAAAGTCTCGTTGAAATCGTTTCAGATGTAGATATAGCTTCTACATATATATTTTCGTCCGATTTTAAGTAAATGATGCACCAAGAACTCAAAACTGAAATTAGTATAACCTAACCCGTTTAAGTAAATGGTGTACCAAACTCCTTATGTTTATCAGATATTTATCCAAATAATCAACGGGTGACCGACTGATACTTGCTTTAAATTTATTCACATAATTTTGCCCCATTCTATGAAGCAACTCTATATCTGACCAAATGAAAAATTTAGTATAGGTTGTAGAATGGCATGTTTATAGATCCAATTTTATTTTACTGCCTATTCAAAAATGCGACGTCTCTTAGGATTCGCCTGTTGAATATACCCAAAGTTGTGAAGGGTATCATATAGTCGGCCCCGTCCGACTTTGCTGCTTTCCTTACTGGTTTTAATTACAAAAGTCTTGGTTAATTTTACCCGCTAAATATTACCCTATCATTTCCATTACATCCATTCCAATTAAATGGCCAGATCCCTTTCCTGTGTAATATAAAGTTTTCGATTAATTTATCCTCTAATATGATTTGATAATTTTCGAAAATTATAGAAGTCGTCCTTGACCATAACCGGAACTTCAAGTAAAGTTGCAAAGCGATCAGCTCAATAATACTATAGAAAATCAGAATACATATACTCGCATAAATATTTGAGTACAGGGTTGCCCATATTCGACGGACCAATGTTTTTTTTTTTTTAATCAAAGAAAAAAATAAAAATTTGGCGGTTGGCAATGTCAATCATTGGATTTGTTCCAAGTAGATTTGTTTACATCAATTTTTGAATATGATATCTCTCAAATGGCCGCCTCTGGCGTTGAAGACGTATTGTGCCCTTTTTGCTGCATTTTCCATTGTTTTTGCCAACATTTCGGACGGAATAGCGGCTATTTCTTCACGAATTTTGTCATTGAGCCCTTCTACGGTCCTTGGCTTGTTAACGTAAACCTTTGACTTCAAATATCCCCACAAGAAGAAGTCAGGCGGCGTCAAATCGGGCGAATGCGGTGGCCAGTCCAAATCACCACTTTTCGACATCGAACGGCCCGGAAACAAATTCTTCAGAAAATCGATTGTTATGCGACTTGTGTGCGGTGGAGCGCCGTCTTGTTGAAACCAGAACTGCCTCATACTCTTTCGACGAATAATTGGCATCACAACATTGGTCATCATGTCGCGATAACGCTCCTGATTGATGCTAACAGCATGGCCATTTTCTTTTTGGAAGAAAAACGGCCCAATGACCATTTTCGCACTAACGCCGCACCAAACTGTGACTTTTTCGTCATGAAGAGGCACTTCTTGAATCTCCTGAGTATTTTCAGGGGCGTAAAAACGGCAATTTTGCTTATTTACGGTCCCATTCAATGTGAAATAGGCTTCATCGGACATGATAATTTTGTTCCAAAATTGCTCGTCATCTTCGGCCATTTCGATGACTCTTTGGGCCAATTCCAATCGACGAGGCTTGTCCACAGACAACATTCCTTGCGTCAATTGAATTTTGTACGGGAACAAATGCAACTCAATGCGAATAATCCGTTGTAAAGTGGACCGAGCCATGCCCAACATGGGGACCTCTCAACACTGGCTCGTACGGCAGCGATATAATCGGCCGAAAGAAAGATCCTTACCAGTCGAAAATTGTTCGTATAAACGCTTAATGGTGTTGTTAGAGGGCGCACTTATCACATTTTTTAATGTTTTCAAAGCACGTTGAGTTTTCACAATTGACTTCTTCTGTTGAATGTAAATTTCAACTATTTTAGAGCGCTCGCGTGGCGTGTATTATTCATGGTAAAATCTGCTTGGACTCACGCTTCAAACGCGGTATGTCATTAAGCGATGTGACATATCTATTAAAAGTTATGGCGTTGCCAGATGGGTCCGTCGAATATGGGCAACCCTGAACTACTCCCCCGTCCGACTAAATACAAAAACGCGTACAAAATTTTCAAAAATTAAACGGTTACTTTATATGCAAGTTGGACCAATATTGATCGATTCAATAAGATGCGAAAATTAAACAAAAAAAACATGTCCAACTTCTCTATATACCATTATTCAAGAGATACTAATTTTAGTATATGGGGGTTATTGTTAAAAGTGCGTCAAAATGTACACATTTTTCTTGGAAAATTTACAATCTAATGAGAACCTAAAATACCAAAAACATTCATAAAATTTGTTTTACTTAAATATGCCAATTTTTCTACACATAATCGCATTTTTATCCGCTTCTTTTTATTCCCAATCAAATTCACAAAAATTTCATAAATGGATTATCTCTTCATTAGTGTACATTTGGAGAATATTTATTATCGAATAAAAATGTATTTATATTTGTATAGCAATCTCGCCAAACAGTGTTATTGCATAAATAAATGTATATCTCGCTTTGATTGTGAGTCCCTCGATACAATTGCATTACTGGGTCTAGCTGACGGATTGATATTCATTACAATATTATCACGAGGTGGTAGAGGGTGGCGGTGTTTTAAGCATTTCACAATATTTCCGATAACACATGCAAAAACCATCAATGCCAACATAGAGATTATAAATAAATAAATGGATGGATGGTGGATGGATTTGAACTGTGGACGATGAGTATAAATCACTAACGTTTATTTTCGTGGTAATGACGTTCACGTATTGGCACCCAGAGACAGAGTGGCAGATAGACAGACAGATATTGAGATATCATTGCTGATAGCACACACACACAAATTAAATATCTGTGTATGTGCATAGTATTAATGTTTTCCATGTATATATAGGAACCATGAATTAGCGATTTCCACCCATTGGTATTTAGACGAAATTAATGAATACTGTCATTGTGTCAGGTAGACGAATAGACTGGGACTGCGTCCATCGATATCAGACATGTTGAGTTGAATTCGTAATATGTAAATGACACATTTTGTATCCTGCTTAATTAGCAAATGATTACAACGAATGGGGTTTAGAATATATCCAGTCGTGTGTTGTTTTAGCACTGTGTTTGTACCGTATGGATTGCGAGAGTTTAAAGTAATTAACCTTGACAGCTATTGACCTCATTAAATATATATTGGATTTATAAAAGAAAACGTAGATAAATTTGAAATTAATTTTGCATAATTTATATGTGGATTTTATAATGACACAAATAAAAATAACATTTTAATTAGTTTTCATAGAATTCAAGGGTGATATAATTAAAATTTTAAAAAATTTATATTTTATTCGTGACTTATTAAATGAAAACAATTTGTAATACAAATGCTAATTGCACTGCCGTTGGAAAGGTTGATAGACCATTATGCTGATAAATGTTTGAAATTTATTGATATAATATGGAATTAATCCACAGTTAATCTTAGGATACTGTCGGAATTAGTATCTGGTGTATAATTGGAGAAAATACGAATACCATTGCCTCCATTTTTAGAAAAGAACTTCAAACTTTGGAAAGTTTATAAATACTTAGAAACCAGTAAGGAAAGTAGTAAATTCCGAAGGGGTCGACTATATGATACCCTTTACCAGTTTGACTATATTCAAGAAATGCATTCTAAAAGACTTCGCATTTTTGAAGGACTATTGGCATGCAACTGGACTAAATTGAATATGTGATCGGTATCTATATGTAAAGCGACTTAACCGTACGATCAATAACCGGTACTTTTGTACCTTCCTAAGGGGGGGTATATTATTTTTTTTTTCTGGTTAGAACTCAACGACATTTTATATAACATTGATCTATATTACTCTCTCCTCTAAACAAATTGAGATAAATCGCCTAAATTTTACATAGAGTTTTCTTTTGTCTGCAGACAGGTCAAGTTTGGAGATTAGCTATATCGGTCCACGTTTCAGCATAGCTCCCATATGAGGGAACTTCTTGAGCACGCTATTCCAGCGAATTCGCTGAAATTTGGTACAATGGGTTCCAAATGATTCCACTAAAAATAATAAATATCGGTCCACTTTTTCTGGTAGCCCCTAAATTTTGGTATTTTGGGGTTCGAGAGCTCGCTTCTCCTTGGTGCAGCATTTGCTAAAAATCGATGTAATATATATATGGATGCTATATCTAAATCTGAACCGATTTCTATAAAACTTGGCACATATTATGCTATACAAACTTCAGTACGTCGGAGCTATATCTAAATCTTAAGTGATTTCAATAAAACTTAGCTCACGTTAGGCTATCTTAACTTTTGTATGTTATGCAAAATTGTATGCCAATCTGCCTGAATTTGAGTATTTGGTGCACCATTTGCTAAAAATCGGACGAAAATATTTATGGGAGCTATATCTAAATCTGAGTCGATGGCAGGCATTAGACTGTACTAACTTCAGTACGTTGTGCAAAATTTTGTGTCAATCGGCCAAAATTCGACTATTTACTGCACAATTTAATAAAAATCGGACGAAAATATATATGGGATCTATATCTAAATCTGAACTGATTTTATTAAAACTTGATACACGTAAAGCTGTACAAACTTCAGTACGTTGTACAAATTTTCGTGCCACTCGGCCTGAAGTTGAGTCTTAGCTATATCTAAATCTGAACCGATGGCAGGCATTAGACTATACTAACTTCAGTACGTTGTGCAAAATGTTGTTTCAATCGGTCTAAATTTGACTCTTTGGTGCACCATTTGCTACAAATCGGATGAAGATATATATGGGAGCTATATCTAAATCTGAATCGATTTTTTCCAATTTCAATAGGGTTCGTCCTTGTGCCAAATAAATCGACTGCCTTAGTGATCCTCTATGAAACACACCCTAACTTCATCCCGTATTTTAAGTTTCCTTAGCTCGTCTATAGATTTTTCTTTCCATTTCAGTTTCCAGGCCTTTTCAGATCGTCTATAGTTGAATAATACTGCATACAACTGTCTAATCAGCTTGTCTATAGAAACTAATTTTATCTTGCCTTTAAAGACATAATTTAGCTCCTCTATTAAATACTCTCTTCTTCTTGCTTGTATATAGAGACTTCGTTTTGCTGATCTGCAAAATAATCTCTTCAGCTTACTAACTTCATAGCTGGCTTATTACAGAATGGTTGTTCCAAAAGCCGAGCTTAAAAAAGATTTACAAGCGCGTCGGTCTTGTGCGCATATCCTCAAATTTGAAAGACCACGTTCCAAGATGTTGTTTTCTGCTTGGTCTTTCTGCAGCTCAGTACTACTTTCTGCAGCTCAGTACTACTGACTATGTCGATGTTCGCGAATAAATTGTAAAGCTCGTGGTTCATTCGACGATATTCACCGTCGACGCAGATCGGCCCGTAGATCTTTCGGAGTATTTTCTTTCAAATACCCTCATCTGCTCAGCTACTTGAGAACTGCAGCTTCGAAGTAGTTAAAGATTTTATATGCCTTGGTACCGCCATAATCTCTTCAGCGCTTATATTATATTAAAAATTCAAAGATGTTTTTTGTCTATTTTATAAAAGGCATATTTTCGTGCACGTTATGTCGCCTGAACCCTGTTTTCAAATGGTTTATAAAAATGTTACTTTCTGTATATAAATAATCAAAGTTTCAGCTCATCTTTGGAAAAATCCATCGTTGGCTCAAGGACTTAGATTAATTGATATTTTCTTCACCTAGCCTACGAAGACTATATTCGGTTTATTTTATGTGAAAGAATTTGTTTGTATTTTATAAGGACATCTTTGCGTATACGTTATGTCAATATTCATACGTACCAGTGCAGTGGTCACATTAAGGACACATTGATCATTCTTCAAAAAAAATTACCTCAAGTCAACCACGAAATATCTTTACCGATTGCATTTATCCAAGTTAATATTTAGGGGATGAAATGAATCAAATACTTAATTTTTGTCGTTTTTTGTGGTCGCTCCAGAGGCCGCAATTATGGCCCCAACATCGCGAAATTTTACATGGAGAAGGGGATCGGACCAAAGAATAAGCTTCCTTTTTTTGATAAAGATTGGTTAATATTTAGCTAGTCAACTGGACCCTGACTTTTGTGTGAAAAATGACAAAATTTGTATTCTATGGCATATATATTTACCTCTGAAGAACATAACCCGAGAAGTTAATAGTATATCCAAGAGGAGTGGTTGACCTTTGAATTAATACCAATTATATTGTTGTATGTACTCGGATGTGGGTATTACACGTAAATATTTGTAGGTGTTTACGTGTTCAGATATTATTTAGTAACCCATAACCACAGTAAAGGGCGAAAATAGAGCGCTGATCGCTTTAAAAATTTCCATGATGTTCCAGTAATTGTCAAGGACAACGCCTATAATTCTCGGTGAAGATCAGATAAAAATTTTGGGATAATGTGGACCGAAAAATTATTATTATTATTTTTTTTTTTTTTTTGCAAAATCAAAAATTTTTGTTGTTTTTTTTTGTTTTTTATAAAAACAACAAACTGGGATTAAGCCTGAGCCGAACTTCACAATACAACCTACAGTGAAGGGAATGTGGACAATTAATTAGAAGGGCTGTACTGAATATTGGTAATATTCGGAAAATATGTTAGAGTAAGAAAGAGGTGCTGTTGACCTCTAATCGGGCTAGAGCGTGCAAATATCACGAAATATTGCCCAGGCTCATAATAAACATCGGCAGAAAGTTAGAGTTCCGTGGTAGTTGTGTAGGGTATCGTAAGGTCGGCGTCATCCGACTATACTGCTCGACTCACTGGTTTTTTAACTTGGTTTGTGGTGAAAAATAGGCGATTTTCCAAAAATATTTTTAAAGTCCGTCATTTTTATTGATTTTTGAGCGATGTCAATAATCCTAGATCATACGAGAGCCAGACATGCACCCTTTCCAACACCGCTGGAATTTTCGGATTCCGGTGTTCCAGTGTGGAGTTATCATGCTCGGCATCAAAAATAAGGACTTTTCTTTAATCCCATAAAACTACAACAAAACAATAACAAAAAAGTTGTAAATTATTTTTCTTTTCCGTTAAATCTCCAAATATATATCTGCAAAGTTACAAACCTTAACAAGCTTTGGTATTGATGTAAACTTTTCTTTGGTTTATATTCTGAAAATCTCTATTTTAGTAATACTTCAACAAAAAATCGTTCTATATCTACTGCGAGATTTCAAACCAGCAACCTAATTACTCATGATGAACATGCACAAAACAAATGGAAAAAGCAAGCCAATTATTAGCCATCGTTACCAACATCACTTCACTTTGTACATTTCCACACACACACACACACTAATTGGCAACGATTTTATTCAACAGGCAATTAGCTTTTAAGCCACCCAACCCAAAAAAAACCGAACATAGCTCTCAATACAGCATTCAATGGTTACAAACAAACATTTTACCCAAAATCTCGATTCGGTTTCCAGGCATTTTTGGGGTCAAATGAAAAATTCCTTTCGATTCTCGGCATATGTCAAAGGGAAAGGAATTAAGACATCATTCTGCATTAAGTTGGGAAGCCACTCACGTTTAATGATTGCCCAGAATGGCAGTCATATTTTTGTTTACACACAAATACACATATCGAATGTATAGTGTATGTGTAAAGGCGTTAAGAGTTGTAACATATGTTTGAGGTTGTTACCTCCCCCCATCCCAATCACCAGTCCATTTCAATGGTAAACACCACTTAAGAGCAAAAACGTGTCATGGTGATGTTGCAAATATTTTACAAAACAGAAAAGAGTTCTTCATAATTCTCATAAGCAGTAATGACATGTCCTTATAGTCGTCATAGTCATCATCAACATAATTATTGTGATGTTTAAATGTCAGCCGGTATGCGGACGAAATACAAAGTGAGATAAAATATTGAAGTAATTTGACAAAAAGAAAATATCTTCGCCAGGATATTTCGCTTTTTAATGTTCCTCAAGCAAATTAACATATATACTGAGACGTTGGTCCAGAAAATGCAAACACGAGTATCATTATTATCCTTCCCAAAGACAAAGTACCAAAATGCGAGCAGGAAAATTACAATGTTGAGGATTCGGCTGAGACCTACAAACAAAGTGAAAATATGCGGGCTCTTTATAAACGAATTTACATTAAAACGCGAGCCAATTAAAAAATCAGCGTTAAAGTTCATTTGGGTAATATCCCAAGAACATTCCAACAAATTACTGTCAGGTTGGTTGAAAATCTTTTTCAAAAACTCCAAAACAGTGTAAATTATATTTATGTTAGCAACAGCGAATTTTTTCATTTTATACTACCGGGCCCCCCCCGAAATGAAATCCTGTGTACGTTGCTGCTTAAGGGACCCCCCCCAATTCTCGGGGTTAATTTTTTTTATTTAATTCGAATCTACACTAATTCGAGAATGTCCATACAAAATTTCAAGTGAAAATCTCAAGAAGCCTTGAAGATATAACCGATTTATTGTGTCAGCATCAAGTGACGGCTAAAGGGCTTCTCAAACTTTAAAAGCGTTTTTCTCTTTTCTGAATGGCGGGCACGATAACTCAAAAACTAATAATCCAATTTGACATCGGTTCCAGTTTTAGACCAAAAATAGGCGATTTCCAAAAAAAAAAATTCAAAGTTCCGCCATTTTGTTAATTGTTGTGCGAAGTCAATAATCCTAGTTCATACGAGAGCCAGACATGTACTATTTCTAACACCGTTGGAATTTTCGGATTCCGATGTTCCATTGAGGAGTTATCATGCCCGCCTTCAAAAATAAGGACTTTTTTGATCACAAAAAACAACAACTAAACAACAACAAAATTTTTTTGTAAATTATTTTTCTTCCTTTTTAAATCTTCAAATATATATGTGCAAAGTTACAAACCTTAACAAGCATTGGTATTCATTTACCAGCCCATTTAAAATCTTGAAAATAAAAAATCGAGAATGGGGGGTTCCCTTAAAGTTGGACTGTTATTAATAACCTTTAGTATGAAGATTTGCCACTAAACGCAAACCAAAACACCCAATCGGACGAAAAAATATATGGGAGCTATATCGGAATCTGAACCGATTTCAGTATTTTATATCTACTTAACACTAGAACGCCGAAGGCGGTCATTTTGACCGCTTTCCAATTTCAAGTACAAAAGCAACTGTGCATTTAATGACACTTTTTTTCTAGTGTTAAGTACGTTGTGCAAAATTGTGTGGCAATCGGCCATATTTTGTGGCTTTGGCGCCCCATTTATTCAAAATCGGACGAATCTATATATGGGAGCTATATCTAAACCTGAACCGATTTCAGCGAAACTTTTCACACAGTGGGTTATACTAACTTCAGTACGAAGTGCAAAATTTTGTATCCATCGGCTATATTTTAGAGCTTTGGGGCACCATTTACAGAAAATCGGACGAAACTATATATTGGAGCTATATCCAAATCTGAACCGATTTCAACAAAACTTGACACGATATGCTATAGTAACTTCAGTACGTTGTGCAAAATTGTGTGATAATCGGCCATATTTTGGGGCTTTGGTGCAGTATTTACTAAAAATCGGACGGAACTATATATGGGAGCTATATCTAAATCTGAACCAATTTAAACAAAACTTGACACACGTTATGGTTTACTTACTTCAGTACGTTGTGCAAAATTTTGTGGCAATCGGCCATATTTTGGAGCTTTGGTGCACCATTTACCTTAAATCGGATGAAAATATATATGGGAGGTATACCTAAATCTGAAGCGATTTTCAGGAAACTTAACACACATCATTCTAGACCTAATTCTGTGCGCTATGCCAAATTTCGTGCAAATCGAAGGATATATAGGGACTTTGGTACATCATTTACCTTAAATCGGATGAAAATATATATGGGAGCTACATCTAAATCTGAACCGATTTTCAGGAAACGTAACACACATCATTCTAGACTTAATTCAGTACGCTGTGCCAAATTTCGTGCAAATCGAAAGATATTTAGGGACTTTGGTGCACCATTTACATTAAATCGGACGAAAATATATATGGGAGCTATATATAAATCTGAACCGATTTTCAGTGAAGTGTGTAAAGACACACTTCATTATAGACTCAATTCAGTACGCAAATCGAAAGATATGTAGGGACTTTGGTGCACCATTTACATTAAATCGGACGAAACTCTATAGGACAGTTATATCTAAACCTGAACCGATTTTCAGGAAACTTAACACACATCATTCTACACTTAATTCAGTACGCTGTGCCAAATTTCGTGCAATTTGGAAGATATTTAGGGTTTTTGGTGCACCATTTACCTTAAATCGGACGAAAATATATATAGGAGCTATATCTAAATCTGAACCGATTTGTCCCAATTTCAATAGGGTTCATCCTTGGGCCAAATAAGTGACCTATGCTTTCATCCAATTCGGATCATAAATGCGACCTGTACTTTTTTACAATATAACATGGACATAACATGGATATATATATATATACTTGTCCATATTCCCTTCATCGTGGGTTGTGTTGTGATGTTCGGCTTTCAATTTGAATATACAAAAAAAAACAAAAAACTTATGTTTTCGGTCCACTTCATCCCAAAATTATTATCTGATCATCACCAAAAATTATAGGTGTTGTCCTTGACCATAACTGGAACATCCGGGACATTTCAAAGCGATCAGTGCTATATTTCCGCCCTCTAGTATGGTAATGGGTTACTAAATAATATCTGAATTCGTAAGCACCTTTAAATATATAAGTATAACTCCCACATCCGATTACATACGACAATATTATTGGTAGCAATTTAAAGGTTATCAACTTATCAGGTATATATCCTTCAGAGGTAAATATTTACGCTATAGAATACAAATTTTGTAATTTTTCACACAAAAGTCAGGGTTCATTTGACCCGCTAAATATTGACCGATCTGCATCAAAGCAAGCTTGCTTGCTCTTTGGCACGATCCACTTCTCCATTTAAAATTTCGTGATTTTTGGGCCATAATTGCGGCCTCTGGAGCGACTAGAATAACCGACAAAAATTAAGTATTTGGTCCATTTCTACCCCTAAATATTAACGGATCATTACCAAAAACAATAAGGGTCTTCATGGACCTGAACCCATCCTACATGCAAAATTTCGTGACGATTGGTTCATAACTGTGGCCTGTATCGCGTTTACAGATTATAATAGACAGACGGGCGGACGGACGGACACACATGTCTGGATCGACTCAGCTAGTCGAGATATGAGGATTGGTATACTTAAAGGTGGATCTAGGACCAATATTTCGAGGCGTTGCAAACTCTTGGGGCTGCACAAAGCTATAATACCATGACAACATAGTTGTGTAGGTTATAAAAATCCACAATCTATGAGTCGTTCAAAATTTAATTTTTAAAATATTCACGCTCTATGAACCATTCAAAAATTATTTTTAAAAAATCCACGGTTGATAGTCCTTCCAAAATTATTTTAAAACCAGTGAGCGGAGCAGTATAGTCGGACGGGACTTTGCGTTATTTGCACCCTCTTGAAACCTGACTAAAGGTCAACAAATATTACTAATATTCAGTAGACGAGGGCTGTACTTGTTGGGCTTTCAATTGTGGCCTATAGATCGACTCAAAAAAAATCAGTTTTCGGTCCACTTCATCCCAAAATTATTATCTGACCATCACCGAAATTTATAGGCGTTGTCCTTGACCATAACTGAAATCTCATGGAAATTTTCAAAGCGATCAGCGCTATATTTCCGCCCTCTAGTGTGGTTTTGGGTTACTAAATAATGTCTGAATACGTAAGAACCTGTAAATATTTAAGTGTAGCTCCCACATCTGAGTACATACGGTCATATAATTGGTACCAATTTAAAGGTCAACCACTCCTCTTGAACATACTATCAACTTTTAGGGTCTAGGTCCTTCAGGGGCAAATATATACGCCATATAATACAAATTTTGTAATTTTTCACACAAAAGTCAGGGTCCATTTGACCCGCTAAATATTGAACGATTTTTATCAAAACAGGCATGCTTATTCCTTGGCCCGATCCCCTTCTCCATGCAAAAATTCGAGATGTTTGGGCCATAATTGCGGCCTCTGGAGCGACCAGAAAATCAGACAAAAATAAAGTTTATGGTCCATTTCATCCCCTAAATATTAACCGATCTTTCCCAAAAACAATAGGGGTCTTCATTGGCCAGAATTTCGTGAAGATTGGTCCATAACTGTGGCCTGTATCGTGTTTACAAATTATAATGGACAGACGGACGGACACACATGTCAAGATCGACTCAGCTAGTCGAGATATGAGATCGGTATACTTAAAGGTGGGTCTAGGACCAATATTTCGCGGCGTTACAAACTTTTGGGGCTGCACAAAGCTATAATACCCTGACAATATAGTTGTGTAGGGTATAAAAATCCACGCTTTGATAGTCATTCAAAAATTAAATTCCACGCTTATAGCTCTGATAGTCCCTCAAAAATTATTTTAAGAAAATTTAAGCCTCAATCAGAGCCAGAGGCTTTGATTTTCTTAAAATAATCCAAAGCTATAAACGTGGCTCTGAAAATGGGTTATTTAGAGGCAGTCGCTCTTTGGCAGACTTTTCTATTGCCAAAGGACATACCACAGAGATTTTATGAACAGAAGTCATTTATGACATTTTAAAAACTTATAACATTTTGCTTCTCAACACATTCGGAAATATCAAAGTTCATTTGATATATAAGCATCAAAGTAATGGCAGACACGCAGCAGCTACATGTGTCACAAAATACATACATCGCCACATACATAGCACTCTTTAGCACATTTCCACGCAATCTATGTATACGTTTACACATTTACTTTTCTTTTCTTGCACACTTATGGCTTACTTACATACTCCGACATACATCTCTTTCAAACGCAGAAAAATACCAAACATTTGAAACCTTTTTTTTCGTTTTGGACCAAATAAAATCCTAATGCCAATTTGAGTTTTGTTGATGCTTCTGTTGCCCTGCTGCTGACTTACGAGTTTGTTAACCCAATACAAGAACAACAAAACTAAACAGAGGTGACTGTAGCCATCCTAATATCATGTTATACATTTTTCACACTTCGCACCGCCATAGCCTAGGGTTGATGTAGGATTGTGTGTCGTATGTGTGTGTGTGTGTGTTTTGCACCACAAATGACCATGAACTTTAACGTATGACAATTTTAAGTTGTTATGGTTTGGTTCTAGGATTTTTTGCGTGTGACTTTGCCCCCCAAACTAAATGAGTACTCGTCGTAGATTGGCTCACTTCAGACTTTTGCCAAGTAATGTGGAATTTAATTACATTAAATTGGGTGTGAATGTTATTGCCATTAAGTCCAACATTCATATGTATGTGTGTTTGTTGAAATTTTCAGCAAGGCTTAAAGCAAAACTTCTATGATTTATGTATTTTAATTTTTTCACAACTCATGCAGAATTGTAAGTGTTGGTGAAAACTTTACTAACTAGTTTTCCAGCCAATTTAGAAGTGATTTGCAGTAATTTGAGATTTTGGGTAACTAAGGAATAGTATAGAAAACCATGAATGTTAAAAAAGTTTTAAAAACATAGGTGTCTCTCTCGAGGAAGTTCCTAGAACTCGCTCATTTAAGATATAGATTTGGAATTTTCCACATACATTTCTACTGTTTGATGTTTGGTAAGGAAAATTGAATATATCGATCCGCGGTATGGTATATCCCAGCTCCGTAGCCATTTCGGGGCCCGGATTTCAGGGCCCCCCTCAGTGAAATTTTGTCACAGTAAATTTAGCGATTTTTTTTCATTTTGTACTACCAAAACCCTAAAAATTCGTCATACGGATCATCCCTGTATACGAGCTGCATCCAAACATGGACCTATCTTGAACGTTTTCGGTTAAAAAATGTTGATAGGAAGTACGAATAAAACCTCTAAAATATGGGCAAGCAAAAACAATGTTAAGTTCGGCCCCGCCAAACCATTTTATTTCGCCTGAAACGATCGAAACAAGCTTGAGAAATGTTCATTTATATGCGTTTTTGATCAACTATTAACAAATCCGACACCCATCTAGCAGAAAGCCTTTTCATCTGTACTTCTTCATACCAAAATAAATGGACTAGCTCGTTTCAGATGTCCATGATATTAGAAATTTCACGCACTTTTATTCGTCGATCATTTAATACCATATCATGCACTTTGGCTACAATTTATTTTGTTGTTGCTGTTTTAGGCTACAATTTATGTTGTTGTTGCTGTTTTAGGACGTCCACTACGTCGTTCATCTTCAATACTTGTACGAACACTTTTAAATTCAGCAACCCAATTTTTTACTGCTGCATATGAAGGAGCACTTTCACCTAACACATTCCCCATATCATTATCTCTTGTCCCGATACACCTTTTTTATGTAAATATTTAATGATAGCACGCATTTCTAATTATACCCTTCACCACACTGTGGTACAGGGTATCATGCCTTTGTGCATATGTTTGTAACAGGCACAAATAATCGAGATAGACCCATGGTTCCTTTTGAGAATATGCATAGAATCACTTTCTGAGTCGATTTATGCATGTCTGTCCGTCTGTCCGTCCGTCCGTCTGTTGATGTTAAATTGTAAACAAAGTACAGGTCGCATTTATAGTCCGTTTTGGATGAAATTTGGCACAAGTAACTTATTTGGCCCAAGGACGAACTTTATTGAAATTGGAGAAAATCGGTTCAGATTTAGATTTTAGATTTAGATTCGATACAGCTCCCATATAAATTTTCGTCCGATTTTAGGTAAATGGTGCACCAAAGTCTTAGCAAATCGCTTGATTTTCACGAATTTTAGCATAGCGTACGGAATTATGTCTACAATGACCTGTGCTAAGTTTCGTGAAAATCGGTTCAGATTTAGATATAGCTCCCTTATATATTTTCATCCGATTTTAGGTAAATGGTGCACCAAAGACCCTGAAAATCATTCAATTTGCACGAATTTTGGCATAGCATACTGAATTAAGTCTAGAATGACGAGTGCTAAGTTTCGCGAAAATCGGGTCAGATTCAGATATAGCTCCCATATATAGTTTCGCCCGATTTTAGGTAAATGGTGCACCAAAGTCCCAGCAAATCGTTTGATTTTCACGAATTTTACCATAGCGTACGGAATTAGGTCTAGAATGACGTGTGCTAAGTTTTGTGAAAATCGGTTCAGATATAGATATAGCTCTTTGGTGCACCAAAGTCCCTGAAAATCATTCAATTTGCACGAATTTTGGCATAGCATACTGAATTATGTCTAGAATGACATGTGCTTAGTTTCGTGAAAATCGGTTCAGATGTAGGTATAGCTCCCTTATATAGCTTCGCCCGATTTTATTAAATGGTGCACCAAAGTCACAGAAAATCGTTTGATTTTCACGAATTTTGGCATAGCGTACTGAATTAAGTCCAGAATGACGTGTGCCAAGTTTCGTGAAAATCGGTTCAGATTTAGATATAGGTCCCATATATATTTTCGTCCGATTTTAGGTAAATGGTGCACCAAAGTCCCTAAATATCTTTCGATTTGCACGAAATTTGGCATACCGTACTGAATTAAGTGTAGAATGATGTGTGCTAAGTTTCGTGAAAATCGGTTCAGATTTAGATATAGCTCCCATATATAGTTTCGACCGACTTTAAGTAAATGGTGCACTGAAGATCCATAGCTAGGTCAATTGATATAATGTACTGAAGTTAATATAAATTAATCGCTTGCAAGTTTTCTTGAAATCGGTTCAGATATAGCATAGCTTCTATATACAATTTTTACTTATTCATATTAATTGTACACCAAATAATCAATGAGTGTCTGATTGAGATTAAATTTTAAACAGTGCATAGTTTGCAGAATGTCATGTGTAGGGATTGATGTTAGTCGATTTAGATATAGATTAAGTTCGTTCAAGTTTATGTCAATGCTCCTTCGAAAAGGCAATGTCTTTTAGCATACATTTATAGAATATACCCAAAGTGGTGAAGGGTATCATATAGTCGGGCCAGTCCGACTGTACTACTTCCCTTACTGGTTTTTTTCAGATTAAAAAATTGGGCATGCGTTTTTTTTTAACATCTGTTTCTATATGAAGGAGTTGCCAAATCAAAACAGAATTTAACATGTGCTCATAACAGAGGTGGAAGTTTCCAAAACACTAAACTTTTTTCCGGTTTATACCGGGCTGTTTGTGCTAGGCTAAGAATTTTCCTAACTGCCCTCGTATATAATAATTGTTTCTGTAAAATATGAAAAAAGTGGAATCCAAGTAAATTGCTTAATTTTTTTTATGTCATCTATTTTCATTTCCAAAATCTGGTCGCCTTTCTAAATTGTACCAAATTGTTCTCACACATCGACTCAAACCAGGTTATTTTGGTTCGGCAACAACCAATCACTTCGTTTTATTTCCGGACATCAAAAACCGTTTTTTTATCTCAATCGAAGAGGAAAACTCCGGGAGGATTTTTTCAGAAACAATAAAATCTTTATGATGATAAATATTCGTTTTTTGAAGTCTACAAACATTTTACAAATATATCCCCTTTCGACCAAACAGGCCGACTTCGAACATATCATAACTTTTTCGCTATTTTATCTATTTAAAGGATTTAGCTCTTCAACCTGCTGCATAATATTAACAACTTGTTAACCCAACTCTTGTATCAACCAGCAGTTTTCTTATCCAACTCCCCCTCCTTCCTTTTCCCCTATACCCCTTCATTATATTTTACACCTACACTCAAAACATTTGTTATTCTGTTACAAATCCTTAGATAAATATATATTTGCCAACCAACCTACCACCTATTAGATGAGCAAAACTTTTTCTCGTCTTGTTGTTTGTTGTTGATGGTGTTGGCAACATCAGAACAGCTTTGAAAAGTTGATATGTTTTGTTTACTGTTTGCACGGGAAAAAATAAAGCACTTTGAATACAGAACAGTTGTTTGTCTTGAGCTTAATAGAAAGTTTTGCAGTATTTTATATTCTCACAGGGAGTCTATAACCGGGTGCAACATTTGAATTTAATTACATGAAAGGGGAAAGTTTTTCTCTGTGTGTGTGGGGGGGCACCAATTTAAAGAAAGACAGAAGTGAAGGGATGATACTCAAGATTTGATTCGTTTTTGTAAAGAGGCGTTGGAATCTGACTGATATAGAGTAGCAATTGATATGATATGAATTTGTTCAAAATCAAATGACTTTGTGGACGAGTCTCTAAAGGTCTTCCGTAGCCTAATATCTACAGAATATCTTATACAGATTTCCTTCCGGTTTTGTACAAGCAGGAAAAATTTACACATATCTTAGACAGATAGATAGAACTACCATGACGGATAAATAGAGTCGAAGTCAAGTCAAACAAAAGATCTGCTATAGACCTAAGCAAGTGAAAAAGCGTTAAGTTCGGCCGGGCCGAACTTTGGATACCCTCCACCATAGATATACTAAAAGGTAGTTGAAATGAAAATTTAGGAAAAATACCAAAAAGTGGACCTATACCGACATTTCTATAATGCGATTATGTAAACCATAATATGAACCATGTTTTAGAAAATTTTGATTTCATCCAACCTGTGCCTATCTTATTATTCTTCCAAACTTAGTTCAGGTTCGAAGATATGGAGTATCGGTCCACTCCCTCTGATACCTCCCACACAGGTGCTAGGCCTAAATGCGGGTTTAAGTTCATGTATAGTTCATTATCGAACCTTACGTTCTAACTTTATCTCGATATCCTCCGCAGGTTAAATGATTACGACAGACTCTTAGAACCAAACCCAAAACGCGGAACAAATTAGATAACTATTTTAATATAAAAAAGGGGGTTATATGGGGACTACCCCAAAAAGGGGGCGAATATAAATAATTTTTGGTAGGGAGATTTGTTACCATATACGACTACAAAATACCAAACTGCAGCGAATTCGGTTGAAAACGCGCTCAAGAACCCCAAAATACCGAATATTGGGGGTACCCTTATATGGGGGCTACCCGAAAAAATTGACCTATATTCATAATTTTTTGTGGAGAAATTTGGTACCTATTAAGAACTCAAAATATTAAATTAAGGCCAATTCGATGTAAAAATGCGATCAAAACCCCCCAAAATACTGAAAATTGGAAGGTGCCGTTATATAGGGGCTACCAGAAAAAGTGGACCTGTACTCATAATTTTTTGTGGAGACATTTAGTACACAATAAGAACCCACAGTACCAAATTTCAGCGAATTCGGTTGAAAAACACGGTCAAGAACCCCAAAATACCGAAAATTGGGGGGTACCCTTATATGGGAGCTATGCCTAAACGTGGACCGATATATCCCATCTTCGAACTTGACCTGCCTGCAGACAAAAGACAACCCTATGCAAAATTTCAGCACCCTATCTCAATTCCTTCAGAAGATAGCGTGATTACAACAGATGGACGGACGGATATGGCTAGATCGTCTTATAATTTTACCCTGATCAAGAATATATATACTTTATAGGGTCGGAAATGAATATTTCGATGAGTTACAAACGGAATGACAAAATTAATACACCCTCCTGCGTACGTCCCTGGGTAGATGGAATATGTCTTCATAAAAGTCTTTGTTAGGTCTTCTATATACAGATTTTCTTTAACAGGTCGTTTATATATAAAAGACCTTATATAGACAGAAGTCCGTAAAAAGATGAAGGAGACCTTAAAAGTATTTCATTCGACATTTGACCTTTAACCGATGCTTTCTAGACAGAAGACCTCCTACATATCTCTTATGGACAGAATAGTTCTTTATCGGGTATTTTTTGACTTTAAGATATCTTCTAACAGATCTTCTATAAACAAATGTAATATTAACAAACCCTCTACTGATATTCTATAGACTGGAATAGGCGAAAAAAAAAAACGTTTACAGATCTTTCGATAGACAGAAGTATTTCCATAAATGAAAATTATCTATTGGTCTTCTCTTTAAAAAAATATGTTTATAGCCTTCACCACATCGAAATATTTTCTGAAGGCCCCAATAAAGTATATATTCTTGATCTGAATAAATTCAAACATTCGGTATTATGGCGATTTTAGACACGTTTTCCAACCGAATTGGTTGTAATTTGCTGCGTTAGGAAAATGAAGAGCATGGGTCTACCTTTTAGGGTAACCCCCATTATTCGGTGTTTTGGAGGTTTTAAATAAGGCTGTAATTTGGTATTTTGGATCTAGTTTAGAATTCAATCAGATCTGCCTACGAAATCGTATCAATATTGACGGCTTATGTTTCGGAGTAACTCTCATATAACAGAACGACCCCGATATTCGGTATTTTGAAGGTTGTGGGTACATGTATAGTCGGACGGGGCCGACCATATGATACCCTACACTACTACCACGAAATTCTAACTTTCTGCGGATCTATGTTCTGAACCTGGGCAATATTTGAATCCTTTTGCTCGTTTATAGGTCAACAGCTCCAATTTCTAACACTGGTTCGTGACAATTGGTTCATAACTGTGGTCTGTATCGTGTTTACAAATTATAAGGGACAGATGGACGGACGCACATGATACATGACACAAGATCGACTCAGCTAGTCAAGATATAAAAATCGGTACGCTTAGGACCAATATTTCGCGGCGTTACAAACCCTTGGGGCTGCACAAAGCCATAATATGTTGACAACATAGTTGTGTATGGTATAAAAAGTTCCGCTTAAAGTTTCCCAAATAAAGTGTCTATAATTTGGAACACTATTTTTGCGGAGCATGAACAATATACTATCTCAAAACACCACAACATAGGACCCACATAAATGTCCCGAACGACTTAAAGAATGCACGTAACAAACTCATGTGGCTGTACAAAGCCATAATACCTTGACAACATAGTTGTGTAGGGTATAAAAAGTTCCGCTTAAATTTTCCCAACTAGAGTGTCACTAATTTGAAACATTATTTTTGCGGAGCATGAACACTCTACTATCACAAAACACCAAAACATAGGACCCGCATAAATGTCCCGAACGACTTAAAGAATACACGTAACGGCCCGACCGTGACATAATACCCTGTGGTGCAGGGTATTATGTCTTTGTGCATATGTTCGTAACAGGCAAAAGGAAACGAGATAGACACACGGCTCCTTTTGAGAATATGCATAGAATCACCACTGAGAGGATTTATGCATGTCCGTCCGTCTGTCTGTATGTCTGTCCATGTTAAATTGTAAACAAAGTGCAGGTCGCATTTATGATCCGAATTGGATGAAAGTTGGCATTGGTCACTTGAACCTTGACACGGTTGAATTTAATTCGTAGATACAATTTCGCAACAATAGTCGACATAAATACACCTTATCAAGTAAAGACATTTGTAAGCCGCATTGCCCAATATGCCTGATGAGCCGATTAACCAACGGCGAAACGCGTCGCATAGTGGTGGGAATGTAGTATCTCTCTGGCTTTCCTTTTCATTGCAACTCCGTTCATGTAGCTCATCTCGAAAGAGAAATTAATAAAAATCAAATATTTTAGTTCATCCAATTTCATGTTAATTGTCCTGTTAAATACACCCAAAGTGGTGAAGGGTATCATAAAGTCGGCCGCGTCCGACTTTACTACTTTCCTTACTGGTTTACATATTGTCTGTGGTCCATTTAAATCATAAGATGTCTCCGTCCCACTTTAGTATCTATTTAGTGAAAACCTTAAAAATAAGGTATGGGAGCATCAATTTCGGATACTGAGAGTCCTAGACGAATTTTCCAATCTGAGAGTCTGTATTTTGGTATTTCGTTTCCTCCTGGCAGCAGTTTCCCATGGCATATCCCTTTAATAATGTCCTCCTCATGGAGGATACCAAAAGTTTAATTCTGCTGAACTTAACAATGCATTTACATATCTTTTCTCCTAATTTTCTCAAAACAAAAATACCAACACATACTATTTCAATTTGTGCAGCAATTTTGCAACCGGATATTATACAATTACAAAATGTTGCATAGCAAACCTATTATATCCTGCGTCATGCAAAATACGTCAGTAAAATATTGTGAAATGTAAGAAATCTCTACATATTCTTCTTATAAACACACAAATCACAGACATATATGATTATATGATTATACAAACATTTTTACGCACACACACATGAACACACTTCAGTTATGATTATGTGAAACATCTCAATTCGAATTTTTACTTCAAATTCCGAGAACTATAACTTCTTGTCATATGCGGAGCACTTCTCTCTTGATAATACTTTTCAAAAGTAAAGAGATGTATGTTAAATAGTTTGTTGTATTATTATTTTAGCACGTAGTATGACAATATATAAATGTACATATCTACATTTGTTGGTGTGTACATAGGAATTTATATTGTATATGTGTATATATATATATATATATATATATATATTTCAATTTATATTTCATATGTGGTCTGAGATTTTACTTACATAAAAGGGTGTTTACAGGGGGTTTCTATAGAAATATAATAAGTTTTATAGTTTATATATAAGTAACTTAATATTAAAAACTTTTGAATTTATTATCATTTATATGTTAAATTAAATGTTAGCTATAATGGTTCCGTTTTGAAAAAAGTTGAAAAGTTTGCTTCCCAACCCATATAAAAATTCCATACGACACATTCAATACATTAATTTAAAAGGATCTGAGATTGCCATCGTAGACAAAGAAGTTCGTTTCCTGTTTCTTCAAGCTCAGGTGGATTTGCACCTGACCAATAACATATATTTTACTCATTGACAACCCACATTGAGGCAAAAATAAGTATCGTCAGTGAATATGAATTTACGCTGAAAACTGACCTTGAGTTTTTAACCCAAACCCATTGAGACAAAAATAAGCTTTGTCAGTGAATATTATTTTAAGGTGAAAACTGACTCAGATTTTTATACCCTACACAACTATGTAGGTCAGAGTATTATAGCATTGAGCAGCCCCGAAAGTATGTAACGCCGCGAAATATTGGTCCTAGACCCACCTTTAAGTATACCGATCGTCATATCTCGACTAGCTGAGTCGATCTAGACATGTGTGTCCGTCCGTCTGTCCATTATAATTTGTAAACACTATACAGGCCACAGTTATGGACCAATCTTCACGAAATTGTAGGATGGGTTCTGGCAATGAAGACCCCTAGGTCAATATTTAGCGGGTCAAATGGACCCTGACTTTTGTGTGAAAAATTATAAAACTTGTATTCTATAGCGTATATATTTACCCCTGAAGGACATAGACCCGAGAAGTTGATATTATATCCAAGAGAAGTGGTTGATCTTGATTCGTATATTATTTAGTAACCCATTATCACTCTAGAGAGCGGAACTATACCGCTAATCGCTTTGAAATGTTCCATGAGGTTCCAGTTATGGTCAAGGACAACGCCTATAATTTTCGGTGATGATCAGATAATAATTTTGGAATGAAGTGGACCGAAAACTAAATGTTTGTGTTATTTTCGAGTCGATCTATAGACCACAAATGAAAGCCGAACATCACAACACAACCCACCGTGAAGGGAATCTGGTCAATAGCTGTACTGAATACTCGGGCTCGGAATAAACATCCGCAGAAAATTTGAGTTCCGTGGTAGTTGTGTAGGGTATCGTATGGTCGGTCCCGTCCGACTACACTGCTCCGCTCACTGTTTTTATTTTAACTTCGTTTCTGTAACTTTCAATGATGAAAATATTAATGTTACTGGCAAGCTCTGCCTACGCAGTCTCAAGTTAACTTAAATTTGAAAATCCATTATGAATTCTTGGAATTTTACTGTGGAAATGTACAATTTATCTTAAATTTATTTTTTTTATTTTATTAAATGTTGGGTTTTTTTCCTGGTATATTACCAGATCATTATTAAAAAGGTTTTTTAATGTTATTTACCACAATTTCATTGTTAACACGTAGAGGTAAAGTGGGATTTCCTACGTGACTAAGTGGGCACAAAATGTTTGGGTTTGCCGACGAAATTATAAACGAAATTTTTGTTTCATATTTTTTCTTCACACTCAACAGCTTAGCAAACAAAATGTTTAAAGCTTTCATTCGAAAGTAATGAGGTAGATAATGTAATGCCGTACTCAACGTATTTTAAACATATGACACCAGTAAGGAAAGTACCAATGTCGGATGGGTCTAAAATCTCTACACCATAGAAAAAGTGTCCTTAAAAATCGTAATTTGTCCGAACGGTCAGGCCTGAAATTTAGACTTAGATACTGACGCAGAGTGGGGTGAGTGTACAAAGAGGTAAAAGTGTACAAAATTTACAAAACTAGCTTTGAGTGGCCTCAAAGAGTTTATAACGTCTCGAAATATTAGTCCTAAACAAATCTATTAGTATACATCGTATTATTTCCTTCAGGACATGTGTGTCCTTCCTCCTGTCCGTTATAATTTGTAAACACGATACAGGCCACATCCTTGCAGCACGAAATTTTGCATGTAGGAAGGGTTTTGGCCAAAGAAGACCCATATTGGTTTTGGTAATGATCGGTTAATATTTAGGGGATGAAATGGGCCAAAGAAGTTATTTTTGTCTGTTTTTTTTCTGGTGGCTGTAATCCGAACACCACGAAGGAAATCTAACCAAATATAAAGCATCAGTTTTTTGATGAAGATCGGTCTATAATTAGCGGGTCAAAAATACCTAGAATTTTGTGTGAAAAAATTACGACATTTTTAATGTATGGCGTATATATTTACCTCTGAAGGACATATGTCCGAGAAATTTATAGTATATCCAAAAAATCGACATTATTTTTAGTCACTCTAGTGAAATATAATAATTAAGCCGAACATCACAAATTTCCAATGACGATCTGACCAACTAATTCGAATGAATCTTTTCCCGAGTCCATGAAATAAACGGTAAATATTTAAAGGATTCGGAAAAGATGTCGCAGAGGACCTGTTGACCACTATTCAGCCAAGAGAGTGCAAATATTGCGAAATATAACCCAGGCTTGGAATGAAGATCCACAGAAGCTTGAAGCTCATTGGTAGTTGTGTAGAGTATTATATGGTCGGTTCTGTCTGACTATACTGATTCGCTTCCTGGTTTTGAATTGCAGGCAGGAGACAAAGAATTAATAAATAACAGACACGTATGTTTGCAAAAAGGGATAGGATCTTGAACATGAAGAAATGAACAACAAATTGATTACCCGCCAATGTTCGGGAATGCCAAAGTGAAGCCAGTTCTTAACTTCAAAATACCTAACATTTAACTACTTCACGTAGTTAAAAATAACTGACACGATAAGTTCTTTCTGCCAGACTAATGAACTTTTGTTTTTTACCCCACTTATCTTAATGTAATTCTACATTATGCTCGTTTTGTTTTTTTTATTATTTATCATCAAAATGTCTACTAAGTTTATTTTTCATAATTTCATTTGCATTCCATATGCCACAGCATATTTACTTAATACCCAAAAAAAAAAACGACAACAACAAAAACGAAAAATAAATCCTCTATATCATCAACTATAAAAGCGTTCATTCAGTCTGGAACAGCAACTGAGCACCTATTGAAGGATACAAAACAGACAAAATGAATAAATATACTTACAGAGACAATAACATTTACTTAAAATTCTTGAATACTTGAATTTGCAAACAACAACAACGACTTCGTTTACATTAGAAACAACAAAAAATCACACATATGTATTCACATATACACACTAATGCAAACAAGAGAATGAAAATGGTATTTAGGTGACAATGGCAGCAACCAACAAGTTGCCAACGATGAAGAAACTGAAGGAAAAACAACCTGCAGCCCACAAATATTGAATATTGTCATTAAAAGTTTGAATTCAAAACAAAACAGGGTGTTTGCTATTCGCACAGGTTTGATAGTGACGACAAAGTTTTTACAAACGAAACGGAAAATAGAAAACAAAACAACAAAAAAAGAAACTTTGCAAAACGTGATTAAATGGATTTATGCGATGACGTTAATGAATTCCAATTCAATGGAATTGTATTGTTGTTGGGTCTCGTATTAGGTTGTCAGGCATATGGGCATAGGGTAATGAATTTAGGCACCATGGGCCAAAGATCCCATTGTTTGGCCCATTGTTTGGCCATAACTAGAACAGTGGGTTTATGGAATAAATAAATGTAATGTGTAACGGTTTCGGGATATATGGGAGCTATATCTAAATCTGAACCGATTTCAACGAAACTTCCAAGACATTAATTTAAATTATCCTCAGTACATTTTATAAAATAGTGTGTCAATCGTACAAACTTTGGGTCTTTTAGTGCACAATTTACATAATATCGGACGAAAATATATGGGAGTTATATCTAAATCTGAACCGATATTCACGAAACTTAGCACACATCATTCTAGACTCAATTCAGTACGCTATGGCAATTTTCGTGCTGATCGAAAGTATATAGGGACTTTGGTGCACCATTTACATAAACTCGGACGAAACTATATATGGCATGCATATCTAAATTTGAACCGATTTTTACGAAACTCAACACACATAATTCTAGACGCAATTCAGCACCCTATGCAAAATTTCGTGCAAATGGAAGGAAGGAGTTTGGTGCAACATTTACATAAAATCGGGTGAAACTATATATGGGAGCTATACATCTAAATCTGAACACATTTTCACGAAACTTAGCACACATAATTATAGACTCAATTCAGTACGCTATACCGAATTTCATGCAAATCAAAAGATATATAGGAACTTCAGTGCACCACTTACATTAAATCGGACGAAAATATATATGGGAGCTATGTCTAAATCTAAACCGATTATTACGAAACTTAGCACACATCATTGTTTTCTTAATTTTCTACTCTGTACCAAATTTCGTGCAAATCGAAAGATATATAGAGATTTTGATTCACCATTTACATTAAATCGGACGAAAATATATATGAGAGCTATATCTAAATCAGAACCGATTTTTCCGAATTTCAATAGGGTTTATCCTTGGACAAAACAAATGAGCTGTGTCAAATTTCACCTAAATCGGATCATTAATACAACCTGTATTTTTCTTACAAATTAAAATGCACATATGGACGGACAGACATGCATAAATCGACTCAGAATTTGATTCTATGGTTATTCTCCAAAGGAACCATGTGTCTATCTCGTTTCCTTTTGCCTGTTACAAACATTTGCACAAAGACATAATACTAAGTACCACAGTGTGGGGAAGGGTATAACCAGTGTGAGGAGCAGTATATTTGGACGGGGCCGACCATATTTAAAACCAGTGAGAGGAACAGTATAATCGGACGGGGCCGACCATATGATACCCTACACAACTTCCACGAAAATCTAACTTTGTGTGGTTCTATATTCTGAGCTTGGGCATTATTTCGCGATTTTTTACCCTCTTGACCGACTAGAGGTCAACAAATATTAGTAATATTCAGTACAGCACTTCTAATTACTTGTCCAGAATCCTTTCAGCGTGGTTTGTGTTGTGATGTTCGGCTTTCAATGTGGCCTATAGATCGACTCGAAAAAAAAACAAACAAAAAATAAGTTTTCGGTCCACTTCATCCCAAAATTATTATCTGATCATCACCTAAAATTTTAGGCGTTGTACTTGACCATAACTGGAACCTCATGGAACATTTCAAAGCGATCAGCGCTATATTTCCCGCCTTAAGTGTGGTAATGGGTCACTAAATAATATATTAATACGTAAGCACCTGTAAATATTTACGTGTAACTCCCTTATCTGAGAACATACGATAATATACTTGGTATCAATTTAAAGGCCAACCACTCCTCTTGGATATACTATCATCTTATCGGCTATATGTCCTTCAGGAGTAAATATATACTCTATAGAATACAACTTTTTTCATATTTCACACAAAAGTTAAGGTCCATTTGACCCTCTAAATATTCACCGATCTTCATCAAAACAGCCATGTTTATTGTTTGGCCCGATCCTCTTATCTTATCCTCTTGTAAAAATTCGAGATGTTTGGGCAATAATTGAGGCCTCTGGAGCGACCAGAAAAATCGACAAAAATCCAGTATTTGGTCCATTTCTTCACCTAAATATTAACCGATCTCTTCATTGGGCCGAACCCATCCTACATGTAAAATTTCGTAAAAAATGGTCCATAACTGAGGTCTGTATCGTGTTTACAAATTATAGTCGAGATATGACGATCGGTATACTAAAAGTTGGGTCTAGGACCAATATTTCGCGGCGTTACAAACTCTTGGGGCTGCACAAAGCTATAATACCCTGATAACATAGTTGTGTAGGGTATAAAAATTGAAAAACATCGTTGTGGCCCTTGTAATTTCGACTCACTTTAAAATAAAATATGGCAATATTGGTGTCGAGGTTCTTTTAATGATTTACTCCATATATATCGAAAGGAGGGCTTCCAAAGGGCCTTGGTCCTCGATTATGTCGCCCAGTCTGTGTTGATGTCTATCCATAGGAGAACGTCTTAAACAACTACCACGAAAATCGAACTTTTTGCTGTTCCATATTCTGAGCGATATTTACACCCTTTTGACCACTTTATAACCCTGCTATATTTTTCAAATCTTCGCCATACAATAAAAAATTTGATCACCTTAAGTTTTGGTTAATTTAATCCTCGGTATATTGACCGATCATCATCTAAACAGTCGTTCTAAGTATTTGGTCAGAAATATGTGCTATTCTGCAGGTAATATGGCGTCTAGAGCAACTAAGAAATCTGACAAAAATGTAAATTTTCAAAAAGATCAGGGCAACATTTCCGCCCCCTAGTGGGGTAATTGTAGTACTAAACAATATTATAACTCCCACATCCGATTACATACAACAAAATAATTGGTATCAATTTAAAGGTCAATCACTCCTATTGATGAACTTCTCAGGCCTAAGTCCTTCAGCAGTAAATATAAACGTCACAGTATACAAAATTTGTAATTTTTCATACAAAAATGTAGGTTCATTTGACCCTCTAAATATTAACCGATCTCCACCAAAACAGCCATGCTTATTCTGACCATATTCTGACCAGATCCCTTTTCATACGAAATTTCATGATGATCTCATGCAAAATTTCATGATGATCAGGGCATAATTGTGGCCTCCGGAGCGACCAGAAAAACAGAAAAAAATAAAGTCATCGATGGATTGTGCTTCCGATAAATGTGTAACAATTTTTTTATGGCCAGAGTTAGATTGCTCCGTGGCGCCCAAGCAACAAAACCATTGGCCTTTATGCCCCTATATTTCCACTTGGCGCCTATTTAAAGGTAACGATACTTGTAGATATTTTTTTTAAGAATCTACTGTAATAAATATATGTCCATGTTAATGTCATAGCCTCGAATTTTAGGTATTTTGATGGTTATAGACGTTGTTTCCAAGTGATATGTTCATAATTGTTATGTAGAACCAGGTTTTGACATACCGACCATAACTTAAATTTCATTCTCATGTTTGGAATTTTGAGGATAACAAGGATAAAAGAGGATAACAATCTCATTGTAAAAATATGGCAAAATATTCCCGTCATTTATCCCAAAAATGTATCCTTCATCTTCCAAAATATGGTTGCACAGTGTACAGGGTGAGTTAAAAAACTGCAACAAAGCCAAAAGCTATAATTTTTACATATTTTTTTGAAATTTTATTGAATGAAAGCAAAAAATGTCGGAAATAGCATCAAATTTTGGAATAAGTTTAGATTTGTTCGAATTGGTCACCATTACCAGGAATTATGGCCTTCAAACGGCCAATGAAACCATCACACTCTGCCCGAATATTGCTCTGCGGTATTTTGGCCCATTCTCGGCGAAGCATTTGCATGAGGTGAACGACACTTTGGTATTTTTTAATGCCAACCTTGCTTTCCAAAATACTCCAGACACAATAGTCCAATGGATTGGTATCCGGAGATTTTGGTGGCCATTGTGCGCTGGAAATGAAGCGAAGAACCTCATTTTGTAACAATTCTTGGGTAGCGCGTGCTGAGTACGATGGTGCCTAGTCCTGTTGGAATTTTCAAGGCCTGCGGCCAAAATGTTTGCATGCCCAAAGCCTTTAATACACCCTCCAGAATATTTTCGCGATAATATTCGGCATTAATTCTGATGCCACGATCGATTAATAAGCGGAGAGGGGCCATCGACTGTTATGGCGGCCCAAACCATCACCACAGCCGGCGCTTAAATTCGGGTGAACAACTTGTGGTTTTCCAGCCTAATGTAAAGAAATCAGACTACCACGCTAGAATTCCATCACGAATAACATTTTTTCTGGAAAATTCTCACCAAAATACTTTTGTACGCTTGTAAAGAATATATTGAGCTGTCACTGGAATAATTTTAACAGCTGTCGGACGAGTGGCTTAGAAATTACAGGAGTCTGAAGTTTTTTTCATCTCACCCTGTACTGTAATGTTATTATTTCAATACTATATCAATGATAACACTATACTTACACTGGCCCTGCTAGAATTGCAATATAGAACGACAGCTTACCAAGACCTAAATTGAATAGTTGTGAATATCGTTATTAAATCCTATTCAAGAAAAAAAGCTAGCAGACATTTCCTATGAGATTAACCAATTGAATAAACATAGATTCTGTGTCGCACTAAAATGTCACTTGATTCCAAAAGGATGCACAGGTATTATTCAACCTTCGTCAATTCTGAAAAAAATCTAACTCACACACACCACTACATTGCATGCAGAGAACATCGTACATCGTTGCCATTCGTATAAATGCACATGCACATTAAAACGAATGACAATGTTGCAGAGCAAAGAAAAACATGGAATGAAACAACAACAATAAAAATAGAATCCTTATCTCAGAACGCAGCCACACACTGCTCGTATCGACTGTAACAGAGTCAATATTTGTACAGACACTAAAAAAGTGCTGTTTACACAAAGTGCGATTAAATGTAATTTACACATATTATCGGAAGCAATGTGGCGGGATATATGCAGATGATATGCAGGATGGAACAAAACAACAACAACGACAAGTAATGTGAGAGGGATTAAAGTGAAATGTTAAAAGGATCAACGGAAATACATGTGCAGGCAATGAAGAGGAATGAAGGAATTAATGCGGATTTTAAAAGAAGTAAAACGTGCTTAAGTTTGGTCAGGAAAAACTTATTATAACCTCCATCAGCTGCTGGGCATTCAAATACATACCGTTCAAATACCCTATTGCATTGAGTAAAATTATATAATTTATGCTTTGAAAAAGTACCGAATTTCAGGCATTTAGTGTAGACAATTGGTATAGAATAGATTAAATGGGACCTTTTCCAAATTAAATGAACCTTTTACAAAATTAAACGAAACATTTCTAAATTCAGTAAATCCTTTTGGAGGTTAAAACTTTTCCAATTGTAATGAAATATTTTCTAATTGAAATGAAACGTTTTATATTTTACAAATTTGTTTGCAAATCATTAGCCCTATGACTAATAGCCACATTACACTTTGCTACAATAAAAATTTGGCTCTTCCAAAATTCGAAAATTTGTAATTCAAAGATCAATCGGATTGAGAGTCCAATTTAATAAAAACGTTGTCCATCGTAGAAAATTTCGCTCATTTACTTTTCAAATTAAAGATCAAGTCCGAAGATAGGACTTCGGGCTTTACCTTACAAAGGTCCAACATTTTGAAAATTCAATATCAATATCAACTGCTAAGATAATTGTGAATTTAGGAACCATTTTTTTATTACATATACAACTCCTATTTATTATACCTTTTACCACACTATGGTACAGGGTAGATAGACACATGGATCTTCTGGGGAATATGCATAGAAATACTTTTCAAGTCGATTTATGCATGTCCATCTGTCTGTTCACGTTAAATTGTACAGATTGCATTTACGATCTGAATTGAATGAAGTTTGGCATAGGTCACTTATTTGGACCAAGGACGAACCCAACAGAAACGTGTTTTCAGAAAAAAGAAGAAAGAACAAGAAAAACGTGAGCGTGAGCAAATCGAGATGTACAGGAGTCAGAATGAAGTCCGGAAATTTTACCAACGAGTAAAACACCAAACCGAAGGCTTTGGTGCAGGCACATCCTCCTGTAGAGATGAAGAAGGAAACCTGGTGACAGATACAGACAGCGTGTTGAGGATCTGGAAGGAGCATTTCGAAAAGCTACTAGTATCAAATAGTGGCGATGAAGAAGATACCCCAGAACCAATAAGAGATGATGGTATAGAGTGTATACCACCTAGCCAAGATGAGGTCATAAAAGCAATTAATCGGCTCAAGAACAACAAAGCAGCAGGAGCCGATGGGTTACCAGCCGAACTATTCAAGACTGGTGACAATTTGGCTAGATGAATGCATGCCCAATGATTGGAACCTCAGCATCCTATGTCCCGTGCACAAAAAAGGAGACAAGACGATATGTGCCAACTATAGAGGAATAAGTCTCCTTCCCATCGCATATAAAGTGCTATCCAGTGTGCTGTGTGAACGATTGAAGCCAATGGTCAATGACATCATCGGACCATACCAATGCAGCTTCAGACCTGGCAAATCCACCATTGACCAGATTTTCACTCTGCGCCAAATCCTGGAAAAGACACACGAAAAACACATCGACACATACCACCTATTTGTCGACTATAAAGCCGCATTCGACAGCCCTATCCGTTCAGAGGTGTTTAAAGCCATGTCTGCGTTCGGCATTCCTGCAAAATTAATACGGCTATGCAGGATAACTTTACGTGGCACAAGGTCAGCCGTTAAAGTAGGAAAGGACCTATCGGAGCCCTTCAATACCGAACGAGGATTCAGACAAGGTGACAGTTTGTCGTGTGATCTTTTTAACATCCTACTGGAAAAGGTCATACGAGACGCAAAGGTGAACAGAAATGGCACTCTGTACACCATACAACATCAGTTACTCGCTTACGCCGATGACATCGATATAATGGGTCGAACATTGCGAGCGGTAACAGCCACCTTTGAACAAATTGAAAAGGAGTCTGCCAAAGTGGGTCTGGCAGTAAACGGCGAGAAGACCAAGCTGACGGTATCAACGCGCAAGACGTCCAGTAGACTTCAAGGTAGTTGAAGACTTTATTATATACCTTGGTACCGCCATAAATAAAACGAATAATATCAGTTTTGAAATTCGGAGAAGGATTGTGATGGCCAACAGATGCTACTATGGTCTAAGTAAGCAGTTTAGAAACAAGGCCACCTCTCGCCAGACCAAACTCACACTCTACAGGACGCTGATACTACCCGTGCTATTATATGGATCAGAAGCATGGGTACTTGCGCAAGCAGATGAGGCAGCGCTTGGGGTGTTTGAGAGAAAAATTCTCCGAAAGATCTACGGGCCGATCTGCGTCGAAGGTGAATATCGGCGTCGAATGAACCACGAGCTCTACAATTTATACGCGGACATCGACATAGTCAGTCGTATTGAGCACCAGCGACTACGGTGGCTAGGCCATGTTGTGCGGATGAATGAAGATGCCCCAGCTCAAAAGGCATATAAAAATGAGCCTACTGATGGTTCCCGTAGAAGGGGAAGGCCACGAATTAGATGGAAAGACCAAGTAGAAAACAACATCTTGGAACGTGGTCTTCCAAATTGGTGGACTTGCGCACAAGACCGACGCGCTTGGAAATCTTTTTTAAGCTCGGCTTATGGAACAACCGTTCTGTAACAAGCCAGCTAATTAAGTAAGTAAGACGAACCCAACTGAAAATGGTAGAAATCGGTTCAAACTTAGATATGGCTCCCATATATATTTTCGTCCGATTTTCATTTAAATGGTGCAACAAAATCCCAATGTTTTCCAAATGAGACAAAATTTTGCACAGCGTACTGAAATTAGTACATATTGACCTATGCGCAGTTTCGTTGAAATCGGTTCAGTCTTAGATATAACTCTCATATATACTTTCATTCGATTTTAAGTAAATGGAGCACCAAAGACCAAAATTATGACCGATAGCCGCAAAATGTTGCAGAACGTACTGATGGTAGTATAGCCTGGTGTGTGTATCAAGTTTTGCTGAAATCGGCTCAGATTCAAATAGATATAGCTCCAATATATCTTTTTTCGATTTTAAGTAAATGATGCACTAAAGTCCCCAAATTTGGCCCTTAGATACGAATGAATTTGATATAACCTACTGTGTTTATGTAAATGGTGTACAAAAGACCGAAAATATAGATTGAATTATATATCCATAACCAAAATATTGTTCATATATAGAAAGAGATCGCATATTTAAGTTCGTACAGTTCGATGTAACTGTCCTTCAAAAATGCGACGACTGATAGGATGTTCGGTTGATTTTACCTAAAGTGGTGAAGAGTTGATTTAACTAAAGTGGTGAAGATTATCATATAGTCGGCCCTTGCTGTTTATACCCTTCACCACACTGTGGTACAGGGTATTATGCCTTAGCGCATATGTTTGTAACAGGCAAAAGGAAACGAGATAGACACGTGGTACCTTTTGAGAATATGTATAGAATCACTTATTAAGTCGATTTATGCATTTCCCTCCGTCCGTCTGTCTTTCTGTCCATTTTAAATTGTAAACAAAGTACAGGTCGCATTTATGATCCGATTTGGATGAAATTTGGCATAGGTTACTTATTTGGCCCAAGGACGAACCCTATTGAAATTGATGAAAATCAGTTCAGATCTAGATATAGCTCTCATATCTAATTTCGTGCGATTTAATGTAAATGGTGTACCAAAGTACCTATATATCTTTCGATTTGCACACAATTTGGTATAGTGTACCGAATGAAGGCTAGAATTATGTGTGTTAAGTTTCCTGAAAATCGGTTCAGATTTAGATATAGCTCCCATATATATTTTCCTCCGATTTTATGTAAATTGTGCACTAAAGACCCAAATATTGTCCGATTGTCACACAATTGTGTGCAATGAACTGTAGGTTATATAAATTAATCTCTGGAAAGTCTCGTTGAAATCGGTTCAGATTTTGATATAGTTTCTTCATATATATTTTCGTCCGATTGTTCACAAAATTGACACAAAGTTTGCACAACGTACTGAAGTTAGTATAACCTAGAAGTTGGATATAAATGCTGCACCAAGGATGAGTCCGATTGACACAAAATTTTGCACATCGGTTAAGATTTGGAAAGAGCTTCTATATATTTTTTCTCCCGATTTAAGTACATGATGCACAAAGAGTTTAAAATGTGGCCGATATGTACAAAACATACTGAAATTAGTATAACTTAACCTGTGACAAGTTTCGATGAAATCCGTTTAGATTTCGATATAGCTTTTATATATATATTTCGTCCGAATGACATTTTTGACAACTGTTGTTGAAATAAACAGTGATTGGAGCAGTATAATCGGACGGGGTCGACTGCACAACTACCACTGAGTTCTAAGTTCCTGCAGACCTATATTCCGAGCTCGGGCAGTATGTTGCGATATTTGCACTATCTTGACCCATTAGAAGTCAACAACTCCTATATACCATTTTTAATGAATCATGTTTTCCCGGATTAAAAACATACTCTATAACATTCAAATTTTGATATTTTAATTCATTATCATGACCGCCATTCGCATTAGTGGGTGTGATGTTCGTTTTATAATTGTGCGGTCTAGAGCGACTAGAAAGCCAGACAAAAAAGTTTTAGGTCCATTTCATTACCGAAATATCATCTGATCTTCATTGAATATTATAGCCGTCGTCCTCGACCATTATCGAAACATCATTTAAATTTTTCCTGACCATCAGCGTATCATTTATAACTCCTCCTATCCGATTACATACAAGAATATAATTGGCATCAATTTAAAGGACAACCACTCCTCGTCGATATATTATTAAGTTCTCGGGTCTATGTCCTTCAGGAGTAAATAAAATTCAACCCCTATCCCCTTGTAAAATTTCGTAATGTTCGGAGGCTCAGAAAAAAATATAATAAAAGTTTTTGATCCATTTCATCCTTTTAATATTGGCAGATCCTTATCGAAAGAGGGCTCTATTTTGGCCCTACACACACAGGTCTAGATCAACTTAGCTAGTCGAGATATGACTATCTCTATACTAAAAGATGGGTCTAGGACCAATGTTTCGCGGCGTTAGAAGCTCTTGGGTCCACACAAAGCTATAATACCTTGACAACATAGTTTTGTGAGGTATAGCAATATTTTTGATATTTGTGTAAAAAAATCCCTGTTATGTTGATTAAAGTCTCATCATCTTCCACCCTCTTGTTGATAAATTACTCAACACACACAGTAAATGTATCTATCTCTGTCATCACCTGTACAACCAAATAACAATGTACCACAATACTGATAAGTTTAACGGATTTTATGATTTTGTATCTGTCTGATACCCTTAGTCGGCATTTGTGTAGTTAGGTCTATTAAAGACGCACATTCACTCACGCAACATCACATGGGCGGTGTTCACAAAGCACAATAGCGTCAGGAGCCCGTGTGTGAGAAGGAAGTGATATCTTTGTTCTGGCTACACATTCAAATGGAACATTCAATATGGATAATGTTATTTTTACGACTATTTCCTTCTGCCGATGTTGTTGTTGATAAATTGAAAAGTTTATTTTTCACAGTTTGATTGCTTCTACCCTGAAGAGAATTCTCTCATTCCCTAAAAAAAGAAGGATGTTGCATGTATATAATATTTTATGTCCTTAAACGACTTCTGTTCGGATCTGCAGGATAATTTTATTGCCCGGAAGCCCAAAAGAAAACACAGTTTTGTGTGACTGTTAACAAATTGTATAACTTTAGGGTGTTTTGTTAGGTAGGGTCCGATGTATTCGTCTGTTTTGTTATTTGCGGTTTTTTTATGGAAAAATGTTTTGCAAATTTGTAAGTATTTTTGCCAGAACCACAACAGCAACAACAAAAACTTTCACATTTGTCCAATGTTAAAGGAATTGAATTTGTGTTTTTTTTTTCTTCTTTTTTTGCATTTTTGTGGTCTGTTGCTTTTTTTTTCTTTTATGAAAATTGTTTAGGGAGCAACCAACAAGAAAAAAAGGACTAAAAAGTTACATTGGATTTTCTATTCAAATTAATTTGAGTTCCTGCCGAATAACAAGCAGCAAAGCCTTGAATAAATTTCACATAATTTACTATGCAAATTAAATCCTGGTGTTTTGTTATTTATGTTCATGAATATTTAATAACATTAAATGTTTGGTAAACACAAGTAGGAAGGAAGTCCTTAACAAAAAAATAGTCAACAATTTGTTAAAAGAAATTGTTTTTAGAAAAAAATTTAAAATATATACCATGAAAATCTCCACAGACAAAGGCATATTTTCATATATTAATATATTTATCAAAAACGTCCAATTTTTGTACTGAATATTTTTCTACAAAAAATCCATCGATATAAACTGTGTTTTTTGACACCAAAATTAAAGACAATATGAACTTGAGCTACTTACCTACTACTGCTGTTACAGAAAATAATTAGTTCCGATATAAAGCCACATAAGCCAATATGTCGTATAATGGTGGGTGTATATGTTCGCGCTCTGGCTTTCCTTTTAATTGCAAAAACTTCGTTCATTAAGCTCATCTCCAAAGTGAAAAAAAAAAATAAATAAAAATTTTCATAATTAAATGAAATGCAAACATTTCACTATCTCAGCGTGACATCTACCATTTGGTATGCTGAAACACAGTACGCTTTCCAAAATTTTTCGCGACACAAAATCCAATACACTTTATTATAGGTTCGATTTGGTACGTTCTGCACTAATTCGTCCCAGGCCGACAAACTTTAGGTACTTGGTACATCATTTTGATGAAATCGGATGAAAATATATATGAAAGCTATATCTAAACCTGAGAAGTCTCCGATCCAATACGCTATGCAATATCGAGGGAGGCTATATCTATATTTGAACCGATTTCAGCAACAAAATATAGTGCAAAAAGAACACGATCTATGGTGCACCACTTACATAAAATGGGAATAAAGTATATATGTGAGCTATATTTAAATCTAAACCGATTTCAAACTTAACTAAAGCATTCTAGACTAAATTCCATATACGCTGTTAAATTTCGAACAAACATAGACTTCTCGGTGTACCAGTTACATAAAATCTGAACCGATTCCAACAAAACTTGGCACATATCAATATAGACCTACTTCAATACTCTGTGCATTTGTCTTAATCGGACCAATATTGAAAGTTTGGTGCACCATTTACATAAAATTGGACGAAACTATATATGGGAGCTATATCTAAATCTGGTCGATTTTCTCCAATTTCAATAGGGTTCGTCCTTGGGCCAAATAAGTGAAATGTGCCAAATTTTATCCAAAGTGGATCATAAATGCGACCTGTACTTTGTTCACAAAAATACATGGACGGACAGACGGACATGCATAAATCGACTCAGAAAGTGATTCTATGCATATTCTGAAAAGGAACCGTGGATCTATCTCGATTCCTTTTGCCTGTTACAAACAGTGTGGTGAAGAGTATAAAAAAGTCCAGAAGGGGACGGATATTAATAATTATACCCTACACAACTATGTTGTCTGGGTATTAAAGCGTTGTGCAGCCCTAGGAGTTTGTAACGCCGCGAAATATTGGTCCTAGACTCACCTTTATGTAAATCAATCGTCATAACCATGTGTGTACGTTCGTCCGTCCGCCTGTCCATTATTAGTTTTTAGCACGATACAGGCCACAGTTATGGACCAATCGTCACGAAATTTTACATGTAGACCGGGCTTGGTAATGATAGGTTAATATATATGGAATGAAATGGACCAAAAACATTATTTTCTCTGTTTTTCTGGACGCTCTAGAGGTTACAATTATGACCCGAACATCAGGAAATTTTGCACAGAGAATGGGATCGCGCCAAAAAAAAAAAATAAGCGTGCCTATTCTGATTAAGAGCGGTCAATATTCATCATGTCACTTGTATGAGAAATAACAGAATTTATATATTCTGGGGCGTATATATTTACTCCTGATCCCCTAATCGTCTAAATACAACCCTATAATTGGTATTAACCACTGCTCTTGAATATACGTTCAACTTTTCAGATATATGGCCTTCCTGAGAAGTTGAAAGTATATTCAAGGGGAGTAGTTGACCTTTAAATTGCTACCAATTATAGGATTTTATGTACAGGGATAGGGGATTTACGCGTAAATATTCAAAGTGACAGTATATTTTGATATTGTTTAGTATTACTATTACCCCGCTAAAGAGCGGAAACGACGCTTTAAAATTTTACATGAAGTTCCGATTTTGATCAAGGACTACGCCAATAATTATTGGTGATGTTGAGATTATATTTAGAGTGTGCAATGGATCGAAACCCTTCTTTTTCAGATTTTCAAGTCGCTTGTAGGTCATCATTATATGCAGAACATCACATATTTTACACAGTAAAGGAGATCTGACAAAATACTTAGACGGCTTTTTAGATGATCATCAGCCAACCAAAACATAAAATGAACAAATTTTTATTTTATGGCGTAAATATTCAGCTTGGAAAAACAAGATTTGGAAAATATGCCAGATTTAGAAAGTGACATATATTCGTCAAGAGGGTGCAAATATCGCTATGTATTGCTCAGGCTCAGAATAAAGAACCGCAGAAAGTTAGATTTTCGTTCTAATTTAGTAGGTAGTAGGCTCGGTTTACTGTTTTTTAAACTATTCATCACAAGGACGAACCCTATGGAAGTTGAAGAAAATGGGTTCAGATTTAGATATATCTCCCAAAGTCCCCATATATCTTTCTATTTGCATGAAATTTGGCATAGAGTTCTGAAATAGGTCCAGAATGATGTGTGCTAAGTTTCGTGAAAATCGGTTCAGATTTAGATATAGCTCCCATATATATTTTCGTCCGATTTAAGGTAAATGGGGCACCAAAGTCCCTACATATCTTTCGATATGCACGAAATTTTGCATAGTATACTAAACTGTGTCTAAAATGATGTGTGCTAAGTTTCGTGAAAATCGGTTCAGATTTAGATATAGCTCCTATATGGGCAATATTGCCAATTTTTTAATATTCCATTTTCAAAAAATCAGCTTTTTTGTTTTTGTGGCACATCAATGATTTTTGGTACACATATAGAGAAAAATGTTCTGACTCCGAAACCGTTCGCGATCAAATTTTTGGTTGATGCGCGCAAAAGTTATCGAGGTTTTAATTTTGGGCATAAGAAAAAAATCTTAAAATTACGCCGTTTATTATATTGACCAAAAACGTTGATATATATCTTCCTCCCTAAAATAAGAATATGAATATATTATAATAATCACGATAAAGTTGCACATATTCGCGAAATATGAGAAAAATAAAAAATATATAGCAGATTACATCAATATTTTCAATATATTAATGACATACACACACCTAAAAAATAATTTAAAAATATGTACATAATCTAAACACCATGGTGAATCAAATGATATCAAAATCACACAAGTCCCTGTAGCGGTTTGTAAATCACAGCGACAACAAAACAAGATATTGATGAAAAATATTTGTTTTTGATTCGAAAAAATAATGTCATAATATTATTTTTTTAATTGTATACAAGAAATTTCAGAAAAAATGTTGGGGTTATTCTGCTATTTTTCCCGAATTTCGCCGAAAAATTGACATATATAATAATAATCGCTTTTGGTGTATAAGTATACGCCTTGCGGATTATATCAAGACCCTTCCGATAAATCTTAGAAAACTCCATATGACAATTACGCGCATCCGATTTCGGTGTGCACCCTAAAAAAATACATCGATCTATACCGATTTCAATGTGGTCCATTAAGAACCATGGATGTGCCAGCTCACACTATTTTTGAGATAAATTGCGTCTAAATCGCGTAATTCTCAAAATCATTTGATGCGCATGCGGTTTCCAGGAAGTACTGAAGTTTATCATCCAATCCATATATATTTTGCGAAATTTCATTTGACGGCTAAGATGTGCCGCACGTTACATTGAAGTACCCAAAAAATCGTAAAACGCGAATAATTTCCGAAAACTCCATATGCCATTAACGCGCATCCGATTTCGGATACATCGATCTATACCAATACCAATGTGGTCCATTAAGAACCATGGATGTGCCACCTCATACTATTTTTGAGATAAATTGGATACATCTCTCGGCTGAAGTTTTTAAAGTTCTCTTTTCGAAAAAGATCAAAATCCGTATGAGGTCATTTATTGATGCGGAAATGATACACAGAAAACTCAAATAAATCCGCGATATTGTCAAAAACATTTTTTGCCAAATTTCGTGTTTTTGGAAGGCCAGTTACCGCCGTTCTAGTAGATGGATTTTCACGAAGAAGATTTTATATCATCCGAAACGTAAAAAACCTTATTGATCGCGGGTACCCATATCATTCAGTTGACAGATCTAAAAATTTGGCCCGAAAAATTGGTTTTTTAGAAATTTGATCGCACAAAATTCGCACCTTCGGATGAGTATTACTCTGAAGCTGTGCATACTACATACACAAAATACATATCAAATTACGCAGATTCGCGACTACAATAATCTAATAATCGATATTTATAAATTCCTGTTTGCGTATTAAAGCTAGAAGTAAAATAAAAAAAAACACTTAAAATCGAGCTTCAAAATGTCAGCATCATTTAAAGGTAGATGCAGCAGCCATTTTGTTGGCTTCTAGTTTTATTTTGACACGAAGACCGTGCAATGAGTGGCTTAGTCACAAATCGATAGAGAACATGAAAAAACTGGTTCGCCTCAACCTGTTTTTACACATTTTTATACCCTACACAACTATGTTGTCAGGGTATTATAGCTTTGTGCAGCCCCAAATGTTTGTAACGCCGCGAAATATTGGTCCTAGACCCACCTTTAAGTATACCGATCGTCATATCTCGACTAGCTGAGTCGATCTAGACATGTGTGTCCGTCCGTCCGTCCGTCCGTCCGTCCGTCCGTCCGTCTGTCCATTATAATTTGTAAACACGATACAGGCCACAGTTATGGACCAATCTTCACGAAATTTTGCATGTAGGATGGGTTCTGGCCAATGAAGACCCCTATTGTTTTTGGAAAAGATCGGTTAATATTTAGGGGATGAAATGGACCAAATACTAAATTTTTCTCGGTTTTTCTGATCGCTCCAGAGGCCGCAATTATGGCCCAAACACCGCGAATTTTTGCATGGAGAAGGGGATCGGGCCAGAGAATAAGCATGCATGTTTTGATAAAGATCGGTCAATGTTTAGCGGGTCAAATGGACCCTGACTTTTGTGTGAAAAATGACAAAATTTGTATTCTATGGCATATATATATTTACTCCTGGAGGATGTAGACCCCAGGAGTTGATAGCATATCCAAGAGGAGTGGTTGGCCTTTAAATTGATACCAAATATAGTGATGTATCTACTCAGATGTGGGAGTTACAGTCAAATATTTACAGGTGCTTACGTATTCAGATATTATTTAGTAACCCATTACCACTTTAGAGGGAGAAATATCGCGCTGATGGCTTTGAAATTTTTCATGAAGATCCAGTTATGGTCAAGAACAACGCCTACAATTTTCGGTGATGATCAGATTAAAATTTTGGGATGAAATGGACCGAAAACATAATTTTTTGTGTGTTTTCGAGTAGAGTATAATCCGAAAATCACAACACAACCCACCGTGAAGGTAATCTGGACAAGTAATTAGAAGGACTGTACTGACTATTCGAAAAAAGTAAGGAAGAGGTGTTGTTAACCTCTAATCGGACAAGAGGGGGCAAATATCACGAAATATTACTCAGACTCGGAATAAACATCCTCAGAAAGTTAGAGTTCGTGGTAGTTGTGTAGGGTATCGTATGGTCGGCCCCGTCCGACTATACTGCTCCGCTCACTGGTTTTACATTAAAGTAGACACAGCTTCCACCAAAATAAAGTTTGGAGGTCAATATCATGAACAGTTTGCAACGACAGATCAATTAACCCAAAACTATTCACTTTTTTTCATATTCCCTGAGTTATATAGGGGTGAACCTCGGCTTCAGCTATGTTAAAAAATTGGCAATATTGCCCATATATATTTTTGTCCGATTTAAAGTAAATGGGGCATCAAAGTCTCTACATATCTTTCGATTTACACGGAATTTAGCATAGGGTACTAAATTAGGTCCAGAATGATATGTGCTAAGTTTTGAGAAAATCGGTTCAGATTTAGATATTGCTCCCATATATAGTTTTGTCCGATTTTATGTAAATGGTATACCAAAGTCCCTATATATTTTTCGATATGCGCGAAATTTTGCATGGTGTACTGAATTGAGTCTACAATGGTGTGTACCAAAATCGGGCCAGATTTATATATAGAACCCATATATATTTTCGTCGGATTTAAGATAAATATGACTCCAAAGTCCCTACATATTTCGAGTAGCACGACATTTGGCATAGGGTTCTGAATTAGGTCCAGAATGCTAAATTTCGTGATTCAGATTTAGATGTAGCTCTTATATACATTTACGTCCGATTTATTGTAAATTGTGCACTAAAGACACAAAGTTTGGCCGACCGGCACACAATGTACTGAAGTTACTATCATTGAATGTTTTGTACGTTGAAGTATTTCTAACAATCTCTTTTATATATTTGTTCGCTCATGGCAAGTGTATTTACACTTGATGTTCTGCATGTTCATGAGGATTTTCGTACCTTTGAGATGGAAATCTGTCCCTACCATAGTTCGCGTGTTAAGTTTCATGAAAATCGGGTTAGACTTCGTTCAATTTCATGTCAATGTTCCTTCGAAAAGCCGACGTCTGTTAGGATACATATGTAGAATATACCCAAAGTAGTGAAGGGTATCATATAGTCGGCGCTGTCCGGCTTTACTACTTTCCTAACTGGTTTTTAGTATGAAGATTTGTTATGAAAGATAGCTCTCAAATCTTCAAAAATACTGACATTTTACGGCGTACCGTTTTATGGGGGCTACCCAAAAAAATGGTCCAGTATTTATAATTTTTGTCTGTAAGAATTTATACCCAGAAGAAAAAATAAATGGGAGTTATATCTAAATCTGAACTGATTTTCTAAAATTTCAATAATGCCAACTAAGTGGATTGTGCCAATTTCATTTCATTCGGATAATAAATGCATCTCGTACGTTGTTTACAATTTAACAGGAACAGGTGGACGGGCAGGCAGAAATCTACTCTAAAATGATTCTATGCATATTCTCAAAAGGCACCATGGGTCTATCTCGTTTCCTTTTGCCTGTTATATACAAAGACATTATATATACCCTGTACCACAGTGTGGTGAAGGGTATGAAAAATCCTCAGTTAACAATAATTTTGGATATTAAAATTGCATAATTTGTTGTAAAGTCTGTTAAAATGAAATAAAACAAGTGAAAAAGCGTTAAGTTCGGCCGGGTCTAACTTTGGATACCCTCCACCATAGTTATACTGATAGATACATGCAATGAAAATATAGAGAACATACCAAAACATGGGCATATACCGATAATTCTACAAACCGATTTATGTAAACCATTATGTACACCAAATACAAACTTGAGCAATTTTTAATGTGGATTTTTCCTAAAACCTGTAAGATCCAAAAAGTGGACTGATACTGATAATGCATGGTAGAGTATAAAATCCTCAAACTACTGTAATTTAGATTACAAAGTTACATAGTGTAGGAAATAGTAGATATTTGGGGATATCATTATATGAAGGCTATGCCTAATTAATGACCGGTATATGCCAATTTTGAACCTTATATTTTAATTGTTTATCTCAATTCTTTCCTTCAGGAGATATCACTATATTGAGGAGATGCCTAAATATCTGCCGATATATTTCATTACAGTCACGGAACAAATCAAATACCTATTTTAATATAAAAAGGGGGTTATATGGGGACTACCCTAAAAAGGGGTGAATATTAATAATTTTTGGTGGGAGATTTGTTACCATATACGACTACAAAATACCAAATTTCAGCGAATTCGGTTGAAAAACGCGCTCAAGAACCTCAAAATATCGAAAATTGGTGGTACCCTTATATGGGGGCTACCCGAAAAAATTTACCTATATTTATCATTTTTTGTGGAGAGATTTACTACCCAATAAGAACTCAAATTATATGGGGGCTACCAGAAAAAGTGGACCTATATTTATAATTTTAGTGGAGAAATTTGCTACCCAATAAGAACTCAATGTACCAAATTTCAGCGAATTCAGTTGAAAAACGCGCTCAAGAACCTCAAAATACCAAAAATTGGGGGGTACCCTTATATGGGAGCTATGCCTAAACGTGGACCGCTAAAGCCCATCTTCGAACTTGACCTGCCTGCAGACAAAAGACTCGATGCTAAATTTTGGCGATCTATCTCAATTCGTTTAGACGCTAGAGTGATTACAACAGACAGACGGACATGGCTATGTCGTCATAGAATTTTACGTTGATCAAGAATATATATACTTTATAGGATCGGAAATGATTATTTCGATGAGTTACAAACGGAAAAATAAAATTAATATATCCTCCATACTATGGTGGAGGGTATAAAAATTCCTATAGCAAAATTTTTTCTTGTACCAAAGAAACAAAATCTAACTTCTCTACCTTGAAACAATTAAGTTTTTCAGTTCGCCAAAGTTTATAAAACTTTTTGTTAAACTTGTAAAAATGTTAAGGAATGTTTCTTTGTTAAATATTTCCATGGAAAAAAATTCCGAAAATGTTCATTGTTTAAAATTTCCCAATGTTCAACCAAATGATTGAGGTAGCAGTGGCAGGTTATTAATGAATATTGACGTGTTTATATGAGAAACGATTTGGAATTCTTAGTTGTGGAATAAATGTGAGAATTTCTAAAGGTGTGTATGTAAGTGCGTGTGTATTCCGTTAATGGATTTTTGTGATAAATGGAAAGGAATCATCAGTCATGAAAGAGAATCGCATCAGCATAAATATCATCATCATTAATAATGAAATAATAAAAATAAAATGACGATCAACCACATACAAAACCATAATCAGGTATATACGAACAATATTAGATCTTAAATGAGTGAAGGATGCCGGTTATCCTTCATTATGTCTATACAGGTTTTTAAATTAGACATAGAAAACATTTTACACTTTTTGACATTTGAATTTTTGGAATAATGAAAAAGGGTTTCGGAATTTTTATTATGCTTTCCTGACACCTCCTCCATCCACGAAGACGAAAAATACATAAAATAAAATTAACACTAAATGGTAATACCCGCCGTTCGACCTTCTATAAAACTTTGTGTAGTAACTCAAATTAACAATTAATTGGACAAAGGCAACCGGACAGAAAAAAAACCAATCAACTTATTGGACCCCATCCATGTCTATAATTGACATTGTTCTTTTTTCTTGCTCAACATCCAACCAAATATCTGTCAGCACAGAAAAAAAAGTGGAAAATCATTGAGGCACAAACATCGTTTAAATACTTTTTTCGTGTTAAGATCCTTACAATGGCAAAGGACTGACAGTTTTCTCGGTTATTCTAACGTCTATTGTTGCAATAATTTTTTTTTTTTTTTTGTTTTCTCAAAGGGATTAATAATGGAGAAAATTGCAGGCGGAGTTTGGGCAGGGAAAAGGATTGACCATTTTCACTGAAATATAAATGAATTTATGACGAAAGTTTCCTTTTATTGGTATCGAAAGGACTTAACAGGATTGTTTTTTTCACAATTTATTTTTAAACAATTGGGGAAATTAATTGAAAAAAGAAGGGGTTTTTTTAAGAATAATTTTTGGAAGGACCTTTAAGGCATAACCTTTTTAAAGACTAATTTTTGGAAGGACCTTCAAGGCGTAGATTTTTAAGGAATACTTTTTGAAAGGACCTTAAGGCGTAGCCTTTTAAGGAATAATTTTTGAAAGGACCTTCAAGGCGTAGCCTTTTAATGAATACTTTTTGAAAGGACCTTCAAGGCGTAGCCTTTTAAGAAATACTTTTTGAAAGGACCTTCAAGGCGTAGCCTTTTAATGAATACTTTTTGAAAGAACCTTCAAGGCGTAGCCTTTTAAGTAATACTTTTTGAAAGGACCTTCGTGGATTTTTTAAGGAATAATTTTTGGAAGGACCTTCGAGGATTTTTTAAGGAATAATTTTGGGAAGAACCTTCGTGGATTTTTTAAGGAATAATTTTTGGAAGGACCTTCGTGGATTTTTTAAGGAATAATTTTTGGAAGGACCTTCGTGGATTTTTTAAGGAATAATTTTTGGAAGGACCTTCGTGGATTTTTTAGAGAATATTTTTGGAAAGAACCTTCGTGGATTTTTTAAGGAATACTTTTTGGAAGGACCTTCGTGGATTCCTTAAAGTTTGGATTTTTTAAAGAATATTTTTAAAAGTTTTTTTATACCCTTCACCACATTGTGGTACAGGGTATTATGTCTTTGTGCATATGTTTGTAACAGGCAAAAGGAAACAAGATAGACCCATAGTTCCTTTTGAGAATATGCATAAAATTTAAAATCCGATATGGATGAAATTTGGCACAGCTCATTTGTAGGTCCCAAGGACGAACCCTATTGAAATCGGTTCAAATTTAGATATAGCTCCCGATTTAAGGTAAATGGTGCACCAAAGACCCTATATATCTGTCGCTTTGCCCGAAATTTGGAATTGAAATTTTTGAATTGATCCTAGAATAATGTCTGCCAAGTATCGTGAAAATCGGTACAGATTTAGATATAGTTCCCATATATAGTTTCGTCCGATTTCATGTAGATGGTGCACCAAAGTCCCTATATCGTCCCTAGAGTGAAAATCGGTCCAGATTTAGATATAGCTCCCATATATATTTTCATCCGATTTAATGTAAATGGTGCACCAAGGTCCACATATATCTTACGATTTTCACGAAATTTGGCATAACGTACTGAATTGAGCGTAGAATGATGTCTGCCAAGTTTCGTGAAAATCGGTCCAGATTTAGATATAGCTCCCACATATATTTTCGTCCGATTTAATGTAAATGGTGCACCAAGGTCCACATATATCTTTCGATTTTCACAAAATTTAGCATAATGTACTGAATTGAGCCTAGAATGATGCCTGCCAAGTTTCGTGAAAATCGGTCCAGATTTAGATATAGCTCCCATATATATTTTCGTCCGATTTAATGTAAATGGTGCACCAAGGTTCACATATATCATTCAATTTTTACGAAATTTGGCATAACGTACTGAATTGAGCCTAGAATGATGTCTGCCAAGTCTAGTGAAAATCGGTCCAGATTTACATATAGCTCCCATATATTGTTTCGTCCGATTTAATGTAAATGGTGTACCAAAGTCCCAACATATCTTTCGATTTGCACGAATTTTGGCATAGCTTACTGAATTGAGTCTAGAATAATGTCTGCCAGGTCTCGTGAAAATCGGTCCAGATTTAGATATAGCTCCCATATATAGTTTCGTCGGATTTAATGTAAATGGTGTACCAAAGTCCCTATATATCTTTCGTTTTGCACGAAATTTGGCATAGCGTACTGAATTGAGTCTAGAATGATGTGTGTAAAATTTCTTGAAAATCGGTTCAGATTTAGATATAGCTCCCATATATATGTTCGACCGATTTAATGTAAATTGTATACCAAAGTCCCTCTATATTCTTCGAATTGCATGAAATTTGCCATGGCGTACTGAATAAACCCTAGAACGATGTGTGTCAAGTTTCGTGAAAATCGGTTCAGATTTAGATATAGCTCCCATATATATATTCGCCCGATTTAATGTAAATGGTGCACCAAAGTCCCTATACATCTTTCGATTTGAACGAAATTTGGCACTGCGTATTTAAGTCAGCCTAGACTGATGTGTGCTAAGTTTCGTAAAAATCGGTTCAGAATTAGATATATCTCCTATATCTATTTTCGTCCGATTTAAGATAAATGGTGCACCAAAGACCCTATATATTCTTCGATTTGCACGAAATTTGGCATAGTGTACTGAATTAGGTCTTGAATGATGTGTGTTAAGTTTCCTAGAAATTGGTTCAGAATTAGATATAGCTCTCATATATATTTTGATCCGATTTAACCAAATTAATTTAGAATAACCTTAGATATAGCTGCCAAACATAATTGTGCTCGATTTCATACAAATTGAACACCAAAGAACCCAAGTCCGTTCGATTAACGTGCAATTTATCAAAGATTTCAGAATTGTATGTGTATATGTTGTTTTAATTAGTTCAAATATATATTTAGTCCACACATTTAATTTCGTAATTTCTTCAGGATATTGTACATATGAACATCTCTTGTAGTTACCCAAAGTGGTGAAGGGTATCATATAGTCGGCCCGTTCGATTTTACTACTTTCTTTACTGGTTTAAAGTATAATTGTTCAAACTTTCCTTAAAGTTTGAATTTGTTTTAAGTTTTTTTTGTTTTTTGATTTTTGTTATTAACTGGATAACTTTTTCGAAGCCCTACCCAGCCACGACTGTTTCCAAATTCCAAATATTGCAATAACTTTTGGCCTTTTGTCCCATTATCTACCAGGAATTCTTTTGCAAATAAAATTTTTGTCGCAACATTCATGGCAAAATTGCTACCTAGATACTTGTGTGCGGATGTCAATTTGCGGATGGTATAAAAGCACCATCAGCAATTCCCAAATACACCGTAGACATGACTTTCACTTTGGCTTTTGGTGGAAATAAAAGTCATTCAACAACAACAATTACAACAACAACAAGGGATACATTTTCATGAAATGGAATGTTTACTTTCCACTTCACTTTTTCCCCGTCATTATCGCCATCAGCAGCAGGAGGAGCATAAGAGTATGCTCCTGTGAAAGTTGTTGTTGTTGTATCTGCTCGATTGGAGCTTCCTTATTATGTTTACCCTGGGCTGGGTGGAATCGTTTAAGAAACTGTTTTGTTGGTAACTTAAAGTGCGCGCAAAATGTTAAATGTCACGTTGAACTTTCAACCACCACCATTGTCATCTTCTTCTTCGTTTCCATATCTGCAGAAAATTTGCTTATGTTTGCAAACCAGGCCCCATTTAAAATACCCAACCCTTTTCTCGTTTGGAGTTGCAAACTGAAGGGAAATGAACTCAAATGCTACAATAAAAGCATGACATAACACCAATCAGTATGTTTTTATTTAAAAGACATCTAGAAAGGATTCATAGCCTCCAGCAGCAGTAGCAGAATCAGTACCAGTGACAACATACAGCAGCATGTTCGCCAAGTGAGCTAATGCTGTCTTCCATTGTCTGTAAATAAAGTCCCACATACATATTTTATTACAGCCATCAACAATGTGACAGCATGTCTTTTTCTTCTGTACAACAAATAAGCGACAGTTGACGGAGATAAATCCTGCGAACGCTAACGGAAAAGAAAACTTAACGCAGAGCGTTTGAAATATATGAAGTGTATACAACCACTTGATTTAGTCACATTGAAAATTGCACAGGATTAACTGAAGATCAGAGAACACACACACATTGTTATGTTGAAGGATAGCTAGGAATAATGTTTGAATAGTTCACAAGGAGGGAAAGATAAATGTTATGTGGGTTGTGGTGGTGATGGGTGAACGTCAAAACACTTTTAATTGGGTCTTTTTAAATATTGTTTAGAAAAAAATCCGTTTTGACAACATTTAAAAATTACTCCGTAGAAAAGCCAAGCCTTGAAGGATATTTACAAATTACACCTTAAAAAAGCCAAGCCTTGAAGGATATTTACAAATTACACCTTAAAAAATCCACGCCTTAAAGGAGATTTTAAAAATTACTACTTAAAAAATCCACGCCTTCAAGAACATTTAAAAATCAGTCCTTAAAAGCCACGCCTTGAAGGACTCTTAAAAATTACTCCTTAAAAATCCTCGCCTTGAGGGACATTTAAAAATTACTCCTTAAAAAATCCACGCCCTGAAGGACATTTAAAAATTACTCCTTAAACGTCTTTTAAAAACGACTCCTTAAAAATGCACGTCTTGAAGGACATTTAAAATCCTTAAAAAATCCACGCCTTGAAGGACATTAAAAAAATTACTCCTTAAAAAATCCACACCTTGAAGGAAATTTAAAAACTACTCCTTAAAAAACCCACGCCTTGAAGAACATTAAAAAATTACTCCTTAAAAAATCCGCACATTGAAGGACATTTAAAAATTACTGCTTAAAAAATCCACGCCTTGAAAGACATTTAAAAATTACTCCTTAAAAAATCCACTCATTGAAGAACATTTAAAAATGACTTCTTAAATTATCCACGCTTTGAAGGACATTTAAAAAACTTCTTAAAAAATCCACGCCTTGAAGGACATTTAAAAATGACTTCTTAAATAATCCACGCCTTGAAGGACATTTAAAAATTACTCCTTAGAAAATCCACGCCTTGAAGGACATTTAAAACTTACTCATTTAAAAATTACTACTTAAAAATCCACGCCCTGAAGGTCATTTAAAAATTATTCCTTAAAAAATCCTGTCTTTTGACAGAACTTTCGTTCCATAAGCCGAGCTTAAAAAAGATTTCCAGGCGCGTCGGTCTTATACGCAGTTTTTCCAGTTTGAAAGATCATATTCGGCAATGGGGTTTTCCACTTGATCTTTCCATCGTATTCGTGGCCTTCCCCTTCTGCGTGAACCATCAGCTGGTTCGCTTGTATATGCCTTCTAGGCTGGGACATCTTCATCCATTCTCACAACATGACCTAGCCAACGTAGTCGCTGCAGCTCAATACAACTCATGGTTCCTTCGACGGCGATATTCACCGTTAACGCAGATCAGCCCATAGAACTTTCGGAGAAGTTTTCTCTAAAACACTCCAAGAACTGACTCATCTGCTTGCGTAAGTACCCATGCTTCAGATCCATATAACAACACGGATAGTATCAGCGTCTTGTAGAGTGTGAGTTTGGTTTGGTGGGAGGTGGCCCTGCTTTTGAGTTGTTTTTTTTTTTCAAACCATAGTAGCATCTATTGGCCAACACAATCCTTCTCCGAATTTCAAAACTGATGTCATTCATTTTGTTTATGGCGGTACCAAGGTATATAAAATCTTTGACTACCTCGAAGCTGTAGTTCTCAAGTTCCACAGTTGGTCGAGCCTACTGGACGTCTTGCTCGTTGATACTATCAGCTTGGTCTTCTCGCCGTTTACTGCCAAAACCACTTTGGCAGACTCCTTCTTAATTTATTCAAAGGTTGCTGTCACCGCTCTCAATGTTCGACCCATTATGTCCATGTCATCGGCGTATTGTTTGGTATACAGAGTGCCATTTCTGTTCACCTTTGCATCTCTATGACCTTTTCCAGCAGGATGTTAAAAATATCAAACGACAAACTGTCACCTTGTCTTAATCATAGTTCGGTATTAAAGGGCTCCGAGAGATCCCTTCCGACTTTAACTACTGATATTGTGCCCGTTAAAGTTATCCTGCATAGCCGAATTAATTTTGCAGGAATGCAAATGCAGATATGACTTTAAACACCTCTGAACGGATAGGGCTGTCGAATGGGGATTTATAGTCGACGAATAGGTGGAATGTGTCGATGTGTTTTTTCCAGGATTTGGGGCAGATTTGGCACATATCGACTTGTCTCCTTTTTTGTACACGGAACATAGGATGCTGAGGTTCCAATAATTGGGCATGCATTCTTCTAGCCAAATTGTACTAATCAGCTGGCGCAAGCTCCTTACCAGCATCTGACCACCAGTCTTGTATAATTCGGCTTGTAACACATCGGCACCTGCTGCTTTATTATTCTTCAGCAGATTAATCGCTATTCTGACTTCATCTTGGCTAGGTGGTATACACTCTATACCGTCATCTATTATTGGTTCAAAATGCTCTTTCCAGATCCTCAACACGCTGTCTGTATCTGTCACCAGGTTTCCTTCTTCATCTCTACAGGAGGATGTGCCTGCACCAAAGCCTTCGGTTTGGTGTTTTACTCATTGGTAAAATTTTCGGACTTCATTCTGACTCCTGTACATCTTGTGTTTCTTGTTCTTTCTTCTATTTTCTGAAAACACGTTTCCCCTCTCTCCTTTTCTCCCGATAATTCTCCATCACATTACGTGTATCATTACGACACTGCTGATTGTACCACGGATTTCTTGATTGTGGTCTCTGGTACAAAAGTGTTACTTTTGCTGCAGTTTGTAGGGAGTGGGCAATTCTCTGCCATTGTGCTTCTATACTATTATCGGGACAAGAAGTGCTTTCGTCAAGCACGTGGCTAAATTGAGCGGAGTAGGCCTCTGCTATTTGTTGTGTTTGCAGCTTTTCGACGTCAAATTTCCGTGTTACATTAGATCGCACCTTTGCTGCTACATTATGACGGGTGCGTACCTTGGCTGCCACAATGTAATGGTCCGAATCGATATTCGCTCCTCGTATCGATCGAACGTCTATCACAACATCGTCAATTTGATTTTTCGTTGCCCGATCAGGAGAAATCCCGGTGGCCTTGTGTATATCGAGATGCTTAGATCTGGTACTGCTAACTACCATGTTTTTTGCTGCCGCGAAGTTAATCAACCACATGCCGTTTTCGGATGTTACTACGAGGAGGCAGAATTTTCCGACAGTGGGAACAAAAATATTTTCCCTTCTGATTTTTGCTCTAAAATCTCCTAGCAGAATTTTAATGTCATGGCCAGGGCAGCGGTGATATGTAAAAAATGTCTTTGGTCTGTTCATCCTTGTCTTCCGTAGGAGCATGGGCGCAAATAAGACTGATATAGAAGAACTTCGTTTTGCGGATTATAGCAATTCGCTCATCTACTGGAATGAATCTGGAGACAAGGTCTTTTATTCTCCTATCAACCATAAATCCGCAGCCAAATTCACGTCTCTATTCATGGCACTATAATACAGAGCGTAATCATCTGATTTACTTACGCCAGTCCCTTTCCATCGCATTTTCTGTAAGGCAAATCCGTCAAGGCAAAAACTGCGCCTGTTCGGTACAAAGTGCACACATTCCAAGTGCAGATTCGCAGATCCTTTATACGTTTGCGGGGTCGTTAACATGTGGGGATGGGGTGTTTTGGTTTTCTTTTTCTTTGCTTTTTCATAGTAAGAGGTGTTTTCCAAGTGTGGACAATTAACTCGCGAAACATATTAGCTCACTATTTCAATGGATGATGAAAATAGTTTCCCCAGGTGACATCGCGAGGAGGTCAGTGTCCACAATTGCGATGAAAGAGGGACCAAGATAAGCCTGGGCTTCGCCATGTTAAAGCCAATCAGAGCCGTTGCTTGGTATCTTTCATCCCCTAAGTTATCCCACGCCTCTGTTAGTCCTTGGAAAAAATATTCTAATAGCTGTCCTGCAAAACATATGCTTGTGTTCAATCATCTAAATTAATTATATCTTTAAATCCTAATTTGAAAATTGCTATATTTACAGCTCATTATCATTATTCATAATTTAGTGTAATTACAATAATTAAGTTTGTAATTGAATAGACCCCATACGCATAAATATATATTCGCTCTAATACCTCCACCATTAATAAAGAGGATAGCAATAGAAAATGTTGTTATTAATTAGGTACTATAGAAACTCAACAGCAACAACAACAACAAAACGAAAAAAAAAAACAAATCACTTTCCACAATAGAGAACTTGATAGCTTGAACATGGGGGACAAAGTTGTGGTATCGTCAAGCGAATGGTTTTTCTTTTGTGACGTTACAACAGTTTGGCTTTGTCGTTTGTTTATGAAAGCTTCTGACATCACAGCGACTGACTATTCAGCTGATTATTTATGATTACACAATAATGGGACCGCTGCATATTGTCTGCAAGCGAAACAAATTACAATGGCAATGGTGAAGAAAAGTATTTGTTGGATTCATTATTACTCTCATTCTGCTTTGCTTTGTGTCCTTTAAGACGTCATTACATCTTAGTGTGTTCTAAGTAGAACAGATGAAAGTTTCAGGATGTTTGCTATTTTAGGACTTCGTTGTAACAATCAATTATGTCCGGGTGTACACTTGGAAATTTGCAAAGGATGTTTTTTTTAAGAGCAAAACTGTTTATGACTACTTACTTGAGTAGATTTTTAGAAAGCTGTCAACAAGTGTTTTGCTGAATAAATAATAAGGCTTGATTTTTTTGAAATCCCTCAATCTTTTTAAAAGCGTGAATTGAAAAAATTAAAAAAAAACAAATTCTTTCCTTGAATTCTTGAAATAATATTCCTTAAGATATTCATGCCTGGTGTAGTCCTTGAGAAAACATTTTTTAAGAAATCCAATGCTTTTGTAGTCCTTTTTTAAAATATCCTCGCCTTTGGTAGTCGTAGGAAAAAAATCTATAAAAAAATTTAAATCCAATCCTTAAAGATACCAAGCAACGGCTCTGATTGGCTTTAAGATGTCGAAGTCCAGGATTATGTTGGTTCCTCTTTCATCTCAATTGTTTACACTGACCTCCCAGCGTTGTCACCTTCGGTAGCTATTTTCATCACCCGTTGAAATAGTGAGCTAATATGTGCCTCGAATTCACCCATAAGAACTATAAAAAAATGGATTGAGGCGTCGGGTTAATTGCCCACACTCGGAAAACCCCTCCTACTATGAAAAAGCTAAGAAAACGAAAACCAAACCCCCCTAATGTTGACGACCCCCGCAAACGTATAAAAAATCACGATCTGCAAATCTGCACTTGGAATGTGCGCACCTTGTACAGAACAGGCGCAATTTTCGCTTTGGCGGATGTGATGCAAAGGGACATAACTGTCATGAAACGAGACGTGAATTTGGCTGCGGATTTATGGTTAGCAGGAGAATAAAAGACCTCGTCTCCAGATTCACTCCAGTATATGAGCGAATTGCTATAATCCGCATAAAAGCGAAGTTCTTCTACATAAGTCTTATTTGCGCCCATGCTCCGACCGAAGACAAAGATGAGTAGACCAAAGACATATTTTATGAGCGCCTAGAAACAGCATATGATCGCTGCTAGGAGATTTTAATGCAAAAATCGGAAGGAAAAATATATTTGACCCCACCGTCGGAAAATTCAGCCTTCAAACATCCAACAAAGGACAACGACAAAAAACATGGAAGTTACAAGCAGCAAATTCAAGATATACACGATAAATCAAGCTGATCATGTTGTGATAGAGCAAAGGCATTCATCCAGTGTATTAGACGTTCGATCGATCCGAGGAGCGAATATGGATTCTGACCACTACCTTGTAGCAGCCAAGGTACGCACTCGTCTTAATGTAGCAGGAAAGGTGCAATCTAATGTAATACGGAAATTTGACGCCGAAAAGCGGAGTAGGCCTCGGCTACAACAGAGGCCTACTCCGCTCAACTTACCCACCAGCTTGACGGAAACACTTCTTGTGCCGATAATAGCATATAATCACAATGGCAAAGAATTGTCCACCCCCTACATACTACAGCAAAAGCAACACTTGGGTACCAATAACCAAGAAACCCATGGTAGGATCAGGAGTGCCGTAATGCTACTGATATGAAAAACGCAGCGTATAGGGCAACCCTGCAGACAGTAGTAACACGTAATGTGATGGAGAATTATCGGGAGAAAAGGAGAGAGGAGAAACATGTTTTCAGAAAAAAGAAGAAAGAACAAGAAAAATGTGAGCGTGAGCAAATCGAGATGTACAGGAGTCAGAACGAATTCCGGAAATTTTACCAACTAGTAAAACACCAAACCGAAGGTTTTGTTGCAGGCACATCCTCCTGTAGAGATGAAGAAGGAAACCTGGTGACAGATACAGACAGCGTATCAAATAGTGGCGGTGAAGAAGATATCCCAGAACCAATAAGAGACCAGTAAGGAAAGTAGTAAAGTCGGACGGGGCCGACTATATGATACCCTTCACCACTATGGGTATATTAAACAGGACTATTAGCATGAAATTGGATGAAATAAAATATGTGATATTTATCTAAAAGTGAATCTACGTAGATCTATCCATAAAGTATGTAAATCGACTTCAAACAAATATAAATAGGTCATCCGTTGGGCTATGTCTGTACTTCTAGAAAACGCAACTACATAATTCTATGCTCAATTTTGTACGTTGTGCAAAATTTGATGTCAAACTGACTAACATGGGAAGTTTGGTGCCCAATTTACTTGAAATCGGGCGAAAATATATATGGAAGCTCTATCCAAATATTAAGCGATTTCAAACAAACTTGTCACAGGATAGGTTATACTAATTTCAGAACGTTTTGTTCCTACTGGTTCCTTGGTGCGTCAATTACTTAAAATCAATCTATAATAAAAGGGAGCTATATCTAAATCTGTACCGATTTTCACGAAACTTGCCAGACATCATTCTAGACCCAATTCAGTACGTTATGCCAAATTTCGTGCAAATCGAAAGGTATATAGGGACTTTGGGGCACCATTTACATGAAATCGGACGAAACTATATATGGGAGCTATATCCAAATCTGGACCGATTTTCACGAAACTTGGCAGACATCATTCTAGACTCAATTAACTACGTTGTGCCAAATTTCGTGCAAATCGAAGGATATGTAGGGAGTTTGGTGCACCATTTACATGAAATCGGACGAAACTATATATGGGAGCTATATCTAAATCTGGACCGATTTTCACGAAACTTGGCAGACATTATTCTAGACCTAAATGATTAGGCTGTACCAAATTTCGTGCAAATCAAAAGATATATAGGGACTTTGGGGCACCATTTACATGAAATCGGACGAAACTATATATGGGAGATATATCTAAATCAGGACCGATTTTCATGGAACTTGGCAGACATTATTCTGGGCTCAATAAAGTACGTTGTACCAAATTTCGTGCAAATCGAAGGATATAAAGGGACTTTAGGGCACCATTTACATGAAATCGGACGAAACTATATATGGGAGCTATATCTAAATCTGGACCGATTTTCTCGAAACTTGGCAGACGTCACTCTAGGCTTAATTCAGTAAGTTATGCCAAATTTCGTGCAAATCAAAAGATATACAGGGACTTTGGGGCACCATTTACATGAAATCGGACGAAACTATATATGGGAGCTATATCTAAATCTGGGCCGATTTTCACGAAACTTGGCAGACATCATTATAGGCCTAAATGATTAGCCTGTACCAAATTTCGTGCAAATCGAAAGATATATAAGTACCGTTTACATTAAATCGGTTAAATATATATATGGGAGCTATATCTAAATCTGAACCGATTTTTCCCAATTTCAATAGGGTTCGTCCTTGGGCCGAATAAGTGACCAGTGCCAAATTTCATCCAATTCGGATCATAAATGCGACCTGTACTTTGTTTACAATTTAACATGGACAGACAGACGGACAGACGGACAGACGGACAGACGGACGGAGTACATGCATAAATCGACTTAGAAAGTGATTCTATGCATATTCTCAAAAGGAACCATGGGTCTATCTCGATTATTTTTGCCTGTTACAAACATATGCACAAAGACATAATACCCTGTACCACAGTGTGGTGAAGGGTATAATAATGGTATGGAGTGTATACCACCTAGCCAAGATGAGGTCATAAAAGCAATTAATAGGCTCAAGAACAACAAAGCAGCAGGAGCCGATGGATTACCAGCCGAACTATTCAAGACTGGTGGTCAGATGCTGGTCAGGAGCATGCACCAGCTGATTAGTACAATTTGGCTCGAGGAATGCATGCCCAATGCTTGGAACCTCGGCATCCTGTGTCCCGTGCACAAAAAAATGAGACAAGACGATATGTGCCAACTATAGAGAAATAAGTCTCTTTCCCATCGCATATAAAGTGTTATCCAGTGTACTGTGTGAACGACTGAAGCCAATAGTCAATGACATTATTTGGGCATACCAATGCGGCTTCAGACCTGGCAAATACACCATTGACCAGATTTCCCCTCTGCACCAAATCCTGGAAAAAAAACCCACGAAAAACATATCGACACATTCCACCTATTCGTCGACTATAAAGCCCTATTCGATGGCCCTATCCGTTCAGAGGTGTTTAAAGCCATGTCTACGTTCGGCATTCCTGCGAAATTAATACGGCTATGCAGGATAACTTTAAGTGGCACAACATCAGCAGTTAAAGTCGGAAAGGACCTATCGGAGCCCTTCAATACCGAATGAGGATTCAGACTAGGTTATACGAGACGCAAAGGTGAACAGAAATGGCACTCGGTGTACAAACAACACATGTTACTCGCCTACGCCGATGACATCGATATAATGGGTCGAACATTGCGAGCGGTAACAGCCGCCTTTGAACAAATTGAGAAGGAGTCTGCTAAAGTGAGTCTGCAGTAAACGACGAGAAGTCTAACATGATGGTATCAACGCGCAAGACGTCCAGTTGACTCGGACCAACTGTGGAACTTGAGAACTACAACTTCGAGGTAGTTAAAGATTTTATATACCTTGGTACTGGCATTAATAAAACGAAGCACATCAGAAATTCGGAGAAGGATTGTGATGGCCAACAGATGCTACTATGGTCTAAGTAAGCAGTTTAGAAACAAGGCCACCTACCGCCAGACCAAACTCACACTTTACAAGACGCTGATACTACCCGTGCTGTTATATGGATCTGAAGCATGGATACTTGCGCAAGCAGATGAGGCAGCTCTTGGGGTGTTTGAAAGAAAAATTCTCCGAAAGATCTACGGGCCTATCTGCGTCGAACCACGAGCTTTACAATTTATACGCGGACATCGACATATTCAGTCGTATTGAGCTGCTGCGACTACGATGGCTAGGCCATGTTGTGCGAATGAATGAGAATGCCCCAGCTCAAAAGGCATATAAAACATGGTCTTTCAAATTGGAGGAGATGCACACAAGACCGACGAGCTTGCAAATCTTTTTTAAGCCCGGCTTATGGAACAACCGTTCTGTAACAAGCCATCTAAGTAAGTAATATCTCCATGCTTCAAAATCGAGCTCCTATTCTGATTCTTAATGGAAATGGAAGCCTTTGGCTTCTATATATTTCGAATCCAAAAGGTTCAATAAAATAAGGACAAAAAAGACCCACAAGGACTCGAGATAGAAGGAGGATATGTTTTACAAAAATATCCCTCATGCGATTTGAAAAAACACATGTAACCTCAAAAAATACCTGCATAGCCTCAAACAACGATATAAAGGATTTACTTCACGTACTTAACAGCAAAAAATTCATCTCGTCGAAACTCAAAACCTTCAATCATGACAAATTTGTCCTTCAAATATCTTAATATACTCCCCAACGGTTTTCATACGTATATTTGATTTTTTCATCGCCAAACGATAAGCTTGATTTTGAGTCTCAGTATGTATTAAAGAATATTTTTTAAAGAACCATTAAAGGGTCAATAGTAAAAAAACATAATTAAAAAAAAAAAACAAATCGTGAATTTGAAAAATTTTTAAATGAAAATCTATGTTTTAATTTTTGTATATGAATGTGGACATTACACTTGCCCTGAACTTGTGATTTTTTTTTAATGACATGAAGCCGCCATACATAACCATCATACAAGTATGAATGTACCCCTTTTCAAGTTCACTTTAGTGATTGTTTATTTTTATTTTGAAACCCATACACAATTTCCAACCGCTTAATTTTACACATCATTTATATGCAAAACCTAACATATGGCTTGTGGTCCGAACGTCTCTAAAGTCGCTTAAATTGCTAGGCAACTCTTTAATATTGTTGTCACGAAAACAAAACGCAACGACAACAACAACAATTACAATAGATGAACACATCTCTTCACAGATAGCTGTTTTGTTGAAATCTTCAAAAAAAAAAGAAAAAAATCCGACAGAAATTGCCAGAGTACCATAAAAAAATAAAACAACGTCACATTTGCATGTTAATGAAGCCTAAAAATATGCTCAACCAAAAACCATATGTATTTTGAAAAATCCAAAGATATCCAACGCCGATGAAAAGTATACACACTTTTTCGAAGTCTCGAATTAACATTTTGATTGGAATTTTTTGTTGCGTTGCATAAATGTACGATGCAGTGATGACGATCTGAAATTTTGAAAAATGCCAAAACATAATTAATTTTTTCGTTTCAAGTTTCAAGGCAAATTATGGGAAAATATTACAATTTTTAAAAACCAATCCAATACAAGAGTGACCTATTTTCTTCAGAAGTTTCTAATTGCAAGTCATCTGTATATCAACCACTCCTCCTTCGGCATGCCTAGCATAGCATGTATGACGTTGTAAATATTTATTACCTCCAAATATATGGGATATATGCCTTGTTTGGAAAGAAAGGATTACTCTCTGTACAGCAATATGAGACATTTTCCCCCAAAAAATTACCCTGCGGATAAATGTTGAGGATCGTGCAGTACCATAAGTATGTTCACACACACACACACACTCACACATACATATGTTTCTGTGCGTGTGTTTGTGATTTTTATGGCTGCGTTTGATAGCTGTGGAATCAAGTTTTGTACTTGTAGTTAATTTACAAACTTTTCAAATAAGAGAGTATATGTTTAATAAAATTGTGCTATTTGATAACCAGAACCCTAAGGGAAATATTTCTGGGGGTTTACAGAGGAGTCAACAGATGGTAATATGAAAGGGAAAGTGCAAATTAAATTTTGAAATGAAAATCCTAAATATGACCGGACTTTCCATAGGAGAACATTAATTTTTATACTTTAATTACAAACCCGGCAAATGTTGTTTTGCCGTATCAAAATTGCATCAATTTAGGTTTTTCGACAAACATTTTTCAGGAGACGGTCAAGTTTTGGTTTTACTACTCTCACCTCAACAGATAATTTAGTATGGGTGCAGACGTTCTGGAGTTATAAAAGGTGTAAGTAACACAACATTCTATAACTTCAATCTCCGATTTTTTTTAAGTTTTTCTCAAAATTGTCTTTGGCAAAACTCTTCCCACAACAAAATTAAAACAACGGTAGGAAAATGTGAGTCAATTGGTGCAGTCGTTCTCAATGGAAAGATTTTTCCCATCATGAAAAATATAATAAAGACACATATAAGTTAAAAACATAGAGCATCTAATGCGTAATTGTCTCCACGTAGGATTCGAATTTAGATTTATATACTTCCCAAATCTCTATCTCTATATATATATATCGTTAGCTAAAATGCAAAAAGGCGTAACTAACAAAAAATTGAAAATTGGCTTTTTGATTGAATATTGTGAATGTCAATAACCTACATGTGTTGACAAAGTTTTACACGTCTGCGGTCAAAAAAGAAACTTCTATTAACAAAAAACAAAAAGACGTAACTACAAGTGGCTTTATTTGATAAATGCAAAAAGGCGTAACTAACAAAAAATTTACGTTTTTACTTAATTGTTATGACTGCCATTAAACTAAATAACTAAATTTGTTAAAAAAAATGTAGTCTATTATTCGTCATATGCAATATCACCCTGTCGGGCATACTTTTTCCTCTATCCACAAAGCTGATGAACGTTGACTGCACATTATGTACAAACTCCTTTCTTTTTTCTCTTTACACTTTCGTCGTACGTCTCTTGAAACATACCTCAACAGAAAAGTGCGAATAAAATTGTCAAAAAAGAAAGACGCGAAAATAAAATTAATCGTATGGAAGGTAAAACATATAAAGGTATGTCCAAAGGAAAACGCATGAGTGATAAAAAATCGAGATCACTGAAAAATAGGTGCAACACTAAATTTTGCGAAAAAAAGTTCATTGCGACACTGCTCCTATTTTTCGGAAGACATACGTAAGGAAATTTTCGATTTGTTCTGGAAGATGACGTTCTGGAATCGAGTGCTCAACAATACAGCGTTCTACAGTGGAAAATTCAAGGCGTTCAAATACAAAATACTATTTTCTGAAGTACAACACAAATCGTATTCAAGTGTGTGCCAAAATGTTTTTATCAACATTAGGCATATCTGAAAAGATGGTCAGATTATGTATAGATACTAGTGGTTTACATGACACTCAAATAAATCCTGTTAAACAACAGACAGTTAAAACTTAAGCAAAAAGAGAAACGAACCAAGAAAAACTATATATTAAAAGACATGACTTTTTGAGAAAATGGTTGGAAGACGTTCCAAAATTGGAATCACATTATCGTCGGAAATATACAGCCAAACAATATTTCCACATAGACTTCAAATCTTATAGACAAATATATGATGTCTATACCGAGGCATTCAATGAGCACGAAGATAATGATACTGAGGCAGTATGTTTTCCAAATTTCATGAAGATAATAAAAACTTGTAATTACGCCATGCTCAAACCACGAAACGATCAATGCGACATTTGTTTGTCAGACAAATCAAAAAATATTTCACAGGATGAGTTCGAAAATTACAGAAATGAAATAGAGAAAATGAGAGTCGAAAAAGAAAACGATATAGAAAGTGCTAAGTCTGGGTTGAGTCTACTAATTTGTATGGATATGCAAGCAGTAAAGCTTATACCACAATCGAAAGCCAACTCCGCTTATTATAAAATGAAATTACAAGTTCATAATTTCACAATTTATAATGTGATAAATCATGATTCCGATAATTATTTTTGGGATGAAACGGAAGGAAACTTGGTATCATCGACATTTGCAACAATTATTGTTACTTATTTAAGAAATGCTGTTCTACATTCCCCTGACATTCACCACATTATTATCTATTCGGATGGTTGTTGTTACCAAAATAGAAATGTGGTTTTATCTAATGCTTTACTTTCATTGTGCGTAGAAAAAAATATCACAATAGAGCATAAGTACTTGGTAGTTGGTCACACTCAAATGGAATGTGATTCAACCCATTCTTTGATTGAAAGGAAAATTAAAAATAAACAATTAAATTTACCATTCCAATTTGTTGAACAAATGAAAGCTGCCCGAAGAAGCCCTAAACCTTTGACAGTGCATCATATAAATCATAATTACTTTCTCAACTATGAGTCTATTCCTAAGCGATATGCTTCTATTAGACCAGGTAATGGACACGATCAATAACATTTGAATGCATAATATTGTTACAAAAAATGTATATGTTTAATTATTTTATTTTAGGTAATAAGGCATATGATACGAACTTTGGCATATGATCCAACTGGAGTCATTTATTTCAAAACAAATATAACTGAACCTTACCAACAGCTTCCACAAAGAATTGGAAAGAATTTCTCAGTTGTTCCACCCACGCAATTACATGAACAGAGAATAACAATTTCATTTAAAAAATGGCAACATCTACAGGATCTGAAAAAAATACTTCCTGCAGACTGTCATTCTTTCTATGAAAATATTCCATTTCAAAAGTAGTTTTAAAATGTAATTTAAAATTTAATTCATAATTAAGAATTTAAATAAAAATATGTTACTGAACTAACATATGAATTTATGTATAACAAGTTCAATTAATAATGAACAACCTTTTATTTAAACCCGTTATTGCAAACATTATTTTAATCAATAAACTTAATTTTTTATAATCAATTATTAACTTATTTACTTTCTTAATGCCGATAATAGTAATTTAAATTATATAAAATACCTTATCATTATGTTGAAACCTATTGAGTGTAGATACGTCTTTTTTGTATTTCACAAAAACAGAGTAAAAAAGACGTATCTGACATAACTCTTCAAATAATTGAAAAACAATTTTGTTTTATTTAGGTGTACATCTGTCAGTGTATTTAAAGTGAACTTAGAAAAATCTTCATTTGACATGTTTATAGTTTTCATTCAAAACTGTTTTTTGCTTCTCCTACACAATTATGTTTTTGTTAGTTACGCCTTTTTGCATTTTAGCTGACGATATGAACATTACGTGTATGTTCGTGATCGCTAAATTCGAAAACTACTGCACCGATTTTGACCAAATTGTATGTACTCCTCCTTATCTCTGGTCCATATTTTGCATAGTCTGATTTTTGGTACTTTGAAAGTAGTAACAAATATCCTATATATTGCCTTTAATTCGGTATTCCATGTATGCTAAGGAACTTCACTTAAGCACCCAACAGAAACACTCTTAACGCCCTGTATACATAAAGTTTGGTCAAAATCGATGCAGTAGTTCTTGAGTTACGGTGCAAAAACACAAAAAAAAAACTAAATATTGCGTCATCTGTCGGATGAACTTCGAACTACACAGAAACACTCCGCACATCCCATAGAGCCTGTACATACAATTTGTTAAAAAACGGTGCAGTAATTCTTGAGTTACGGTGCAAAAACACAAAAAAACCAAATACTGCGCCATATGTCAAAAGAACTTCAAACTACACAAAAACACTCCTCATGCCCCATAGAGACTGTATATACAATTTGGTAAAAATCGGTGCAGTAGTTTTTGAATTTAGCGATCACGAACATACACGTAATTTTTATATAAATATTTTAATGACATTCCGCCTAACTAATATACAAAATATTGAAAAATTAAAAAATAAATTAAAGGTGTAAAAATAGTTATTCCATAAGGCAAGTAAGTCTTCGGTGTTCGGCCGGACCGGAAAGCCAAAATACAGTCACGTCGTAATTCTAAAATATAGTCACATAGGTTGGAAAATGCGATTGGGACCATCCCAATACCTTTAAAGGGGTAATACCTTTATATGAGGGCTATACAAAATCGAAAAACACGCCAATAAGAATACCAAATTCGAGCCAATTCGATTCAAAAGTACGTCGTAAGTCCTCAAAGTAGCGGTAACGTATTGTAAGTCCTCCAAACACTGGAAATTGGAGGTACCTTTATAATTAGAGCCAATTCAGTTGAAAACAAGTAAAAAAAGGTGTTAAGTTTGGCCGGGCCGAACTTTGAATACCGTAGGTATACAGATAGTTACTTAAAATGAAAAAGTAGGCCTATACCGATAATTCTACAAACCGATTTATGAAAACCATTATGTACACCAAATACCAATTTCAGCAATTTTTAATGGGGATTTTCCCTAAAATCTGAAAACCCCAAAACCATTGACGGATACTGATAACTCATGGTATAGTTGAAAATACTCAAACTACTGCTAGTTGGAGCGCAAAGTTATATGAGGCTCTGCCTAAAGGGGGACCAATATTGATTACCTAGTGTAGGAATTAGCGAATATTTGGGGTTATCATTATATGAGGGCTATGCTTAATTAATGACCAATATGTGTGAATTTCGAACCCAATATTTTAGTTTTGTATTACAATTCCTTTCTTCAGGAGGTATATGCCTAAATGCTGGCGAGTTTTTTAATCACGAGTTTTTTAATCACGATATCCTTAGAATTCGGAATGATTACAACCGATGGCTAAATCGTTTTAGAATTCCATACATTGTAGGGTGAAGACTGACTATTTCGAGTAACGACTATCCCCTATACTAATGTAGAATACGCCCATATGGGGACAACCCCAACACCGGGAACAAGTCAGCTAAGTATTTTAATATAAAAAGGAGGTTATATGGGGAAAAAGGGGGGCAAAAATTAATAATTTTTGGGAGGGAGATTTGTTATCATATTCGAATACAAAAAATTAAATTACAGCGCATTTGGTTGAAGAACGCGCTAAAAAACCCCAAATACCAAAAATGGAAACTCTAAGTACAAAATTACAGCCAATTCGGCCGAAGGGTACCGTTATATGGGGGCTACCGGAAAATGTGGACCTATATTTAAAATTTTTGGTGGAGAACTATGTAAGACCGGTGGACAGATGCCCAATGATTGGAACCTCAGCATCCTGTGTCCCGAAGACAACACGATGTGTGCCAACTATAGAGGAATTAGTCTCCTTCCCATCGCATATAAAGTGATATCCAGCGTACTGTGTGAACGACTGAAGCCAATGGTCAATGACATTAATGGACCATACAAATGCGGCTTCAGGCCTGGCACATCCACCATTGACCAGATTTTCACTCTTCCCCCAATCCTGGAAAAGACACATTCCACCTTTTCGTCAACTATAAACCCGTATTCAGCAGACTTATCCGTTCAGTGTTAAAATCCATGTCTGCGTTCGGTATTCTTGCATAATTAATACGGCTAAGCAGGATAAATTTAACCGGATAGGACCTCTCTTTCAATACCGAACGAGGATTGACACAAGGTGATAGTTTGTCGTGTAACCTTTTTAACATCCTGCTATAAAAAGGTCATACGAGAGGCAAAGGTAAACAGAAATGGCACTCTTTACACCAAAGAGCATATGTTATTCGCCTACTTCGATTATATCGACATAATACGTCGAACATTACGAGCGGTAGCAGCCACCTTTGAACAAATTGGGAAGAATTCTGCCTATGTGGGTCTGGTAATAAATGGCGAGAAGATCAAGCTGATGGTATCAACGTGCAAGGCGTCCAGTAGACTCGGAACAACTGTGGAACTTGAAAACTACAGCTTCGAGGTAGTCAAAGATTTGATATACCTCGACACCGCTGTAAATAAAACTAATGACATCAGTTTTGAAATCCGGAGAAGAATAGTGTTGGTCAACAAATGCTACTATGGTCTAAATAAGCAATTCAAAAACAAGGCCACTTCTCGCCAGACCAAACTCACATTCTACAATACGCTGATACTACCCGCGCTGTTGTATGGATCTGAAGCATGGGTACTTGCGCAATCAGATGAGGCAGCCCTTGGAGTGTTTGAGAGAAAAATCCTGCGAAAGATATATGGACAGATCTGCATCGACGGTGAATATCGTCGTCGAATGAACCATGAATTATACCATCTATTCTCGGACATCGGCTAGGCTACTTTGGCTAGATCATGTTGTGAGAATGGTGGAAGATGTTTCACCTCAAAAGACATATAAAAGCGAGCCAACTGATGGTTCACGAAGAAGGGATAGGCCTCGAATTCAATGGAAAGACAAGATCCCGGAACATGGTCTTTCAAATTGGGAGAGCTGCACACAAGACCGACACACATGGAAATATTTTCTAAGCTCGGTTTAGAAAAATAACATTTCGAGACATAGTCTTTCAAATTGGAAAAGCAGTGCACAAAACCGACGCGCCTGGGATTTGTTATACCCTTCAGCAGACTGTGGTAACCGTAGAAGGGGAAGTTCCCGAATTAGATGGAAAGACCAAGTAGAAAACAACATCTTGGAACGTGGTCTTCCAAATTGATGGATTTGCGCACAAGACCGACGCGCTTTGAAATCTTTTATAAGCTCGGCTTATGGAACAACCGTTCTGTAACAAGCCAGCTAAGAAGAAGACTGTGGTGCAGGGTATTATGTCTTTGGGCATATGTTTGTAACAGGCAAAAGGAAACGAGATATACCCATTGTTCCTTTTGAGAATATGCATAGAATCACTTTCTGAGTCGATTTTGCCGTCGATGTCCGCCTTCGTCTGTTGATGTTAAATTGTAAACAAAGTAAAATTCACATTTTTGATACGAATTGGATGGAATTTGGCACAGCTCATTTATTTGGCTCAAGGATGAACCCTATGGAAATTGTGAAAAATCGGTCCCATGTCTTCGTCCGATTTTATGTAAATGGTTTACTAAAGGCCTATATATATATATATATATATTTCGAATTACATGAAATTTGGTATAGCGCACTGTATTAAGTGTAGACTGATGTGTGTTAAGTTTCGAGTACATCGGTTCAGATTTAAATATAGCTCCCATATATATACTCGTCCGATTTAAAGTAAATGGCGCACCAAAGTCCATATATATTCTTCGATTTGCACGATTTCATAGCGTTCAGTATTGAGTATAAAATTATGTGTGCTAAGTTTCGTGAAAATCGTTTCAGATTTACATATAGCTCAAACATTTCCGTCCGATTTTAGTTAAAAGGTGCACCAAACTCCTAATGTTTGTCACATAATTTTGCACAACATATCAAATTGAGAGATATCTTCCATATATATTTCTAACGGATGTTTGATTGAAATTAAATTTTTAACAGTGCGCCATACCGAATAGCCTGTATTATGTTTGCTATAAATCGATTTCTATACATTTGTTCCATTGTAGGCAAAAAATCTGTCCGAATGAAATTAAATTTAGTATAGTTTGCAGAAAATGTTCTTTCGCGGGAACATAGACATGAAATTGTTAAGATACATATGAACAATATAACCAAAGTGGTGATGGGTACCATATAATCGGCCCAGTCCGACTTTACTACATTCCTTGCTGGTTTTATGTTCTGTCACAAGCCAGCGAAGTAAGTAAGTATCCTGAGTTGCATCCAATGACTTATTTTTATTCCCGCAGGTCAGATTTATGGGGTAGAAAATGATTTTTTCAAAGAAAACCCTCCATACGATGATCGAAGTTGGGCGCCGAATTCATTTAAAACCTCATATAAAGTTAGTTGCTATGAATCAACAATATGTTTTCCAATATAAGATGATCGAAGTTGGGCGTCATTTTCATTTAAAACCTCATATTAAGTTAGTTGATATGAATCAGCAATATGTTTTCCAACATTTTCTACAACAACAATTTAATAATAATAATATCACACCATAAAATATGTTCCACCCCAATACACGCATACACACATGGGTGTGTGATATGTAAACAACATTTGACAGCTGTAATAGTCATTGATTTTTCACAATACAACAACAACAAAAACACTCCCCGCACTTTTTCAATGTAATATTTATAAATGTTTTTTTTATTACTCCCAACGTTCGCCATGTGATTTGTCATAAAAAAAATAGAAGAAATCGTACTTACCGCTCCTAGATTATCAAAACCATATTTCTGGGCCACGGCATGAGCGAAATCATTGTCAACACTGCGACGGAAACGAACCAAAAATGAACTTGTAAAGACGTCATTTCCTCCAGCTACCGGACGTCGACCAGAACCATTACTATTATGACTGATGGAGTCGGTGGCAGTGACCGCCGCATTCCGGGCCGTTGCCTTTAAATCATCCGAGCTCACCACAGTCAGGCCGGAGAGGGTGCATAGAAGTAGCAATCCCGTTATTGGGTAAACGCATGCTGTCAAAATCATTGCACGCGTTTTATGACGCAGACACTACTGAGTCGTTCTTTTTTTCGCACTAAAATAGAACGTAGCAGGCACAACGTGTCTCACAGCGTCAGATTTTTTATTGTGGATTTTTTATTTCTTTGCCTCACAATTTTTTCAATAATAAATATTTTTTATTTCGTTGAAGTTAATTTCTTTTTGTTCCTCTTCTTCTTTGGTTTTTTCGTTTATTCTTTTATTTCATGTATTTGTTTTGTTCGGGTCTTTGTTGTTTTGTTAGAATTTCTTAGCTTTGCACAACATTTCCAACAAAAGCCAGAGCGATGAAATGACGAAGAAGAATGACAGTTGTAGGTAGACTTGTTGTAGGTGGATTTTTTGACAATTGCCAAAAATATAAAAGATAAATGGAAAACCAGAAAAAATGCGTATTCGTAGGGTTCGTAACTGTTTTTCTCACACTTTCATTGACATTAGTTTTATCCTTTTTATCACACACATACACTTTCACTCATTCACAAAGGTTAGGAAAGAAACACGCACACAATTCTCCAGACACTTTCACAAAGTCGTAATTAATTTCGAAATATTTTCGAAAATCTTTATCGCAAACACAAAAATTTCGTAAAAATTCTGTTCGTAGATATTTGCTGTTAAATAAAAATATTTAAAAAGGCTTTTAATTTTTTCTATTTTTCACTTTGTTTTTTTTTTCTGCTGTCGCTCGTTCGTTCGTTTAATTCGTACTTGTTCTTTCTTCTGCTTTTACGTTTCTTCGTCTTCTTCTTCTTTTACTTCTCCCCTATTCTGTTATATGTGGACTTGTGGGATTTTGTTCTCAGTTCTCTGTGTTTTTTGTTTTAATTTAAAACTTTTTTGGCAGTTGTCTTCTTTTTTTGGGGTTTTCCGCCGTTTAGAACTTAACTGTTTAGCTTACCGAACAAAACTGCGGCTAATGGCTTCTTCGTTTGCCTGTCATGGCATGAATTTATCGTAGCTTTTGATTGAGTGTGTGCAGACAAAAGTTCCTTGGAAAGCTTTCGAAGGCTGTACAGTAAAGCTTTTCTTGTGTATTGTAGTTGTTGTTGTCAGTAGCATTTAGTGTGTGTTGTTGCTTTTGCCACTTGTTAATCCTCTTTTTCAAGGATTACCATTGTGCGGATTTTAATCGAATTTCGGGGGAGTTTTGTGTTGTGTTATTTTTGGGAATTCAATTAATTTTAATATGGAGTGTGTAGAAATCATCCCATACTAGATGAAGGATATACTACAAATAGTCATTTCATTTTCAAAATTTTCAATAATTTGTCTGAGAGCCAAACAAATAGGGTCCACTTTTAATTCCATTTAGCAACTTTTCGAACACATAAGTACACATTTTCAAGACTACCTCCATATATCAATCGTACATCCAATTTTACTGAATTTAGTAACAGTTAATAACAATTTATGGGTTTTCAGCTCTCTCCGTTACCCAAATCGAAATTGTTCCAAATTTAGTGCATTTAGTACTATTCGTACCCATAAATTCGAATTTCCAAAGCAGTCTCCATAGTTCTATCTTACACTTCAACAGTAATATAAATTCCAAATCTCAGGATTTCAGACCTATTCATTCACTCAAATCCAAATTGTGCCATATTTAGTACAATTTAGTACTTTTCATACTCATAACTAAGAATTTCTAAACTACATCAATGATACTCTCAAACAGTAATCGTAATTCCTTCAAAGTCCAGATTGTACCAAATTTAGTACTTTTCGTACTAGGAACTAGGAATTAAAAAAAAAAACAATCTCAATGCTTCTTTCAAATAGCAATCGGAAGTCCAAATTTAAAAATTCCACCTCTACTTGTTTATCAAAATCCAAATTGTACAGGTTTGATATCATTCTGTATTTTTCGTACCCATATCCCAAAACTATCGCAATCCTACCTTGCGACAGTAATTTTAGATTGCAGTTGAACACGTTCACCAAAGTTAAAATTATACCAAATTTTTGTACTTTTTGTACCAATAAGTACGAATTTCCAACCCTACCTCATTCATGCACTCCAATAATAATCTTAAATCCATTTTTAGGGCTTCCAGCTCTATCCGTTCATCAACATCCAAATTGTACAACATTTAGTACCATTTATTACTTTTCGTAGACGTAAGTTCGATTTTTTAAAACTCCTCAATTCTACACTCCAACAGTAACTTTAATCAAATCAGGATACCAGCCCTATCCATTCGCATAGATCTCAATTGTACCATTTAGTACTTTTCGTACTTATAGGTTCGAATTTCCAACACTACCTCATTCATGCACTCTAACAGTAATTTTAATTCCAAATATAAGTTTTCCATTCCGTTCTCTCAAATATAAATTGTATCAAATTTAGTACAATTTAAAATACATAATTACGAATTTTCAAAATCACCTCAATGACTCAATTCTACACCACCAACAGTTCAATTAAATCGAAATTATACAGTAGTTTTCACTTAGCTGCTTTATTCATAGCACTTACGTGCAGGTTGAGGCAGATAAAAAATTTAAGATACCTGCACTTTTGACTTTCCTGCACAGAAATAATCCCTTAATCCGGGATCAATGACCCTTAATCCGGGGTCAATGACCCTTAATCCGGATTAAGTCTTAATCCGGGATCAATGACCCTTAATCCGGATTAAGTCTTAATACGGGGTCAATGACCCTTAATCCGGATTAAGTCTTAATCCGGGGTCAATGGCCCTTAATCCGGATTAAGTTTAATCCGGGGTCAATGGCCCTTAATCCGGATTAAGTTTAATCCGGGGTCAATGATCCTTAATCCGGATTAAGTCTTAACCCGGGGTCAATGAACCTTAAGCCGGATTAAGTCTTAATCCGGGGTCAATGACCCTTAATCCGGATTAAGTCTTAATCCGGGGTCAATGGCCCTTAATCCGGATTAAGTTTAATCCGGGGTCAATGGCCCTTAATCCGGATTAAGTTTAATCCGGGGTCAATGGCCCTTAATACGGATTAAGTTTAATCCGGGGTCAATGATCCTTAATCCGGATTAAGTCTTAATCCGGGTCAATGAACCTTAATCCGGATTAAGTCTTAATCCGGGGTCAATGACCCTTAATCCGGATTAAGTCTTAATCCGGGGTCAATGACCCTTAATCCGCATTAAGCCTTAATCCGGGGTCAATGACCTTTAATCCGGATTAAGTCTTAATCCGGGGTCAATGATAATTACTCCGGATTAAGCCTTTATCCGGTGTCAATGTCCTTTAATCCGGATTAAGCCTTAATCCGGGGTCAATGTCCCTTAATCCGGATTAAGCCTTAATCCGGGGTCAATGACCTTTAATCCGGAATAAGTCTTAATCCGGGGTCAATGACCTTTAATCCGGATTAAGCCTTAATCCGGGGTCAATGACAATTAATCCGGATTAAGCCTTAATCCGGGGTCAATGACCTTAATCCGGATTAAGCCTTAATCCGGGGTCAATGACCTTAATCCGGGGTCAATGACCTTAATCCGGATTAAGCCTTAATCCGGGGTCAATGACCTTAATCCGGGGTCAATGACCTTAGTCCGGGGTCAAACCGGATTAAGCCTTAATCCGGGGTCAATGACCTTTAATCCGGATTAAACCTTAATCAGGGGTCAATGACCTTTAATCCAGATTAAGTCTTAATCCGGGATCAATGACCTTAATCCGGCGTCAATGACCATTAATCCGGATTAAGCCTTAATCCGGGGTCAACGACCTTTAATCCGGGTCAATGACCTTTAAACCGGATTAAGCCTTAATCCGGGTCAATGACCTTAATCCGGGTTCAATGACCTTTAAACCGGATTAAGCCTTAATCCGGGGTCAATGTCCTTTAATCCGGATTAAGCCTTAATCCGGGGTCAATGTCCTTTAATCCAGATTAAGCCTTAATCCGGGTCAATGACCTTTAATCCGCGTCGATGAAATTAATCCGGGTCATTGTCCTTTAATCTGGATTAAGTCTTAATCCGGGTCGATGACCCTTAATCCGAGGTCAGTGACCCTGGATTAAGACAAAATCCAGATTAAAGGCCATTAACTTCGGATTAGGGGTAGTTTTTAATTTTGAATGTGGGTCACTGATGAAAGGTTCGATAGATGTACTTTACTAATGGTATTAAAGGTATATATTTACTTGGTACAGTAGTTCCCATTTACCTGCACAAGCATCACTTGCAATTATTTCAGTGCAGGTATCTTAAATTTCTTTCCTGTCTCAAACTGCACGTAAGTGCTATGAACAAAGCAGCTAAATGAAAATTACAGGATTAAGGTAGTATTGGAATTTCTTCCTTAAGGATACGCAAATCACTAAATGGTACTAGATATGGTACAATTTGGTTTGTGAGAACGGGTAGAGTGGGAATCCAAAGTTTTGAAATTAAAATTACTGTTTGACGTGCAGGATGGAGACATTGAGGTAATTTTGAAAATCGTAATTATGTATTCTAAATTGTACTAAATTTTATACAATTTATATTTGAGAGAACAGATAGAAATGGAAAACTTATGTTTGGAATTAAAATTACTGTTAGAGCACGTGATTGTGGTAGTGTTGGAAATTCGAACTTATAAATAAGAAAAGTGCTAAATGGAACAATTTAGATCTATGTGAACGGATAGGACTGGGATTCTGAAATTTTTGATTAAAGTACTGTTGGAACTTACGTCTATAAAATGCAATAAATGGTACTAAATGTGGTACATTTTGGATGTTGGTAAACGTATAGAGCTAGAAGCCTTAAGTGTGGACCTAGGACTATTATTGGAATGCTTGAATGAGGTAGTTTTGGAAAATCGTACTTATTGGTACGAAAAGTACTAAATTTGGTACAATTTTAACTTTAGTGAACGTGTATAACTGCAATCCTGAAAGCTGCAAATTAAGCCTTTATCCGGGGTCAATGACCTTTAATCCGATGTCAGTGACCCTGGATTAAGGCTTAATCCGGATTAAAGGTAATTGATTTCGGATCAGGGGTAGTTTTTAATTCTGAATGTAGGTCACTGATGGAAGGTTCAATAGATGTAGTTTACTTGGTACAGTAGTTTCCATTTACCTGCACAAGCATCACTTGCAATTATCTTAAATTTCTTACCTGCCTCAAACTACACGTAAGTGCTATGAACAAAGCAGTTAAATGAAAATTACAGGATTAGGGTAGTATTGGAATTTCTTATTTAAGGTACTAAATGGTACTAAATATGGTACAATTTTGTTTGTGAGAAAGGGTAGAGTGGGAATCCAAAATTTTGGAATTAATTAGAATTGAGACATTGTGCTAATTTTGAAATTTCGTAAATATGTATTCTAAATTGTACTAAATTTGATAGAATTTAGAAATGGAAAACTTATATTTGGAATTAAAATTACTGTTAGAGTACATGATTGAGGGTAGATAGTGCTGGAAATTTAACCTATAAGTACGAATAGTACTAACTGGTACAATTTAGATTTATGTGAACGGATAGGGCTGGGATTCTGAAATTTTTGATAAAGTAGGAACATACGTCTATAAAATGTAATAAATGGTACTAAATGTGGTACAATTTGGATGTTGGTAAACGGATAGAGCTAGAAGCCTAAAGTGTGGACCTAGGACTATTATTGGAGTGCTTGAATGGGGCAGTTTTGGACAATCGTCCGTCCGTCTGTAGATGTTAAATTGTAAACAAAGTACAGGTCGCATTCATGATCCGAATTGGATGAAATTTGGCATAGGTCACCTATTTGGCCCAAGGACGAACTCTATTGAAATTGGGAAAAATCGGTTCAGATTTAGATATATATCCCATACATATATATTCGTCCGATTTTATGTAAACTGTCCCTATATATCCTTGGATTTGCACGAAATTTGGCACAGCCTAATTATCCAGGTCTAGAAAGATGTGTGTTAAGTTTGCTGAAAATCGGTTCAGATTTACATATAGCTCCCATATATATTTTCGTCCGATTTAAGGTAAATGGTATACCAAAGTCCCTATATATCTTTCGATTTGCACGAAATTTGGCAAAGCGTAATGAATTAGGTCTAGAATGATGTGTGTTAAGTTTCCTGAAAATCGGTTCAGATTTAGATATAGCTCTCTTATATATTTGCGTCCGATTTAATGTAAATGGTTCACTAAAGTCCCTATATATCTTTCGATTTGCACGAAATTTGGCATAGCGTACTGAATAAAGTCTAGAATGATGTGTGTTAAGTTTCGTAGAAATCGGTTTAGATTTAGCTCCCATATATATTTTCGTCCGATATAAATTGTGCAACAAATGCCCTATATCATTCGATTTCCACGAAATTAGGCATAGCGTACTGAATTAGGTGTGGAACGATGTGTGTTAAGTTTTGCGAAAATAGGTTTAAATACAAATAAAGCTCCCATATATATTTTCGTCCGATTTTATGTAAGTGGTATACCAAAGCCCCTATACATTCTTTGAAATACACGAAATGGCATGGCGTACTGAATTAAGTCTAGAATGATGTGTGCTAATATTCGTAGAAATCGGTTCAGATTTAGGTACCCATATATTTTTTGCCGTTAAATTACAGTATAAATTACAGTATCTAATATCGATCCACTTTTTGGTGTTTTTAGAGAAAGTCTGCATTAAAAATTCCTGAAATTTGTATTGGGTGTACATTATGGTTTACATAAATCGTTTTGAAGAAATGTCGGTATGGGTCCACTTTTTGGTATGTTCCCTTCATTTAAATTTCAAGTATCTGTCAGTAGTATACCTATGGTGGAGGGTATCCACTTGTTTTTTTATAATTTAATAGATATGTGTAAAATATCCTCCCATTGAAAATCCCCAATATTGGCGATTTCCGTAATACCTCTTAGGGATTGTGTTCAAACCCTAACATATGTTTGGCGCAATTTCGGTTCTTTATTACACGTTATTCCTTTTTATAAAGCTATCTCTTTTACTCGTCTGCCTGCAAATTAAACAACATATCATCAGGCTTTCTTTGTCGCACTGGCCACATCAACTTTTGCGGAAGTTATTTCAAATGCCTGTGTCCACAATGGAAATTGTAACAACAAGCTAAAACAACAGAAGCAGCAACAATGTGTCCGTATGTGCAAACTTTTTTAAACTTGAGGTAGGTGGGTTTTGGTCGGAACACACTGTTGAGGGTGTGAAGTCGGATGTCGTTGTTGTTCGTATGCTTTGTTATTTCCATTACAGCTGCTGTTCATTGAGAATTTCTGCACAACGAACAACAACAACAAAAAACAGTTGTTTATCTATTATAAAGGGGGGGGGAGTCGCTATGATGGGCAGGTTGGCTGGATGGCAGGCTGGTTGTGTGTGTATAATGCCAAAGCAACGCAACGAACCAAGCCATATGTATGGTCTCTCGAAATGCTGGTTTGACAGCATGAGAATGGGGGTGGCGACCAGCATGCTGACTGTATACCCGAACATTGAATTGGGGGTAGGTTTTTGTTTTTGCTATCCATAGACGTCATCACTTTTGGTGTTGTTATTTACCCCAGTATTCGTTTTTTTTCTCTCTTTTGGTTTTCGTTTTTGTTGTTGTCATACTTACATTGTTGTTTTTGTTTTTCGCTTTACTTTCGCCTCTATTTATGTACTAGTTTGTTGACTGTTTTCCAGCGTTGTTTTCCTTTCAAGTTTACAAAATATTTATTTTGTATCCATCCCAAAACGACGATGAAAAAGAAAACGGAAAGAAAAAAAATTGTTGTTTATCAGAAGTTCATGTTTTTGCCTGCCTGACGTGGCTCCGTGCGATGTTTTCCAAAGCAGGGAATTTAAATTGAGGATACTTTCGTAGTCGTTCGGTAGGCAGGTTGGTTCACCGTGTGGTTTATCTTCTCGACTTAGCTTCACATAAGCTTGCCTCACTCTCTGCGGGTGTGTGTGTGTGTGTGTGCGCGTTTGTATGTCTGTTGATCTGACATGCGATTGGCAGTTTGCAATTTTCAAACCATATGTTAACCTATTTTCAAGTGCATATTTTAAGGCGAACACAAAACTTCCGTTACCATCCCGACGTTGGTTGTGGCCAAACAAGAAAATAGGCTAATGTGCTTCTGTTGATTTGGCGGCGTTATTTCATAAACATATCTGCACATTTCGAAAAAAAATCCCAAGTTAACACAAGCGTTACGGTGTAAACATATGGCTAAGTTGTTCGGCTAAATGTTCTAATAATAAATTGTCCAAAACCACAACACAAAACCAATGTAACCTTGTAACATCAGAATGAAGGTTACTTGCGTGAACTAAAGCCTTTAAATAGCCAAAAAGAAGTAGGCAAAATATTAACCCTTACCCTTTAACAAGGAGATAGGCTATAATAGCCGTATAATATTCTCATTCCGTTGGTAGGTCATTAGAAGGTGTATACTGTTTAATATCTACAGTATCGGGTATACTTATTTAAATAAAAAAGCTAGTAGAAACGTGGTTAAGTTTGGCCCGACCTAATTTGTATAACCCTTCACCAAGGGTTGTGCATTTAAAAGTTCTTAAAACGGTCAGGATATTCATATGGGGACTATTTTATTGCATTATGTAGTAGGAAGTTGTTTATGCTCTGAAACAAATAATATTCCAAATTACAGACAATCAGTTTAAACCAATAAGGAAAGTAGTAAAGTCGGATTGGGCCGACTATGTGTTACTCTTCACCACTTTGGGTATATTCTACGTATGTCTCCTAACAGACGTCGCCTTTTCAAAAGAACTCTGACATGAAATCGAACAAACTTGAATATGTGACCTTTATACCGTTTTGGAACCTATACTAAATTTCATTTCATTTGGCAAATTGAGAGTCGTTTGCGTACAATGGGAATTATATATCGAGTAGGCCGCACTCTTCAATTTTATAACAAAACGCAATAACTTCATTCTAGTCTCAATTCGATACGTTGTGCAAAATTTCGTGTCAATCGGTGCACCATTTACACCTAAATGATGAAAATATATATGTGGGAGCTATATCAAAATCTGAACCGATTTCAACGAAACTTGAAAGAGATTAGCTTATATTAACATTAGTATATTGTACAAAATTGTGTGCCAATCGACAGAACATTGGGTCTTCCGTGCAAATTTTACATTAAATCGGACGAAATATATAGGAGAGCTATATCTAAATCTAAACCGATTTCCACAAAACTTCAAACACATCATTCTAGAGTTAATTCAGTACGCTATGCCAAAATTCGAGTAAATCAAAAGATATAAAGAGACTTTAGTGCACCATTTACATAAATGTGAACCAATTTTCACGAAACTGAACACTTATCATTCCAGACTCAAGTCAGTACGCTATGCCCAATATTGTGCAAATCAAAACATATATAGAGACTTTGGTGCTCCATTTACATAAAATCGGACTAAAATATGTATATATGGGAGCTATATCTAAATGTAAACCGAATCTAAGCAGAAATCATTCTAGACTCAATTTAGTACGCTATGCCAAATTCCGTGCAAATCGAAAGATATATAGGGACTTTCGTGCACACGGGGTTCATAAAATCGGCCGAAAATATATATGGGAGCTATATATACATCTGAACCAATTTTCACTAAACTTAGCACACCTCTATCTTGTAAGATATATAGGGGCTTTAGGGCACCATTAACATAAAATCGGAAGAAAATATATATGGGAGCTACATATATCTAAATTTGAAGCGATTTCTTTCAATTTCTATAGGGTTCGTCCTTGGGCCAAATAAATGAGCTGCACCAAATTTCATCCAATTCGTATTATAAATGCGACCTGTATTTTGTTTACAATTTAACATGGACAGACGGACGGACATGCATAAATCGACTCAGAAAGTGAATCTATGGATATTCTCAAAAGGAACCATGTGTCTCTCTCGGTTCCTTTTGCATCTTACAAACACATGCACAAAGACATAATACCCTGTACCACAGTGTGGTGAAGGGTATAAAAAGGGGAGATTTTGATCTCTAATCGTTTAACAGAGTGCAAATATCGCGAAATATTACCCACATTCGGAATATAGATTTGTAGAAATTAAGAACTCAGTGGTAGTTATGTAGGGTATTATAATGTGCGTCCCGTCCGATTATACTGCTCCGCTCACTGGTTTGTATTTATATGGAAGTAATAACAAAATTACACCTTTGAAATGGTGCACCAAAGTCCTTAAATATTTTTCGATTTGCACAAAATTTGGCACAGCGTACTAAATTATGCCTATAATTATGTTTGCAAATTTTCGTGAAAATCGGTTAAGATTTACATATAGCTCCCATATATATGTTTGTCCGATTTTAGGTAAATGGTGCACCAAAGTCCCTTTATATCCTTCGATTTGAACGAAATTTGGATTTATAAGTAAATGAAGAACTCAAAATATGGCCGAATACACAAAACATACTGAAATAAGTGTAACCTAACATGTGACAAATTTTGGATGAAATCGGTTTAGATTTTGATATTTTGCTTTACATTTATTTACATAATTTTGTCCCATTGTAAGAAGCAACTCTATATCCGACCAAAATTCAGTATAGGTTGCAGAATGACATGTTTAATTGCATGTTAATGGTCCTTCAAAAATGAGACGTCTGTTAGGATTCCATCTGTTAAATATACGAAAAGTGGTGTAGGGATCATATAGTCGGCCCCGTCCGACTTTACTACTTTCCTTACTGTTTTTTTTTTTTTATTTTTTTTTTTTTTTTTTTTTTTTTTTTGTAGCGGTGGATATTTGTACATACAACTATAATTGCTTCCATGTCGGACACATATTTATGGTGCAACCTTTGCTAGTTTGTTGATATTTTAGAACGCTTAGTGGGTTTTTCTCGAAAATAGGTTCGAAACCTAGCGGGGAAATCGATTCAGATTTAAATATAGCTCCCACGTACATGCTCGGTAGTCACCCATTTTTATACCCTTCACCACACTGTGGTACAGGGTATTATGTCTTTCTGCATATGTTTGTAACAGGCAAAAGGAAACGAGATAGACACATGGTTCCTTTTGAGAATATGCATAGAATCACTTTTTAAGTCGATTTATGCATGTCCGTCCGTCCATGTATTTTTGTTAACAAAGTACAGGTCGCATTTGTGATCCGATTTGGATGAAATTTGGCACAGTTCACTTATTTGGCCCAAGGACGAACCCTATTGAAATTGGGAAAAATCGGTTCAGATTTAGATATAGCTCCCATATATATTTTCGTCCGATTTTAGGTAAATAGTGCACCAAAGTCCCTATATATCCTTCGATTTGCTCGAAATTTGGCACAGCGTAATGAATTAATTTTAGGACGATGTGTTTAATTTCGTGAAAATCGGTTCAGTTTTATATATAGCTCCTATATATATTTTCGTCCGATTTTAGGTAAATAGTGCACCAAAGTCCCTATATATCCTTCGATTTGCACGAAATTTGGAACAGCGTACTGAATTAATTCTAGAACGATGTGTGTTAAATTTCGTGAAAATCGGTTCAGATTTAGATATAGCTCCCATATATATTTTCGTCCGATTTTATGTAAATATGGCACCTATGTCACTATATATCCTTCGATTTGCACGAATTTTGGCACAGCGTACTAAATTAAGTCTAGATCGATGTGTGTTAAATTTCATGAAAATCGGTTCAGATTTAGATATAGCTCCCATATATATTTTCGTCAGATTTTAGGTAAATAGTGCACCAAAGTCCCTATATATCCTTCGATTTGCACGAAATTTGGATTTATAAGTAAATAGAGAATTCTAAATGTGTCCGAATGCAAAAAACATACTGAAATAAATGTATCCTAACATGTGACAAGATTCGATGAAATCGGTTTAGATTTCGATAGTTTACTTTAAATTTATTTACATAATGTTGTCCCATTGTCCTTGAAAAATGCGACGTCTGTCAGGATTCCATCTGATGAATACACCTAAAGTGGTGAAGGGTATCAAATAGACGGCCCCGTCCGACTTTAACACTTTCCTTACTGGTTTGTATCTTCATAGTTGATTTTCAAAAAAGGTAAATTATTTTGTTAAAGCCAAACGATATGCTTATAAGCCAGCGTTTTCGGACTTTAGGGTTAAAATATATCTTAGTATTTTTTTAAAGGTAATCTTTTGAGTTATTTTGTACAGACCACTCATATACATTCGGGATACAGGGTGATGGCAACAGACACATGGACGAACCGGAACTGATTATACAAATAAATAGACCAATATCGATCGATTTTATACCCACATCCATTGGAAAATTTGTCCCAAAATACAAAATTGCATACTCTTTGTTCGGAAAATTCTGTAAGGACTTACCACACCGAGAATGGGACGGGACATGTTTATGGGTTAATGTAAAAGCAATACTTCTAAGGTTCTATCCTCATTTACTAATGTCTTATGTATTGGTATTTTGTCTTCTCAACCACCCTAATTTGTTTACTTTTATTTACCTCCTATTATATTGCATAATGTAATTAAACATTTAAATACCAATCAAATTCTTGGAATTATAATGTGATGGACATGTTTAGCGTTTATCTACATCAGAATCATATCACTATCAACAATAACCAAACACAGCCGAACTTAAGTGCTGTACATAAAAATATTTTTTTTTTTTTTTGTTTATTCCGAAACAGTGTTAACACAAATAACCTTAATTGGTTAAATGATTGCTAATTTATGTGCACTTGGTTGTTGGTCTTCAATTATTTTGAAAACATGAATGGCATGTTTAATTCGAATACTGAAGAAACCGTTATACGAGTATTTCGAAACAAATAATTATAATTTCTTTGTTTAGATTTAAACTAAGAAGATCACATTATTTTCATTTAATTGCATATATAATTCTGATTATTATTTTGAAATATTATAGATGAATCACTAGTCCATTAACGAGATATTTTATTGGCAGGTGTTATAAACTGGTTGACTAATAATGGGTGTGTAATTATGACTGATAAGATAATAGCAACGCGAAGGGTCGGAAACTGGAATATAGAAATTTTGCTCAAGGATCAATACTGACGTGTGACTACTAAAAAATATTTACAGGCCTTATATGTTATTCTGGGCCGATTTGAACAAATCTCAAGACCTATACTTTAAGACTCAATAATGTACGCTGTGCGGAATTTGTTCTCCATCTGACAAATAATGGGAGTTTGGTACATTATTTATAAGAAATTCGACGGAATTATATATGTGAGTTATAACTAAATCTGAACCGATCAAATAATATATATATATATATATATATGAGAGCCCAGAGGAAATGGCTGAAGCTACATACTTGAAATTTTGAGTGTGGGTTATTGTTGGTGTGTAGGTTTGAGATAAGGCAGGGTACGAAAATTACTAAAAGGTACGAAATTACTGGAAGGGTACGAAAATTACTAAAATGTACTTAATATGATACCCTTTGTATTAGACAAACGGTAGAAACTAGAATGTGGGTTGGGAAGTTAGAAAGATGTACAAAGGGTTTTTGAAAATTTCACCTATAAATTTAGTTCTAATAGTATATATATTTAACATATAGCTAGAATCCTGAAATTTTATGATTTCTAGAAATGGTTCTTTGGTACTAATTGGCACTAAATTTGGTACTATTTGTATTTATTTGAGCGTACAGTGATGGAATCCTGAAAATAGGAACTAACGGAGTACAGGATTGAATTAGCTTTAAAAAATCGTACTTATATGTACGCAAAGTACTAAATGGTACTCAATTTGGTACAAGTTGAATTAAGGTGAACAGATTGAGCTGGTTTCTTGAAATTGGAAATTAAAATAACTGTTGGAGTGTAACTTAAGGAATTCGTACTTATGTGTACGAAAAGTGCTAAATGGTACTAAATTTTGTACAATTTGGATTTTGGGTGAACGGATAGAGCTGAAAACCTGAAATTTGGAATTAAGATTACTTTTGAGGATTGAACTATGGAGACAGGTTTGGGAATTCGTATTTATATGTACGGAAAGTACTAAACAGAACTAGATTTGGTAAACATTTAGATTTGGGTGAAATTAGAGAGCTAGAAACCTAAAATTTGGAATAATGATTGCTGTTGGAGTGTAGAGTTGAGATATGGCATAATACTTATGTGTACAAAATGTACTATATTTGGTACAACTTGATTATGTGTTAAAGGATAGATTTGGACTCCAGAATTTAGTTTACGAAATTGATACTTATGGCAACAAAAAGTGCTAAATGATACCAAATATTTTGCAATTTGTTTCTGTGTGAGTGGATAGGGCTGAAATCCTGAAATTTGGGATTAAAACTAGTATATATGGGTTTTGAAATTTTTTTTTGACAGCACATTCATGATTTTTGGTACATAGGTTAAGGAAAATATGCTGATTCGAAATCAGTTCGAATCGTCTTCACAAAATCGGATGCTACGCACAAAAGTTAAAGCGGTTTTAAATCTTGTATTTCAAATATAAATTAAATGAATTTCTATTTGTTGTAATTTGCGAATTTCTTCACATTTCTTCATATTTGTCAAATCACATTGAAATACGGTTTAATAGTCGCGAAAAACAAATAAAACCAGTGAGCGGACCAATATAGTCGGACGGCCATATGACCATATGATACCCTACACAACTACCACGAAAAGCAAACTTTCTGCGGTTCTATATTCTGAGCCTGGGCAATATTTCGTGATATTTGCACTTATTTATATTTGGTCACTTTAGGTTTTTGTTAATTTGACCCTCGGAATATTGACCGAATAAACAGCCGCTCTAAGTATTTGGTCAGATACCCCTCACCTTGTAAAATATGTGATGTTCTGCATATAATAATTGCCTCTAGAGCGACTAGAAAATCTGACAAAATTAAAGTTTTTCGTTCATTGCACCCCCTGAATGGAATCTCAACTTCACCGAAAACTATAGGCGTCATCCTTGACCATAATCGGAAGTTCATGTACAATTTCAAAGCTATCAACGCGAAATTTCCGTCCTCTAATGAAGTAATAGTAATACAAGGCACATAGTCACCTTTACCTAATTACGGATAACTCCCATATCGGAGTACATACAGTCGTATAATTGGTATTAATTTGAAGGTCAACAACTCCTCTTGGATATACTATCAACTTCTTGGGTATATGCCCTTCAGGAGCAAGTATATATGCCCCAGAATAATGATTTTGTAATTTTTTCACACAAAAGTCAGGGTCCATTTGACCCGCTAAATATTGACCGATTTTCATCAAAACAGGCATGCTTATTCTTTGATCCGATCCCCTTCTCCATGCAAAAACTCGGGGTGTTTGGGAAATAATTGCGGCCTCTGGAGCGACCAGAAAAACCGACAAAAAAAGTTTTTGGTCCGCTTCATCCCCTAAATATTAATCGATCTTTTCCAAAAACAATAGGGGTCTTCATTGGCCAGAACCCATCCTACATGCAAAATTTCGTGAAGATTGGTAAATTACTGTGACCTGTATCGTGTTTACAAATTATAATGGACGGCCGGACGGACACACATGTCTAGATCAACTCAGCTAGTCGAGATATGACGATCGGTATACTTAAAGGTGGGTCTAGGACCAATATTTCGCGGCGTTACAAACTTTTGGGGCTGCAGAAAGCTATAATACCCTGACAACATAGTTGTGTAGGGTATAAAAATCATGAAAATATCTGAAAATAAATTAATTTTTGAATTTCCACAATTTTTTTTTTTTTCAAACAGTGAGCGGAGCAGTATAGTCGGACGGGGCCGACCATATGATACCCTACACAACTTCCTAGAAAATCTTACTTTGTGTGGTTCTATATTCTGAGTCTGGCCAATATTTCGCGATATTTGCACCCACTTGACTGACTAGAGGTCAACAAATATTACTAATATTCAGTATAGTCCATCTAATTACTTGTCCAGATTCCCTTCGCCGTGGCTTGTATTGTGATGTTCGGCTTTCAATTGTAGCCTATAGATAGAAAAAAAAAACACACACACACACACAAATTATATTTTCGGTCCACTTCATCCCAAAATTATTATCTGATCATCACCGAAAATTGTAGCATGTCCTTGACCATAACGGGAACCTCACGGAAGATTTCTAAGCGATCAGCGGTATATTTCGCCCCCTAGTGTGGTAATGGGTTACTAAATAATATCTGAGTACGTTAGCACCTGTAAAAATTTAAGTGTAACTCCCACATACGAGTGCACAGGACAATAAAATTTATATCAATTTAAAGGTCAACCACCCCTCTTGGGTATACTATCAACTTCTCGGGTCTATGCCCTTCAGGGGTAAATCTATACGCTATAGGATACAAATTTTGTAATTTTTCACACAAAAGTCAGGGTCCATTTGATCCGCTAAATATTGACCGATCTTTATCAAAACAGGCATGCTTATTCTTTGAATTATATGCAATATGTTCATATTTCGCGAGTTATAAGCTTGCAAACCTCAGTTTCAAGGAATTTGGAACATTTTTGTAATTTCCCATATATGTGGGAGCTATATGTAAATCTGAACCGATTTTTCACAATTTCAATAGGGCTCGTCCTTGGACAAAATAGATGAGCTTTGTCAAATCAAATTCGGATCATAAATGTGACCTGTACTTTCTTTACAATTTAACATGGAAAGACAGACGGACGGAAATGTATAAGTCGACTCAGAAAATGATTATGAAGAAATGCACTTAATTTCATCCTGACTTTCCAATATATGTATATATATATATATTTAACACAAAAGAAATACACAATTATTTGCATTTTATAATTGCCTTGCTATTCTTTATTAACATATAAGATGTTTGTCTTAGCTATTGCACACACACACATAGATCCTCAATTGAACTTCTTTAGTGTTTGGGCAATTGTGGAATATGTTCACCGGTGGGTTGGAAACCATGTTCATCGGCAACATATTGAACGGTATAGACCTTACCGTCATGTTTATCCTTCCACGAGAATTCACCATGAACAACAATGGCATGTTCATCGCCATGTTCACCCTTGACTTCTTTCAATTTGCCTTCTTCATGGCGGCTGGTGCCGTCACTGGTTTCAGCTCTACAATACAGGAGAAAATCATGTTTAGATTTGAACGAAAATCCAAAGTTTACCATTTCAACTTACACAAAGGAATAACCATCATGTTCAACATTGGAATCAAGTTTCACAATTTCGGCATGTTCACTATCAGGTCTGGGAGCAGCCAAGGCAATGGCAAAAAGAGCTGCAAAAACAATAAAGAATTTCATTGTGCTTCAAAAGAAAAATTGGATGTTAATTCGATGAAAGCAGAACTGTTTGTGTATAACTTCTAAGCGAAACAAAACGTCTTTATATATTTAGTGGTTATTATCTGGAATATCGTCAACTGCAGTTTGTTTGTGTTTTTTTTTTTAATTTCTTTCTTTGTTTGCAGCTGATCGTTCCACTGCCAACAATAGAAGAACTTGCCCAAAATAATTTTAATTTTATGCAATACTAAATTACACAATGGCACATTATCGAGTCATCTAAATTATAGCACAAAAAAAAACAAATAAATTCAGATCAGAATTATGTTAATTAATTTTATTTAAAAAATCCACGCTTCATCTTCAATAGTCTTAAAAAAAATATATATATATTAAAAAAATCCATGCCTATAGGTCCTTAAAGAAATCCTATGGAGTCTTCAAAAAAGGTGTATTTAAAAAACCCAATCCGATGGAGTCTTCAATAAAAATATATTAAACCGGTAAGGAATACCACTTTGGGTATATTCAACAGATGAATTATAACAGACGTCGCATTTTTGAAGGACCAGTTAACTGAAATTGGATCCATAAACATGTCATTCTGCAATCTATACTAAATTTTTCATTTGGTCAGATAAAGAGTTGCTTCTTACAATGGGACAAAATTATGTAAATCAAATATCAATCGGACACCCGTTGATTATTTGGATAAATTTCTGATAAAAACGAGGAGTTTGGTGCACCTATATCTAAAGCTGAGCCGATTTCAAGGAGACTTGCCAGTGATTAATTTATATTAACTACAGTTCATTGTACAAAATTGTGTGACAATCGGACAAACTTTGGGTATTTAGTGCACAATTTAAATAAATTCAGAACAAAAATTATATAGGAGCTATATCTAAATCTGAACCGATTTCCACGAAACTTAGCACACATCATGCTAGTCTTTATTCAGTACGCTATGCCAAATTTCGTGCAAATCGAAGGATGTATAGAGACTTTGGTACACCATTTACCTTTAATCGGACGAAAATATATGGCAGCTATGTCTAAATCTGGAACGATTTTCAGGAAAAATAACACACAACGTTCTTGACCAAATTCATTACACTATGTCAAAATACGTGCAAATCGAAAGATATATAGGGACTATGGTGCACCATTTACATAAAATCGGAAGATAATATATATGGGAGCTATATCTAAATCTAAACCCATTTTCGGGAAACTTTGCACTCATCATTCTGGGCCTAATTCAGAACTCTATGCCAAATTTCGTGCAAATCGAAACATATATAGCGAAAGATAAATCTGAACCGATTTTCACGAAACTTAGCACACATCATTCTTGACCTAATTCAGTACCCTATGCCAAATTTCGTGCAAATCGAGGAATGTATAGGGACTTTGGTACACCATTTACCTTAAATCGACGAAAATATATATGGCAGCTATATATAAATCTGAACCGACTTTCAAGAAACTTAGCACACATCATTGTAGGCTTATTTTAGTACGATATGCCAAATTTTGTGCAAATCGAAAGTTATATAGGGACTTTTATGCACTATTTACATTAAATCGGACGAAAATATATATGGGAGTTATATCTAAATCTTAACCGATTTCCAAGAGACTTAACACACATCATTCTACACTTAATTCAGTACCCTATACCAAATTTCGTGTAAATCGAAAGATATATAGGGACTTTGGTGCACCATTTACATAAAATCGGAGGAAAATATATATGGAAGCTATATATAAATCTGAACCGATTTTCAAGGAACTTAGCACACATCATTGTAGACCTAATTCATTACCCTGTACCAAATTTCGTGCAAATCGAAGGATGTATAGAGACTTTGGTACACCATTTACCTTAAATAAGACGAAAATATATATGGGAGATATATCTAAATCTAAACTGATTTTGTTTCCCATAGGGTTCGTCCTTGGGCCAAATAAGTGACCTATGCCAATTTTCGTCCAATTCGGATCATAAATGCGACCTGTACTTTGTTTACAATTTAACATGGACAGACAGACGGACTGACGGACGGACGGACAGACGGACATGTATAAATCGACTTAGAAAGTGATTCTATGCATATTATCAAAAGGAAACATGTGTCTATCTCGTTTCCTTTTGCCTTTTACAAACATGTGCACAAAGACATAATACCCTGTACTACAGTGTGGTGAAGGGTATAAAAATCCACGCCTATGGAGTCTTCAATAAAAATATATATAAAAAACCAGTAAGGAAAGTAGTAAAGTCGGACGGGGCCGACTATATGATACCCTTCACCACTTTGAGTATATTCAACAGATGAATCCTAACAGAAGTCGCATTTTTAAAGGACCAGTAAAATGAAATTGGAACCATAAACACGTCATTCTGCAACCGATACTAAATTGTTCATTTGGTCAGATATAGAAGCTATATCTAAATCTGAACCGATTTCAGGAAACTTAACACACATCATTCTAGACCTAATTTGTTACGCTGTGCCAAATTTCGTGCAAATCGAAAGATATATAGGGACTTTGGTGCACCATTTACATTAAATCTGACGAAAGTATATATGGGAGCTATATATAAATCTGAACCGATTTTCAGGCAACTTTACACACATCATTCTAGACCTAATTTGCTACGCTGTGCCAAATTTTCTATGCATATTCTCAAAAGGAGCCATGGGTCTATCTCGATTATTTTTGCATGTTACAAACATATGCACAAAAACATAATACCCTGTACCAGAAAAAAGAATTTGGTTCAAGAACCTCAAAACCTGGGGGCTACCAGAAAAAATTGGCCAATATTTATAATTTATAGTGGAGAGATGTGCTACCTAATAAGAACTCGACGTACTAAATTACAGTCAATTTGGTTGAAAAATCCGATCAGAACCCCCAAAATACCAAAAATTTTGGGGTACCGTTATATGGGTACTACCAGAAAAACTGGACCTATATTTATAATTTTTAGTGGAGTAATTTGGTACCCAATATGAACCCAATGTACAAAATTTCAGCGAATTTAGTTATAAAACGAGCCCAAAAACCCGAAAATACCGAAAATTGGGGGTGCCCTTATATGGGGGCTATCCGAAAAAATGGACCTTTATTTATAATTTTTGGTAGGGATATTTGCTACCCAATAAGAACTCAATGTACAAAATTTCAGCGAATTCAGGGCTTCAAAATACCGAAAAAATTGACCTTTATTTATAATGTTTGGTAGGGAGATTTGCTACCCAATAAGAACACAAAGTACCAAATTTCAGTGAATTCGGTCGAAAAATGCGATCAAAACCCCCAAAATACCGAAAATTGGGGGTAATCTTATATGGGGGCTATCCGAAAAAATTGACCTTTATTTATAATTTTTGGTAGGGATATTTGCTACCCAATAAGAACTCAATGTACAAAATTTCAGCGAATTCAGTTAAAAAACGCGCTCAAGAACCTCAAAATACCGAAAATTTGGGGGTACCCTTATATGGAGGCTATGCGAAAAAATGGACCGTTATTTATAATTTTTGGTAGGGAGATTTGCTACCCAATAAGAACACAAAGTACCAAATTTCAGCGAATTCGGTCGGAAAATGCGATCAAAACCCCCAAAATACCGAAAATTGGGGGTAATCTTATATGGGGGCTATCCGAAAAAATGGACCTTTATTTATAATTTTTGGTAGAGAGATTTGCTACCCAATAACAACTCAAAGTACCAAATTTCAGCGAATTCAGATAAAAAACGCACTCAAGAACCTCAAAATACCGAAAATTTTGGGGTACCCTTATATCGGATCTATGCCTAAACCTGGACCGATTTTCTCCAATTTCAATAGGGTTCGACCTTGGGCCAATTAAGTGACCTGTGCCAAATTTCATCCAAATCGGATCATAAATGCGACCTGTACTTTGTTAACAAAAATACATGGACGGACGGACGGACAGACGGACGGACAGACGGACATGCATAAATCGACTCAGAAAGTGATTCTATGCATATTCTCAAAAGGAACCATGAGTCTACCTCGATTATTTTTGCCTGTTACAAACATATGCACAAAGACATAATACCCTGTACCACAGTGTGGTGAAGGGTATAAACATTCCTATGGAGTCTTCAATAAAAGTATATTTAATCAGTAAGCGGAGCAGTATAGTCGGGCGGTGCCCACCATATGATACCCTACACAACTACGAAGGAGTTCCAACTTTCTGCGAATGTTTATTCCGAGCCTGGGTAATATTTTGTGACATTTGCACCCTCTTGCAAGATTAGAGATCAACAGCACCTCTTCCATACACTGGCATATTTTCCGAATATTTCTAATATTCAGTACAGCCCTTCTAATTACTTGTCCAGAATGTCTTCACCGTGGGTTGTATGGTGATTTTCGGCTTATAATTGTGGCCTATAGATCGATTCGAAAAAATAAGTTTTCGGTCGACTTCATCCCAATTTTTTTATCTGACCATCACCGAAAATTATAGGCGCTGTCCTTGACCATAACTGGAACCCCATGGAAAATGTCAAATCGATCAGCGTTATATTTCCGTCCTCTACTGTGGTAATGGGTTACTAAAAAATATCTGAATACGTAAGCAACTATAAATATTAAATATAACTCCCTCATCCGAGTACATACGACAATATAATTGGTATCAATTTAAAGGTAAACCACTCCTCTTGGATATATTATCAACTTCTCGGTTCTATGTCCTTCAGGAGTAAATATAATACAAATTGTTATATATAATACAAATTTTGTCATTTTTCACACAAAAGTCGGGGTCCATTTGGCCCGCTAAATATTAACCGATCTTTATCAAAACATGCATGCTTATTCTTTGGTCCAATCCCTTTCTCCTTATAAAAATTCGTTATGTTTGGGCTATAATTGCGGCCTCTGGAGCGACCAGAAAAACCGACAAAAAATTAGGTATTTGGTCCATTTCATCCTCTAAATATTAACCGATCTTTACCAAAAACAATAGGGGTTCATTGGGCCGAACCCATCCTGCATGCAAAATTTCGTGAAGATTGGTCCATTACTGTGGCCTGTATCGTGTTCACAAATTATAATGGACAGACGGACGGACACACATGTCTAGATCGATTCAGCTAGCCGAACCCATCCTGCATGCAAAATTTCGTGAAGATTGGTCCATTACTGTAATAATGGACCAATTATAATGGACAGACGGACGGACACACATGTCTAGATCGATTCAGCTAGTCGAGATATGACGATCAGTATACTTAAAGGTGGGTCCAGGACCAATATTTTGCGGCGTTACAAACCCTTGGGGCTGCACAAATCTATAATATCCTGACAACATAGTTGTGTAGGGTATAAAAACCCATTCCTATGGAGTCTTCAATAAAAGTATATTTCAAAATCCACGCCTATGTATTTAAAAAATTCACGCCTATGGAGTCTTCAATAAAAATATATTTAAAAAATCCATGCCCATAAATATATTAAAAAAATCCACGCTTGTTTTTTCTTAATTCACACTTAAATAACGGTACTTCTTTTTATTAATTAATTCAAATTTTATTTTATAATGTATTCCGTACCATACACCATAAATTTCTGCTGCTTACCGCGTTTTTTGGTAAAATCAAGTTTTATACACTTAAAGTACATTAGAAATTTTGAATCCAACAACCAGCAATCATAAACATTTGCCAACTACGAAAAAATATAAAAACCAAACGATTCAAAACAATTGACATCCACTACGATTTTTGAATTCAACTGGAACAAGAGATCTCAAACGAAAAATTACAATCATGAAATTCTTCATTGTTTTTGCTGCTCTATTCGCCGTCGCCTTGGCTGCCCCCAGACTTGATGGCGACCATGCTGAAATTGTGAAACTTGATTCCAATGTTGAACATGAGGTTATTTCTTTGTGTAAGTCGAAATGGTAACCTATGGATTAACATTCAAATCTAAACATAATATTCGTTTTCATTGCAGTGCTGAGACCAGTGACGGCACCAGCCGCCACGAAGAAGGCAAATTGAAGGAAGTCAAGGGTGAACATGGCGATGAACATGCCATTGTTGTTCATGGTGAATTCTCGTGGAATGATAAACATGACGGTAAGGTCTATACCGTTCAATATGTTGCCGATGAACATGGTTTCCAACCCACCGGTGAACATATTCCACAATTGCCCAAACACTAAATAAGTTCATGTGATGATCTGTGTGAGAGTGTATGTGTGCAACAGCTGAAAATAAACGACTTCTAACGAACAAAAAAGTGAATGTAAATAAAATAGCCAAGCAAAATTAAAATGCAAACGAAGTGTTTATTTTCATGATTAGAACTTTTCATATAGCAATTAGAGTTTTGAAATAGCTCCTGTATGACAGTATATCCCCATTTTTATACCCTTCACCACACTGTGGTACAGGGTAAGGAATCGAGATAGACCCATGGTTCCTTTTGAGAATAAGCATAGAATCATTTTCTGAGACGATTTATGCATGTCCGTCCGTCCATATATTTTTGTGAACAAAGTACGGTCGATTTTTTAATCCGATTTGGATGAAATTTGGCACATGTCACATGAAATTGGAGAAAATCGGTTCTGATTTAGATATAGCTCCCATATATAGTTGTATGTTAATGGAGTACCATACTGCCTGACGTACGTAAAGTTTTGTTGAAATCGGTTCAGATTTAGATATAGCTCCCATATGAATTTTCGTCCGATTTTATGTAAATGAAACACCACCCTGTCAAAGTTTTCCGATTGAGAAAACATTTTGCATATTTTATAGGGATGTAGATCGTTGATAAACTGTATCTCACTGGTAATACATGTCATTTCGTACAACAATTTGTAATAAATTCACTGGTCGCGGTTAAGGGCGGAACGGTACGGACCGATTCATTCTCCGGCTAAGGACAGAGATAATTATGATAATTATTTAATACACAACTGGTACATATATATATTTTTTTTTATTGCAATACATAGTATGTCAAGACCTGATTATGGACGACACCAAGGCCTATATAAGGTCGGAAAGTAAGCACAGATGAGTATAAAGTTTGCTCTCAAATCATTATGTTAGACGTCAAAATATTTTGACAACATTAAATTCAACTTTAATTTATATTGTCTTTGTGAAGAACATTTGGACTATTTCAAGGATTTAAAGAAGATTTTCAAGTAAATTATCCTAAAAACCAGTGAGCGGGGCAGTATAGTCGGACGGGGCAGACCATATTATACCCTACACAACTTCTACGAAAATCTAACTTTCTGTGGTACTACATTCTGAGCTTGGGCAATACTTCGCGATATTTGCACCCGTTGACCGATTAGAGGTCAACAAATATTACTAATCTTCAGTACAACCCTTCTAATTACTTGTCCAGATTTCCTTCACCGTGGGTTGTGTTGTAATGTTCGGCTTTCAATTGTGGCCTATAGATCGACTCAAAAAAAAAACAACAAAGTAAGTTTTCGGTCCACTTCATCCCAATTCTATTATTTGATCATCACCGAAAATTATAAGCTCTTGACCATACCTGGATCGTCATGGAAAATTTCAAAGCGATCTGAGCTATATTTCGGCATTCTAGTGTGGTAATGGGTTACTAAATAATATCTCAGTACGTAATCACCTGTAAATATTTAAGTGTAACTCCCACATCTGAGTACATACGACCATATAAATGGTATCAATTAAAATGTCAACCACTCCTCTTGGGTATGCTATCAACTTCTCGGGTCTTCGTTCTTCAGGGGTAAATATATACACTATAGAATACAAATTTTGTAATTTTTCACACAAAAGTCAGGGTCCATTTGACCCGCTAAATATTGACCGATCTTTATCAAAACATGCATGCTTATTCTCTGACCCGATCCCCTTCTCCATGCAAAAATTCGCGGTGTTTGGGCCATAATTGCGGCCTCTGTAGCGACCAGAAAAAGCGACAAAAATAAAGTATTTGGTCCATTTCATCCCCTAAATATTAACCGATCTTTTCCAAAACAATAGGGGTCTTCATTGGCGAGAAACATTTAGTTTTTGCCTCGGCGAAACATTTAGTTTTTGCCTCGGCAAAAAAAACTGACGTTAAACTTAAGTTTTATCGATGAATTCGCTTACTGGCCGACCTTATATAGGTCTTGGACGACACATGTTATAGAAAATTCTAAGAAAAAATAAAATTTTTCGTAATGCTATGTGCTTTTCTATTTTTGACTGTGTATACAGTCCAAATTATTTATATCGCTTTGTCTTTGAATAATACGAAATGCACCCTTAGAATTATTATTAATTTTTTTAAGTAAATAGAGAATAATTTAAAATGATTTTTCGTCGATATTGCTTTTTATTATCTTGATATTGGATTTTTATTTTCCAGAAATTATGTACTGTACCTCCCGAATGCAAGGATGTAGTGACGTTTGTTCATTTGTTCTGTGCACATGAAATCATTCCATAATCTCGGAAAAATTCGGGCTCAAAGTTTTAAGGTAATACAATTGACAATTTTGTATACCCTCAAACTTATGTCTAATTAGGATATATACACTTTGCTCATCGAAATATTGGTTTAAGACCCTATATTTCTTTGCAACGTAACCGTTTCAGACAATTTGGAGTCGATTTAAAAATATCCGTAAGTCTGCCTTGCTGGTGCGAGCACATGATAACTTCCGAAAAATATAAACGCAAAATTTATTTTGAAATAAAAAATATTATATGAAAAACTAAATTTACCTAATTTTTGGCTTGGTCAAAACTAAAGCAACTTTTTGATTTTTATAAATAAGCAAATTTTGCTAGAAATCGACAGATGGGACTTGTGTAAACTATTGCGGAATCTGAAGCGATTTGGGCTAAATAAGTAGGCTGAGCCAAATTAAATTTCATTCGGATTATAAATGCAATCTGTACTTTGTTTACAATTTAACATGGACAGACGAACGGACATGCATAAATCTAATCGGTCCACTCATTCTGGTAACTCCCGCCTTGGAAGAAAATTGTTCCAACTTGTGTCTGTAATTTGCTATTTCAGAAGGAGAAAAAAATCTCCTTGCAAAAATTTTCCAAGATATAGCCGCCCATATTTTTAATCTCGTGGTGAAGGGTAAACCACTTCAGCTCAGTTGATCTTAATCACTATATCCAACATACATACAGGAACTATATCCAAATCTTAACCGATTTCAACAAAAATTAATACAAGGGTGAATGATTGCGATACCATTGACTTTAATTCGGAGGAACATACATATTATATATGAGAGTGATATATGTAAATCTGAATCGATGTCTACACACACACATCGTTGGTGTCCTATCAGTATATCGTATAGCTACATATAAATCTGAACCAATTTTCTCCAATTCCAATAGAATCCGTTCTTCAAAAAATTAATACACAGTGCATACAAACGGTGGATGGACACAAATAAATCGACTCAGAAGGTAATTTAATACTAGGTGAGATGAAAAAACTGCAACCAACTTCAGACTGGTGTCATTTTTAAGCCACAAGAGTACAAAAGCATTTTGGTGAGAATTTTCCAGAAAAAATGTTATTCACCATGGAATTCAAGCGTCATTGTGTGGTTTCTTTATATTTGACTGGAAAACCACAATTGGCTATCGTTAGAGCACTCCAGCATTTAAATGTGAATAACTCTTCTTTTGTGTCTCGTACTATCGCTCGTTACCGTGATACAGGTAGAGCAGCCCGACATCAGCAGAAATGGTTCGAAAAGTAAAGCAGCGCGTCGCAATGGCCGAAAAATGGCTCGTGAGCTGAACACGTCGCAATATTCCATTCAGAAAATATTGAAAAATGAGCTTGGGGTACAGCCCTTGAAATTCAAAGTAGTGCAAAAAGTTGCACCGCAGCAGAAAGCCAGTATGAAAAGTAGTGAAGTCGGACTGAGCCGACTATATGATACCCTTCACCACTTTGGATATATTCAACATATGTATCCTAACAGACGTCGTCGGAATACAAATTTCAGTACATTAAATAGGGCTAAAATATATATGGGAGCTATAACTAAATCTGAACCGATTTTCACGATACTTACAACACTTCACTCTTGACCTAATTCATTACCCTATGCCAAATTTCGTGCAAATCGATAGATATATAAAGACTTTGGTCCACCATTTACCTTAAATCGAACGAAAATATACAGTGGCTCCATCGAATAATCGGACAAGTGGTTGTCAGATATAATAACGCTTTACATTTCAAAAAAATTGTCTAAATGTGTAGTTTTTTCGCTTTTATTTACACATTACTTACTTATATTTCTGAACAATACAAAAAACAACAACTTTCCTAGTGATAACAGTAAATTTCGCCAGAAAAACAAAATTAATTCAATTTATTGTGTTCAACGCAAAATCGGACAAAGCAAAGTATCAATGGTAAAAAATGCAAAAAATCGAGAAACTAATATTTAGTTGCATATTCTTTGTTGTCCAGAACGGCCTGTAAACGCTTCGGTATTGATTTGACCAAATTCTGACATACCTCCGGCTCTATGGAGTTCCACGATTCCAGTAAAGCCTCCTTAAGCTGTACTAAGGAGTTAAATTTTTTTTCATACACTCTCCTAGCTAATTCTTCCCAAAGATGCTCAATTACGTTAAGGTCTGGGCTCTGTGCAGGTGTTTGTATATGTTTGGGGCAGTTATGGATCAACCAAAGCTTTGCTACACCTGATGTGTGCTTGGTATCGTTGTCTTGATAAAAGGCAAAGTTGTTCGCGATACCCAATTTGTCTGCACTTTGCTTTACATTTTGTTTTAAAATGTTGAGGTAGACAAATTTGTCCATTTTACCATCAATAAAATGCAAATTACCTACTCCCGCACTCGACATGCAGCCCCAAACCATAACGGAACCTCCTCCGTGCTTAACAGTGGCTTTTGTATTCTCATGATTATAGTCAGCATTTGGCTTACGCCACACATACATCTTCCCATCTGATCCGTGCAAATTAAATTTGCTTTCGTCAGTAAACAGAACCTTAATATAATGAAAACTATCAATAGAAATTTATTTTAAGATGATCTATCATCAAATTACCTGCTTCCAATAATCGTCTGGTTTTAGTAAAAACTCCTTGGCATATTTTATACTACAGTTTTTATTTTTAAGGCTAATAAATGGCTTTTTTCTTGCAACTCTCCCATAATAATTATATTTATGCAATGTATTGCGAATAGTATTTAGGCACACATCTTTTCCAGTGCGAGTTTTTAAATTTATTTTAAGTTCTTTTGCGGTTTAAAATGAATATTGTTTTATTTCTTTTAATATCGAACGCTCTTCTCGCTCATTTAATATCTTCCCTTGACCTTCTCTGCTTTTATTGGTCAATCGGAACTCATCACGGAACCTCTTTATAATGTCGTGGACAGTAGATTTACTCATTCCTACCAATTCGGCAATTTCTCTTACTGTTTTATCTTCATAACTCAATTTATCTATTAATTGCCTGATTTCCACACTGGATTGTTTCCCTTTTGGAGCCATTTACATTTATTTTTATTTAGTATTACCACTTTCTTGGTCTAAATGCAATTTACGAATGAATATGACAAACAAAATACCGATTTGAAGTTAATATTTGCATAATAACGGGACTTTAAACATTGATACTTTGCTTTGTCCGATTTTGCGTTGAACACAATAAATTGAGTTAATTTTGTTTTTCTGACGAAATTTACTGTTATCACTAGGAAAGTTGTTGTTTTTTGTATTGTTCAGAAATATAAGTAAGTAATGTGTAAATAAAAGCGAAAAAATTACACATTTAGACATTTTTTTTTGAAATGTATAGCGTTATTATATCTGACAACCACTTGTCCGATTATTCGATGGAGCCACTGTATATGGGAGCTATATCTAAATCTAAACCGATTTTCTCGAAACTTAGCACACATCATTCTAGGCTTTATTCAGTACGCTGTGCCAAATGTCGTGCAAATCGAAAGATATTTAGGGACTTTGGAGCAACATTTACCTTAAATCGGACGAAACTATATATGGGACCTATATCTAAATCAGGACAGATTTTCACGAAACATGGCAGACATCATTCTGGGCTCAATTCAGTGCATTATGCCAAATTTCGTGCAAATCGAAAGATATATAGGGACATTGGGGCACCATTTACATGAAATCGGACGAAACTATATATGGAACTATGGAAAACGTGTACATGCAATGATCGCGTGTACAGTCAATGATATACTTTACAATTATTTGTTGTATTCTCGCATAAAATACTTTCAATATAATGTCAATCCAATTTTTTTTTTTTTTTTTTTGTTGAAAATTTTCAATAATTGACAAAGCCTACGCTTCTCGCCCAAAATATCTCAAAATAACAACTATGACGTGGTGCAATCAAAATAGCTCGATGCTATAGTCGTGGAAATGCAGATTTGCTTCATAATATTTGTTTGCAAATTTTTCGCGGTTTTCGATATTTTCTCATCTTTTAAACCTTCCCTGGACCTCCACGAACATTTCAAGACTAAGATAAGATAAATCCGTTCAGCCTTTCTCGAGTTTTAGCAAACAATGTTTGGTCGTCCCCGTTTTTATACCCTACACAACTATGTTGTCAGGGTATTATAGCTTTGTGCAGCCCCAAAAGTTTGTAACGCCGCGAAATATTGGTGCTAGACCCACCTTTAAGTATACCGATCGTCATATCTCGACTAGCTGAGTCGATCTAGACATGTGTGTCCGTCCGTCCGTCCGTCCGTCCGTCCGTCTGTCCATTATAATTTGTAAACACGATACAGGCCACAGTTATGGACCAATCTTCACGAAATTTTGCATGTATGATGGGTTCTGGCCAATGAAGACCCCTATTGTTTTTGGGAAAGATCGGTTAATATTTAGGGGATGAAATGGACCAAATACTAAATTTTTGTCGGTTTTTCTGGTCGCTCCAGAGGCCGCAATAATGGCTCGAACATCTTGACATTTTGCATGGAGAAGGGGATCAGGCCAAAGAATAAGCATGCATGTTTTGATAAAGATCGGTCAATATTTAGCGGGTCAAATGGACCCTGACTTTTGTGTGAAAAATGACAAAATGTGTATTCTATGGCATATATATTTACCCCTGAAGGACATATACCCGAGAAGTTGATATTATATCCAAGAGGAGTGGTTGACCTTTAAATTAAGACCAAATATATTGTTGTATGTGCTCGGATGAGAGAGTTACACCCAAATATTTACAGGTATCTCCGTATTTGTATATTATTTAGTAACCCATTATCACTCTGGAGAGCTGAACTATAGCGCTGATCGCTTTGAAATGTTCCATGAGGTTCCAGTTATGGTCAAGGACAACGCCTATAATTTTCGGTGATGACCAGATAATAATTTTGGAATGAATTGGACCGAAAACTTAATTTTTTGTGTTATTTTCGAGTCGATATATAGACCACAAATGAAAGCCGAACATCACAACACAACCCACGGTGAAGGGAATCTGGACAATAGCTGTTCTGAATACTCGTAATATTCGGAAAAGTGTGAGGAAGAGGTGCTGTTTACCTCTAATCGGGCAAGAGGGTGCAAATATCACGAAATATTGCCCGGGCTCGGAATAAACATCCGAAAAAAATTTGAGTTCCGTGGTAGTTGTGTAGGGTATCGTATGGTCGGCCCCGTCCGACTATACTGCTCCGCTCACTGGTTATTTTTATTATTATTGATTGACAAAAAAAAATAATTTTAATTCAATATTTTCGTTTCATGCCTGCTTGTTTTATAAAAAAAGGATTTTTCAAAACCAATATTTTGCAATTTTTTTACAGCTAAACCTTCCGGTTAACAATGTGAATACAACACTGGTTCTCTAGTCTCTAGCAGGGATGGTCCGTGTGACGAATTTTTAGGTTTTCGACTGTCAAAAAGGTGTAAACGTCGAAAACGTCATATACCTGTATAAAATGTAATAAACGTAGTAAACGTCATTTATATCAATATTATCAGCACATACAGTTATTTTCAAGAATGTATATTATTTTTACATATATCTGACTATTCCTTACTAGAACTCATAAAAATTTCTAAATTTTTTTGAGAAGAAAATTTTGAAATTTTATATTAATTTGAGTAAAGCATGCGTAATTTCCAAATTGATTAATGGAAATAGCTATTTTGTCGAAAACCTAATGGATTTAGGTAGGTTTCCGACGTTTCTGACGTATGTATAATACGTCGGAAATGTATGTCATTTACGTCACTGTTTCTGACAGGCCATCTCTGGTCTCTAGTTTCTCGCACATCATTTCATTTTTATATATATAAGAGATTTAGGTTGAAAAATTTGCCTAAAAGCTTAAAAAAACAAATATTGAGGGATGGTGTACCTAAAAACGACCGATATATTCCATTTCCAATATCAAATCTCATAGAAGTAGTACCAACGTATGTGTAAAATTCTAAAGCTATGTCTTCAAAGTTTTGGCAACACTGTATGGCAGCTATAATACAGGGCGTAATCATCTGATTTACTTACGCCAGTCCCTTTCCATCGCATTTTCTGTAAGGTAATAATATCGTCTTTGTACTTCTTGGGTACATCCACCAAAGCGAAAACTGCGCCTGTTCTATACAACGTGCGCACAGATTCACAGATCGTGATCCTTTATACGTTTGCGGGGGTCGTCAACATTGGGGGGTTTGGTTTTCTTTTTCTTTGTTTTGATAGTAGGAGGGGTTTTCCGAGTGTGAGCGGCACATATCAACTCACTATTTCAATGGCTGTTGAATGCAGCTACCCAAGGTGACACCGCGGGGAGGTCAGTGTCCACAATTATGTTCAAAGTCAGAGACACATTTTCTAACCTGAATGTCTGTAAGACTGCTGGCAATATTTTGAATGTCCATATAGTGGTGAAGGGTATACAAAGTTCGGCCCCACCCAACTGACTTATATTTTTACTTGTTTAAATTATATTTTAAATTTTCATCCCTGAGGTTCCAGTTGCCGTAGGTGTGGTTTGTGCAAAATCTAATCTGAAGCAAAAAATATATCGATCATTTTTTTAATAATCTTCATTCGGAACATCTGAATTTAACAGTGCATGTGATCCTAGATTTATTAGAGACCGTATTCCACTGCGTACCCTGAGAACAAATATTTAGTTACCTCATTGTCATCAATTGCAACACTTCCAGCAATGTCGGAGGGAACTTCGCACGACAACAAAGAAGTTCACTTGCATTTGGATTCTTTGGTTTTATTCTTCTTTTCCATGCTCCATGATGTTTCGTATGTTCTGCACTAGGAATTTGTTTTCTTGGCTAAGTTGCTTTTCGATGTTGATTTCAAATTCATTTGAGGGGGGTTTTGGGAAAGACGAAATACAAACAGTAGAACGTGCTGTGTCATGCCATCTATTTTGGAGGATTGTATTTCTGTTTAATGTTTAGTTTCTGTTTCCACTAGTCAGTCAGTTCGAATTCCTCAACGATGCTAGACGATGATGTTGTTGCTGTTGTTGTTTGGTGTACTTTGGTCTCCCAAACACATGCTGCCCCATGGCAGTGCTACAACAACCACGAGCAACAAATGGTGGGTGTGCATTTGAAAAAGAACAAAACACACAAAATTCTCTATGTAGAGAGAATATCCCACACAACCTGGTCAGGATTAAAGTGGGATTAATATTAAGAAACCATATTTGTTGCTCTTGCATTTTTAAAATATAAAGAACTGGGGGGCGAGGGATGGAGGAATCTGTTCATCAGCATCCAACACTAGGATCACGAAATGTATTCTCTGGTTTCTATCATTGTCATCGCCATCCTCATAGCTGCTGATGTTTAAAAATTTTTTGAAATGATTTATAAATCATTTGACATTAATGTCACGTTCCAATGTCCAATTTCAATTGGCATTTCCTATATCTCAAATAGCTGCAGTACACAAACAGGCACACACACACACTCGCACACAGAGAACACAAATCAAATGTGAGTGTAGGGATGATTGGATACATGAATGTACTCGTATGTAGATTGGCTGTTGTATGAAATGTATCTGAATGGCAGAGATTAGTAAGTCAACGTAGGGTAATCCTACAGGTAATCCCAGTACAAACTGAGAAATAGATCATATGTTGGGAACACTCATTAAATTTTTGAAAAATACATATTTAGAAAAAGTTAGATGTTAAAATAAAAAAATAGGAGGGAAACTTCTACAAGACTTCTGCAAATAGAACAACATCTAATATATATAAGGAAGTTGTCATATAGCCTAATCTTCGGACTTAATCTAGGTTTGATAAAATGACTACGATGTGCAAAGTTGGGATCAAATCTTATCTTGATATAGGATTTCCAATATTTCAAAATTTTCGCATTTTGTGATGGTGGTACCAGAAGTATTGGAACGATGGGTTCCATCTTCAGACTTGATCTAGGTTAGGTAAGCATATTACGATGTGCATCATTTAAATGAAATTTTATATTTCAATTCGCTTCATACGATATTTGCCAATTTTAACTTAGTGGGGGAGATACTAGAAGGAATTTACCGATATGTTCCATATTCGGACATGATCTAGGTTTGTTTAAAGCATTAAAAATTGCAATGTTTAGATTATATCGGGCATTCAATTTGCTTGATATTGGATTAACAAAATTTGAAAATATTGTCCCTTTGTGAGCCTGGTACCAGAAGGGGAGGAGCAATGGGTCTCTATCTTCGCTATGCCAAATTTCGAAAATATATATGGGAGCTATATCTAAATCTGAACCGATTTTAACGAAACTTAGCACACATTCTGGACCTAATTCAGTACCCTATGCCAAATTTCGTGCAAATCGAAAGATATATACGGACTTTGGTGCCCCGTTTACCTTAATTCGGACGAAAATATATATGGGAGCTAAATCTAAATCTGAATCGATTTTAATGAAACTTAGCACACATCATTCTGGACCTAATTCAGTAAACTATGCCAAATTTCGTGCAAATCGAAAGATATATAGGGACTTTGGTGCCCCGTTTACCTTATATCGGACGAAAATATATATGGGAGCTATATCTAAATCTGAACCGATTTTCACGAATCTTAGCACATTATATACAGGTTTAGTTAAAAAGGTTTCCTTTGAATCAAAATGTTGACAATTATGTACAGGTAATGCCCGAATGAGTGGACCGATATTCCTCATCTTCGAACTTGAATACCATTTGAAAGAAATATTTCGATGTACACAGTGTCAAATCCGACATTCCAGTCGCCTAATATGGGATTTTTAAATATTGAATATGTTTAACATTTGTGGAAGATGGGTCCCATTTTCGGAATTCATTTAGACTTGGTAAATAGAAGAGGTTCGCATGGTATTATAAAAAAATATTTAAAGCTCAATTTAAAAAATTTTATGAGCGAAGACCGATATTCTCCATCCTTCACCATAATTTATGTTTGAAAGAAATTCCTAAGAAATACAACGATGAGCAAAATTTCGATGAAATCAGTTGCTCCCTTCGAGAGTTATCGTGTGTAACAGCCAGCCATGATTTCCTTAGAAAGAGGAAAAATATTGGAAATTAGGAGGTACCGTTATAAGGAGGCTGCCCGAAAAAGTGGACCTATATTTATAATTTTTTATGGAGACATTTAATACCCAATAAGAACCCAATACACCAAATTTCAGCGAATTCGGTAGAAAAACGCGCTCAAGAACCCCAAAATACCGAAAATTGGGAGATACCGTTATATGGGAGCTATGCCTAGAGGCGGACCGATATATATTCCATCTTCGAACTTGACTTAAAATACTTTAAACTTGAAAATCCAGACACTCAGCTTGGGCTAGGATCTTCAACATACCGACAATTAAAAAGGGCTTGTGTGGACCTTAATATGTGGGCTATGTCATTGTAAATTGTTTGCTAGTAGGTACTTTATCTTCTGAGAAATATACAGTCACATAGGATGGAAAACTGGGCTTGAACTTCAGCGTATCGAAAATTAAGAGGATTTTGTATGAGATCTACATCGAAACATAGCTAAAATCGGGAAAAAATGCAAAGATGTTTTTTTTACCCTTTACGAATTGATATGCATTACAACCACTTCGGCCGAAAAACTTTCAAAATACCGAAAATGGAGAGAGAGACATTTATTTGTGGACTATGTGGAAACGTGGATCCATTTCGAAAATTTTATGCAAAGATATTCTCCAAGAATTCAGGATAGATCTTTATATGGGGGTTATGGGTAATATCCACCTACGTTGAAAATCGCCTGTAACGCTACTATCTGAGCATACGGAACAATCTGTCATGTTGTCACTTGGGGATGTTTCGGATTTGACTTAGAAAATTCCTGTGAAGCCTACCACTTGGTCCGACTTTTGTCTTTCCCCTTGTGATATTTCCTTCTTTGCAGCTACCGACGCGAACGGATGTTAATATAATTTTTAAAATCCATGTTTCAGACATTCAGAATATTTGTAAAAAATGTGTATAAAAGATATTTCTTTGATAAAATATAATACCTATGCACCACCTACCTATTAATAGTCAAACCAATTTCGTGTTATATTTAAGTTTTAAAATGTGAATCGTGTCTTGGCTAAATATGTGAGTCGTGTCTTAACTATATAACATAACAAATTAAACTGTTAGAACCTTTATTATAACAGTTAACTGCACCGTTTATTGTTGTACCATGTATGTCTAGATGGAGCCACTGTACAGTTATAGACTTTCGATACACTTCGTCTACCCATGAGTTTTCCCACTCTAAAGAATGAATTCCTAACTCTGGGGTGTAATGTAACCTCCTGCCTATATGCGCTCTGCAGTAGTCGGGATACTATTTTAGAAGGGAACCAAGTCATGTCGCCATTAAATCAATGACATATGGATTTTAATTTTTTTAAACTACCTCCTTCAACTTGTAATGACTCTCTTGTGACAGTTTCTGAATAGTTTAATGTGAGTACCTGCCATTTGACCTACCTCACAGTGACTGAACCACAGGTGGAATAATGCTCATCAGCGCACCAGCAACGTAGTGTTGTACAAATTGGAGAGCGGCACACTCTTCCTTGATGAGGGTCGAAGCTACAACCACCGCGATGGTTCCAGGGGGCCATACCAACTGTCAGGCTGGAAAGGCGACAGATCCATGGTCAGCTTACAACCGCTGTACGAAAAACCTCCGATCAGGTTCCAGACCGAAGGGGGCCACTACGAACGTTGCGTCACGAATAAATTCGTACGTCAACCTCCCCTTGGTCACTGTTCGTCCACCTAGTCCTCCACCTATCAACAACACACTCCCGAAGGATAGTTCTGTACCGCCTAGTATCCCCATCCACCAGATAGAAGACTTGAGCCTATCATCCTCATCCAACTTCTAGTCACGCTTAAACTTATACATGATAGCCCTACATCTTACATCAAGATCAGGCGGCGCGGAAACGGTGCGACACACTGACAAACATGCTAACATGCAACCGTCTTCTCGGTTGCCACCTCCACTCCAATTCGATCACTCCAGGCCTGCACAACCTGCATAGCTTGCACACCATGATTTACAAGTTCAAGGTGACTTTCCCCTTGAATCATGATGAGAAAGTCATCCGCAAATTCCCAAACCTTGAAGGAGGCAGCTAGCTCCCGCAACAGAGAATGCATCATTATGTTCCATATACATGTACCACAAATGGAGCACTGTGGAACCAGGCTGCCCATCCCTCCATACCTAAGCTCCCATGAAACAAGCCTTCCTATCTCGGAATAATCTCCCTACACCCGACCTCTGACAACCTTGTGAGCACGCTATCCCATAAAAGGAAGTTAAATGCGCCTTTGAAATCCACAAATATGCCAGGGACATATTTGGAATTTGACCAGCTCAGGCTATCTTGCACATGCGTCCACAGTACCTCTACCCTGGGTAAAACCGAACTGATACAAGGACGTGCCTTCGCTGTAACATTCCCTAAGCCACTCTTGTGACAAGAGAAGACATCTCAGCAGTCTTTGAGGGATATAGAAATTTACGCCGAAGTCAGGAAATCATTTCAGCTAATATATGTATGGGACGACACTTCCCTGACGGAAGAGGAAATAATCAGATTATCAACCTCCAGTCAGCAGGGATCCTCTTATATTTCAAATAGAGATGCCAATGACGAAGAAGAAATGATAATGTGGAGAATGGAATCACGACTGGGATACATCTCCCATAAACTTCAGATACTGAAATTTGCTATTTCTTCTAGCCTTGAAGCTTCCAGAGGAACGAATATAGCCCTCATCTTGAGACATGTATCTATTCAATGCAATGTATACCACACTCCTAACGAGATATACCCCTGGAAAACCTTTCCAATGCGTTGAATACAGTCGACTCCGCTTTACTGAAATGGAAAAAATCTGGATGTTTGTTTCAGTTATCCGATGTTTTCACCTAAACGGAGTTCAGTTAACTGAAAATAATTTCAGTTATCCGAACTTCTCATAAGCGAAAAAATTTTCAGTTTTAGGAATTTCAATAATTCATATTATATATCGAATTTGTAGGTCTCGGATTTTTATTATGAACTGTCTTTTTCATGTGTAAGGTTGACTTTGCAAATGGTTTTAAAAGTTTGGCCGAACGAACTTAACGTTCTTCGACGTCAAAATTATATATACTTGACATAAATTATTGCAGATCTGTTAGGGTATGCTTTGAAGATGTGTATTCCTCAATACAAATATTCTGTTATTATACTTCATTCTCACGATTCACAGTAACACGGAGTGATTTGATATGAAATTGCAATATTTGACTCCAAAAGCTATTTCAGTTAGGCGAAGTTTCACTTATGCGGTGTAAATTGTGAGCGATTAACCAAAAATGTAATGGTGCAGGAAATCAATTTAACTTATCCGATTTTTTCACGGAACTTAAATACCTTAAACTGCAATAAAAAATATCGAACAAACAACTTATCAGCAATTACAAATACATTGCCCATTGTGATTCATAATTATTTGTAAACCGAATTATTCTAATTACGCCACCCACTGTAATCTTCAATGATGATTCCACATCACAAATCAATTTCCAACAACAACAACACAAAACAAATAATAAACACAACACAATTCAATTATTGAGCAGCAACAAGGTCTCCATGTTATGAAGCACATGGGGATTGATTGTTTTGTATTTCATTTGTTGCCTCGATGTCTGTCCAGTCCAGTCCACCGCATTGCATTACACACAATTTCTTACAATCTCTCTCTTTCTCGTCTCTTTGCAATTATTTTAGCTGGTGTTAAATTTTATTCTTCTTATCAACGCGTGCTGGCACAGAAAAACAATAATGTTCTACAAATGACCGGTGTTACAGTGGGCACTCTACATGCCTTAAAGCTCATCGACGGCTTATTACCAGTGTTACCGCTGGCAATTTTAAAAAAGTTGCACAAAAAGTCGTTCCCTTGAAAAAAGGTTGCACAGAAAAATAAATTTGTCAATAAAACTGGTCCGAGAATATGTTAGATACCCTTGGAACTCAAAAACGACGTAGAAAAATCTAAATTAGAAGAAAAGAAGAAAGAAGAAAAGTCGCACAGAGCTTAAAAAGATTCAAACACAGTTACATGACATCAAAAAGGTTGCAAATTGCTACTTTAGTCGCACAACTGTAACCCTGCTTATTACGTATGCCAACATCGGCTTGATTGTTATGGTCAAATGAAATTCCAATCAATTATAGATTTGATTTTTCCTACTTAGTGGCGGTTTGGTGTGGCGCACACATGTTTTACATGCTAATTTATTGCAACTATAAATAACTAATATTAAAATAGTAAGAGGAATACAACAGGGAGAAATGGCGTTAGCATGGATTGGGCGGGAGGTAAAATGTGTATTCCACAATCAAAAGTTCCATACATGAAGGTCGCTATTGTTTTGAAACTGCGAGATTAAAACTGAATAAAAAGTCCGGAGTCCATTACACATGGTTCGTTCAATTTTTTATTGACCATCTCTGTAGCAATTTTCAAAAAGTGTACCGTTTGTGAAGAAGATGCCAGAAGAATTAGGCCATTATTACCCATAATCGAACTAGATGCTTTGGATCAATATTTTCGGTGTGTAATGTTTGGATATAAAGTAGTTTTAATTTTGCTGCCTTATACATAGCTGCACTTTTGATTTAGATACCCAAAATACACTTCTTTGGTACTTTTTCTCAGGTTCCCTCTCAAATGTTTCGTTTAAGCGCGCAATTAAGATAACATCTCAGAAAAGTTGTACTTTTTTCCTCTCATTACTTAGAATTCTTGCATTTAGCTGCACAGGGAATATACAGCTAGTACCGCTGTGTATTTTTCTATTTTCTTTAACCTGGTTCTGCCTCTAACTCCAAGTTCAGGAAGACTGCGACCTGTATTGGTTGAGTCCAGGGAGAAGATGGGGTTAGGTGAGTGGGTTTGGTTGGGCAGTTGAATAGATGTAGCGTGTCATGCCGGGCAGATATTGTCGACCACTCCATCAATTCGTGCCCAATATAAATTAAGGCGGCTACACCATCCAGATCTTAGTTGTGCCAAGATCACTCTGGTTTGTCGAGGTATCTGCTGCTCTTCAGCAGCTATCATAGGCGGATGGTCTCCGAGGATGGTATTCACACGATATTCTTGAACTGCTTCCTCAACTGCATCCGTGTGAATACGATTCAATCCGATTCAAGGCTCCCTTTTGTACCTTTGGACCTCTCTCTCCAGATCATGGAGATCCTTCCTGACATGCCTAGGTGTGGGTGCCTATCCATTAGGTAACAGTTTGGATGGCTACTCCTATAACACCCAAGCAGATATTGCATCGACAACATCTTGTTGTGTTGACGCACAGGAAGGATATTCGTCTCCTCATGCAAGTGGTCTATTGCAGTCATGAGGAGACACCCTGTTGCAGTCCTCAGGGTGGCATTCAGGCAGGATTGAAGACGTTTCAAACTTGGCTGGAGGGTTGTACTGTCGACGTCCTCGAACAGCTTGGTGTGACTGACGGTATCAAATGCCACTGTTCTGGTTGTGTCCTTCTGCGATGTGCGTGGAAATGGCGTGCAAAGCTGTTGTTGTGCTATGCTGCTTCCGGAACCCATGTTGATGATCAGCAACTGAGTAGCATTCACGAATGCTAGGGAGTAGTAAAGCCTCAAGTGTATTGGCTACTGTCGACAAAAGTGAGATCGGCCTGTATGGCTCACCTCTGCTGGCCATCCTTGCCCGGCTTCAGTAGCGGGACCACCCTGCCCATTCCCAGGCATCGTGAACTACTAGGTTAGCTAACGACAAGTTGAGGACTTTCGTAAGATATTCTACTCCTGGCTCATCAAGCTGATTCAACATCACCTTGGAGATTCCATCTGGACCAAGCGCCATGGATGCTTTCGCGTTCCTAATGACACTTGCAACATCATCCAACGTGGTGGTTCCTCCTCCACTTGAAGAGAGATACGGCGCAATACTCTTCTCTTCGCCCGGTCACTCTCGGGGTGCTCTATAAACTGCCGGTTGAAATAACACTCAATCCACTACTTATGTTGCAACACTTCAGATGTTCCAGCCACTTTTTCCGCTTATGATCGCCGACTAACCTGTTCACCTCCAACGTCAGTTCGACGAAGTTCATCACGCTCAGTCGCTAGTCCCGCTGCCTCTGCTGGGAAGTTTGGTCTTAGTTCGGGTATACGACCCGCAGGTATATAGCGAGCGGCTGCAGCAGTGATGATGTCCCGGAAATTCCTTTCTGCCACCCGAGCATCAGAAGGGTTGGGCAGTTCTCTGAAGCGGCGATTGATGAAATTTCTGAACTCTTGCCAATACGGCGTTCAGAAGTTATGAAGTTGGGTGGTCTGTTGATGGATATGATAGTAGGAAATTGGTCTGGCCCCAATGATATGACGGGTTGCCAAGCCACGTCATTCGCCAGACCCGGAGACACGATGGAGATATCCGGTGAGCTTTGGCAGTCTCCCCTTATCCTTGTGGGTATGTCCTCATTCACCGTGTAAAACGTTGAGCTATCAATTTGCTCGGTCAGCGCAATGCCCCTCTGGTCATTACCTAGGACGGAATGCCATAACTCATGATGTGCATTGAAATCCCCTAGCACCAGACGGTTATTGCCTTCAACAGATGACTAATGTCAGGCAAATAACGCGGGGCACAGCTATTTAACGGCGGAATCTAAACTTTAAGCACCTCTACCTCGACGGTATCACACTTGATCGCTACACCCATATATTCCATGTATGGGTCACTAGAGTCTAGCTCAAACGAGGTAGGTCTATACTGGACAGAATGTTGCAATAGGAATGCTAAGACTGCAGGTGTTGTTCAGCTTCGTTTCCTGCATCGCAGCGACCATAATACTCCTTCGACTCATAAAATCCACTATCTCATTGATTTTCCCTCGAAGTCCATCGCAGTTGAATTGGAGAAAAGATACGTTATCGGGAGTTGCGACAGCAATGTACGGTGTTAGTGGCTGCGGCGCAGGTTGCTGCTGCGGAGATTGCGGGGGAGTCACGTAATCCGAAGAAGACGACGATGCCGTGTATCACTGTGATGAAGACGACTCGCTGGGGACTGCATTGGCGCGGCATGAAGCAACGTAGTTCCTTTCGTTGTACTCCTGTATCCGGCTAAAGCCGGAACAACTCCTGAAATGGATGATGTTGTGACAAACTGAGCAGTACCATGGTTCGGGGTTTGTCTTAATCCCGGCACGGACCAAAAGAATCAGAAGCAAACATTCCGGGTAATGAAGCTCCCAAATTGAAAAAATACTCGAACATGTACTTGCTGGTTTGACAGCCCTTGGTCGGAAGTTGATTCCTCCGAGTCAATCCGGTGCATAGAACCGGCCGTCGTGCGATTGTTCTCGTGGTAGTTTCCTTTGATTAGGGATTGACTTTATTTTCTCTGTGTCAGATGACTTTAAATTTATTCAATCTTCTAGAGATCTATTCCTCTTCAACGCTTGTCAAGGAATGCATGTCAAGTCGAGCTTGTCCTTATAGTTATTCGTCTGCTGTGCGCCAGTCAGTTTTCGTTCAGTTAAATATTTCAATTTAGTCGTAACATTGACAATATACTTGCTCACTTCATCCATCATCTTGTCTGCCTCTTCGCTACATCGATACTCCAAGTAGGTTTGGTCGAAATTGGATTGCTCTGCCCCGGTAGTTATTAAACTCTTCTCTTCTTGCCTCTTGACAGCTCTCTTCTTCGTTGCGGTGGTACTCTCGACTATAGACACCAAGATACCCACATATGTACGATATATTTTCTCACGATCGAAAGATGATGTCGAAGTGTAACTCATTATAACGATATTATTTATTCCATATTAGGACTTCAGAAAGTAATTTTTATTTTGTTTATTTTATACGCTAATCAGCCTCTTGAAACGCATACTAAATAATAAGCTATTTCAAGTTCAAACCCAATAATAATAATAATAACAATAATAATGAAAAAAGCCAATGCCTTTTTAAATTGTAACAAAACACGGCGATAACACCCTGCAAATAGGGCTTTCATTATATTTTTACACTGAAATTTGCTGAAATATTTTTAAACCCCAAAAAGGAGGAAAGGCATGTAGAAAATAGTTTAGTTTTCAAATAAATCGTGACAAAAACTAAATTTTATTTGTGAATAATGAAAAATGTGACCGACCGCATGTGCTAGACGAAATGATCGGTAGGTTGGTCGATTGGGTGGTTGGACGGATGGATGGTACGTAAGCATTGACACATGAACGTAAGATTTTGGTTTCATTCTTTTGTTTGGTCTCGACATCGGTGTTGTTTTTGTAGTTGTTGTTGATGGTTGGGTATATTGAGGGTGTTGACGCTTGACGCATTCTTTTCTGCAGCTGCCGCTGCAGTTAATGAGTCATTTGTTTTTATTTCGTCAAAAGCCAAATTCAATGTAATGGATATGAGTTTAAAATTTAAAGGGTTATCATGTGGGGTATTAAGAAATTTGCCACCTATGAGAACCCAAAATACCAAATTACAGCCAATACGGTTGAAAAGCTGGGTCGAACCCCCAAAATGCAGCAATTAGGGAGTGAACAAAAAGTAAACCAATATTCGTAATTTTTGGTAAGGAGATTGGCTATCCTATGAAAACCCAAAATACCAAATTACTGTCAAATTCTGCTGGAAAACGCGTCTAAATGACCGAAATATGGAAGGCATCTTCCTTATACCCGAAGTTATAACTTTTTACTGCGAATATTAGCTACCCAATAAGAATCTAACAAAAAAAATGACAGGAAAGTTATTGAACGAATAGACTGAGAATCTGTATATTTGGTACGCGGATCTACCCTGCTGTGAAAATGTATGATAAAAACATCATGATAACTATTGAATGTATCATAGCTATAATAGATCTCCTAGATGTAGAAAAGAAGGGCTTCTAGCAAAATAAGTCATTATTAATGCCTCAAAGCGATAGACTGCCTGCTAGAATACCTCTGTAGAATATGTCGTGACCAAAGATAGCTTATAGAAGCAACAAATTAAGAAATTGTTCTAGCAATAAAATGTATCCGAGAAAAGCAGGTCTCGGAGAGGTATTCTAGCAATAAAACACTTCTACAAGGTTCCCCACCAATTGCAAGTTACCGTAGCAAATATAATGTCCCCAGCGGAGAGGGTTCCTAGAATGTCTTCCCGAAGGTCTCCTAAAAGGTCCTTTACATTGAATCGGATTTGGTTAACCCAGGGGGTTTAAATTTTCAATTCCTTTAAATAAATCCTCATAAAGTAGGTTAACCCGGTAAAAAGTTGTAATGTAAATGCCGTATAAGAAAATAAGGCCTCTGGAGGTTCCCCTGGAAATCGAAGACTTATCTATGGCCTCCTAGCAATAAATTGAGATCTACCAATAATCTTCCTTTCTTGTTTAAGGGCAAAATTAAATGTATCCTATAAATAGAAAAGAGATAATTGAAAAACTCCCCTAGCAATAGAATGTACCCAGTAAAGTAGATATTTCTGAAACAAGACCTCTGTACATTTCCCTAGAAATCCACCGTCGCTGCTTTGCTTCCTTGCAATAAAATTTTCCTTTATAAGGAAACCTTGCAATTGAAAGCTTCTGGAAGCACTCTTAGTAAATAGAATGTATCCTAACAAAGAAAACCCCTGGAGGGTGTTTTAGAAAATGAAAATAAGACCATTGGAATGTGTCCATAAAATTGACAACCACAGAATGGCCTCCTTGTAATAATTTGGCCTCTAGAAGGTATCCTACCAATTGAAAAACTTTCGAATTTCTCCTAACGAAATTCCTCTAGGCAATAAACCGGCATTAGGAAGGTTTTTCATCAATAGGACAATATAAAATCCTTAGAAGGGCCACAGAATCAATAAAATGGGCTCGAGAAGCTATCCATCAATTAAAAGTCCCTGGAAGTTATCCAGTAATACAGTGTCTATTAATATAGGAGGTTTCTAAAATGTCTCCTTGGAAAAGAAAACGTCCGGAAGAGTCTCCTTGTAATAGTTAATGACTATTAGTATAGGGACCCTAAATGGTCTCCGAACAATAGAGATTCGCGCCAATAAAAATCATCAAAAAGAGCAAAAGAAGGTCACTTAAAGATCTTCTAGAAATCGAAAGCTTTAAAATAAGAAAGTTTTTTCTAACGAAGAATTTCCCTAGGATACCACTATAAGTTCCACTTTAAATAGGTGTCCCCAAAAAGTATAAGAACAATAAAAAAGTCTATACAAGGTATCGTAAATGAATGGTATCTTAACAATAGAAGCCAGGAAGAATAAGTAAGTGTATAGAAGACGGGAGATCAAGAAGGAGACCAAGAGGCGTCCTTTGTAATTTCTTCCACCACCACTCTCGTTGCATCCGAAAAAATTTCAGCATGAACCCGAAATAAATCGACAACCGAAAATCTACTGTATGTGTACGAAATTTGTTGGTGGCAATAGCACTTCGAAACAAAAGGTGTCTCAAGAGTTGGTATTGGAAAAAAACTTCGTCTAAAATCTTTGATAAAGATTTCCAGGCTCGTCGGTCTGGCGTACAGGTCTTTCAAACGCTCTCTTCCACTTGATCTTTCTATCTAATTCATGGCCTTCTGCGTGAGCCATCAATAGTCTCGCTTTTATATGCCTTTTGTGCTGGTGCATCCTCATCTATTCTTACAAAATGACGTAGCCAACGTAGTCGCTGCAGCTCGATACTTCTGACAAATCCGATGTCAGAGAATATATGGGTGTGAGTTTGGTCAGGTGGGAGGTGGCCTTGTTTCTAAACTGCTTACTTAGACTATAGTAGCAAAGTTCGCAAATTCCGCAATTGCTCCGAGCCTACTGGACGTCTTCCGTGTTGATACCATCAGCTTGGTCTTCTCGCCATTTACTGCCAGACCCACTTTGGCAGACTCCTCCTCTATCTGTTCAAAGGTGTCTGTTACCGCTCGCAATGTTCGACCCATTATATCGAAGTCATCAGCGTAGACAAGTAACATGCGTTGTTTGGAGTACAGAATGCCATTTCTGTTCAACTTTGCGTCTCGTATGACCTTTTCTAGCTGGATGTTAAAAAATCACACGACAAACTGTCACCTTGTCTGAATACTCGTTCTGTATTAAAGGTTTGCGATAGGTCCTTTCCGACTTTAACTGCTGGCCTTGTGCCAGTTAAAGTTATCCTGCATATCTTTATTAATTTTACAGGAATTCCGAACGCAGACCTGACTTTAACACCTCTGAACGAATAGGGCTGTCGAATGCGGCTTTAAAGTTTTCTGTGAGTCTTTACCAGGATTTGGTACAAAGTGAAAATTTGGTCTCTAGTAGGTATCAAGAGAAAAAATCCAACAGTGGACTTCTGGATGGTATTCCAAAGACCTATATAATGAGTATTAAAAACAGAGGAAGTCAAGAAACTTCTGGTATGTATCAGCACTACCTCTATGAACTATTTATCCTCCGCATTCAGTTTGAAAGCCTTTTGAGAAGACTATAGAAGGACATAATTATTAGGAGAGAAGGCTATAGAACTCCTATCGATGGTATGTATCTGGCATACCTCTAAGAGATATGCCAGATATCTTCAGAAGTCTTCTTGTATGTGTTCTACAAAATAGATGAGAACATCAAATTTGAGAATGGTAAGCTAAACTGAGACTTCTCAATGACTTCGTTTTATTCCCGCAAATAAAACTTGCGTGACTAAATTTTTTTCTCGCCAGAAGTTGCAGTTGAAGCGGAGTTGTTTAAATCAGAGCGAAAATTCTTTTCGGATTAACAAAATCCTTCGCTTAAGACATCCTCATCCCCCATTTTCAATAGGGTTAGTCCTTGGGCCAAACAAGTGAGCTGTGCCAAATTTCATCCAATAGGGATCATAAATGCGACCTGTACTTTGTTTACAATTTAACACCAACAGACGGACAGACGGACGGACGGGCATGCATAAATCGACTCAGAAAGTGATTCTATGCATATTCTCAAAAGGAACCATGGGTCTATCTCGATTATTTTTGCATGTTACAAACATATGCACAAAGACATAATACCCTGTACCACAGTGTGGTGAAGGGTATAAAAATGCTGATCAATGTTTTTTTATAAAAAAAAAAATACTGAGACCCCCAAGGTCAAACCTTTTTTCTGTAGAAAAAAATTATGAGAACATCATGATGATGCCTTTTTCTATAAAAAGCAAGTCTAAAGTCTATCGAAAAAAAAAATTAAAAACTCAGATAGATACTTTTTCTATAGAAAAAAATCAGGTCCAAATTTTAGTCAAGTCGAAATTTTTCTATAGAGGTCGAAGTTTGTCTTCTATAGAACAAAAATATGAGACCCTCAGGTCGAAGTTTGTCTTCTATAGAACAAAAATATGAGACCCTCAGGTCGATACTTTTTTCTATACAAAATCCTAAAAACCTCGCATCGATATTGGTTCTATAGAAAAAATCAGAGAACCCTGGGCGATTTTTCCATTTTTAAATTCTGTGGCCCTCAGTTCTACATTTTTTCTATAGAAACAATTCTGATACCCTCAGATTGATATTTTTTAAGGAAAAAGTCTGAAACCCTCAGGTTAATATTCTGAGACCGTCAGGTTGATATTTTTTCTGAAGAAAAAAATCTAATCTAGTGTGCGAGGCTATAAACCGTTAGGCCCTGAGTTCAAATCCCAGAGGAGGGATAAAAATCTTTCAATGTGGTTTTTGAATATTTCTAAAAATGTCACAATTATGACCTGAACATCACGAAAGTTTACACGGAGAAGGACATTTTACCATGGAGCGGGTCAAATGGACCCAGAGTTTTTAGCGACAATTTTTTTTACAATATACTCAGAGAGTCGTCGACATTAAAATGAATCTCACAAATTTTCTACGGGGAAGACAATCTGACAAAATGAAATCATATGACGTAAATTTTGACTGCGCGAAATATTGCTTAAACTGTGGAATATAGTTCCACAAAAAGTTAGAGTTCAGCGGCATTTGTGTAGAGTATCATAAGGTCTGTCCCCTCTCCGACTATACTGTGATTTCTGTATAGTCGGAGAGGGTGCAGACCATATGATATATAATGATATCTACACATATTTCTGATTGAGAATAAGATTCCCCTCCGAATATTTCGCGACATTAGAAAATAAGTGAAATTTTTTAAATTATGAAATTATTTTTACGAATTTGGGTTTAATACGATCGTAATTGTGAATGGAGACCATAACACTATTATTAAACCTAGATATAGTCTGATGATGACTTATATCGATCGGCTCCAAATCCTAAGTGTATAATCCTTTCCCTATAGACATTGATCTGTCTATCGATATAAGTTTTCGAAAACCAAAATATTCGTGGACCAGTACAGGAATACCGAGGCTTTTTCTTATTAAGTTCCTAAGTTCAAAAAAATACCAAAAATGCTAACCACACCGACACCGACAAAAATAAGGAATGCCGACAATATCCCATCTGCGTTGGTTATTTTATATTCCGTCCGATTCTATTGAATTCACATATTTTCTCAATATTATTTGGCATTTTATTTATTTACTTTTTATTTACACATGTATCAACTTTGTGGCGCCATATGTGTACATATGTAACGTGTAAATAACATTTGACAAATTTGTTTCAAAGTCTAGACAACATTTAGATATGCGAAATTCGGTAGCTATAAATGTCAAGCAAAGAGAATCGCAATTTGTTTTTCATCGAAATTCGGAATGTGTTCCATTGATCAATTACTTGGCGAATTAGTCGTCTGTCTGTTAATCTCCAATTTTACAGATCAATTAAAGCCATTCGATTGTTGGAGTCTAATGAACTTCTCCGGGTTGTTATGAACAAGTTTTACAATAACCTATTGTAAATATTCGGAATGTCAAATATTTTCTACTTAACAAATAAATGGCAAATGACAGGCATAGCAGCAGGAGTCGGTGTGGATATATGCATTTTACCTATTTGATTTGTATAAAAGGGCACTAGGAATTAACATCGATATTCACACAGTTTACAACGTTTGAACAATCACCACAACAACAAAAAACACCAACAGCAACAATGAAATATCTTATTGCATTTGTGGCTCTATTCGCTATTGCCTTGGCAGCTCCTGCTCCCGATCATGACGAACATGCTGAGATTCTAAAATTGGATGCTGAATATAAGGAAGATAGTTATGCCTTTGTGTAAGTTTTAATTCTACTGAATCAATTGTAAAATTTATAAAAAAAAAAAATTTTGAAATTATTTCAGAGCTGAGACCAGTGATGGCTTTTCACGCCACGAAGAAGGCAAACTAAAGGATTTCCCTGGCAATGAACATGACCACGAACCTCACAAGGCCATTGTTGTCCGTGGCACCTATTCCTATAAGGATCCCCATGATGGCAAAGTTTACACTGTAAACTATGTAGCTGATGAAAAGGGTTTCCAACCTGTTGGCGAGCACATTCCAATATTCTAAAATCGAATGTAATTTCAAAATAAATGTGTTCAGCTCTTTAAGGAGTCAATAAAACTTTCCGTATATAACGAGAACAATTTTTGTTTTGACAACTGAAATATTGTACTGTGCCCCTGAGGCGTCTTTTTCTATTGAAAAAAACAGGCAAAAGGAAACGAGATAGACACATGGTTCCTTTTGAGAGTATGCATAGAATCACTTTTTAAATCGATTTATGCATGTCCGTCCGTCTGTCCATGTTAAATTTTAAACAAAGTACATGTAGCATTTATGATCCAAATTGGATGAAATTTGGCATAGGTCACTTATTTGGCCCATATATATTTTCGACCGATTTAATATATATGGTGTACCGAAGTCCCTATATATCTTTCGATTTGCACGAAATTTGGCACAGCGTAATGAATTAGGTCTAGAATGATGTGTGTTAAGTTTCGTGAAAATCGGTGATTTGGATATAGCTCCCATATATATTTTCGTCCGATTTATGGTAAATGGTGTACCAAAGTCCCTATATATCTTTCGATTTGCACGAAATTTGGCAAAGCGTAATGAATTAGGATATAGCTCCCATATATATTTTCGTCCGATTTATGGTAAATGGTGTACCAAAGTCTCTATATATACTTCGATTTACACGAAATTTGGCATAGCGTACTGAATTAAGTCTAGAACGATGTGCGTCAAGTTTCCTGAAAATCGGTTCAGATTTCGATATAGCTCCCATATATATTTTCGTCCGATTTTATGTAAATGGTGTACACAAGTCCTTATATATCTTTCGATTTGCACGAAATTTGGCAAAGCATAATAAATTAGGTCTAGAATGATGTGTGTTAAGTTTCCTGAAAATCGGTCCAGATTTAGATATAACTCCCATATATATTTTCGTCCGACTTAATGTATATGGTGTACCGAAGTCCTTATATATCTTTCGATTTGCACGAAATTTGGCATAGCGTAATAAATTAGATCTAGAATGATGCGTGTTAAGTTTCCTGAAAATCGGTCCAGATTTAGATATAGCTCTATATATATATATACATATATATTCGTCCGATTTAATGTAAATGGTGTACCAAAGTCCCTTAATACCTTTCGATTTGCACGATATTTGGCACAGCGTAATGAATTAGGTCTATAATGATGTGTGTTAAGTTTCGTGAAAATCGGTTCAGATTTAGATATAGCTTCTATATCTGACCAAACGAAAAATTTAGTATCGGTTGCAGAATGACATGTTTATGGATCCAATTTCATTTTACTGGTCCTTTTAAAATGCGACGTCTGTTAGGATTCATCTGTTGAATATACCTAGTGGTGAAGAGAATCATATAGTCGGCCCGTCCGACTTTAATACTTTCCTTACTGTTTTTTTCTATAGAAAAAAAATTCCTCAGGCCCCTGAGGGATGTTTTTTCTATAGAAAAAAATTCTCAGGCCCCTGAGGTATGTTTTTTCTATAGAAAAGAATTCCTCAGGCCCCTGAGGTGTCTTTTTTCTATAGAAAAAAATTCCTCAGGCCCCTGAGGTGTCTTTTTTCTTTAGAAAAAAATTCCCCAGGTCCCTGAGGTGCCTTTTTTCTATAGGAAAAAATTCCTTAGGGCCTCCGAGGTGTCTTTTTTCTATAGAAAAACACATTTACAAAAGTCTTGAAAAGAGGTAATATTTCTCTTCCATTTTTAGATTACCCCCCAACGCAAGCTTTCAAACGCCGATATTTGGACAATTGCGCTTACAAAGTGCACAGAAGTGTATCCCGATCAAATTAAAAATTTCAAACGATAAATAAGCAAATTGAGCTAATTAAAATTGTGTTTTGAATTCGAACATCTGAAATTGGTGAAAATTAACAAGCAAATTGATTTTGCCAAATTATTGTTAAATTAAACAGGTTTCCAATAAAGAAAAAACAAAAAAATGAACACCCAAACCTGGTTTTAGCCTATATACCTACGCAGATTATAACAATTGCAATGCATTTCTCACACCCCCAAAATTCAAATTGTATAAAATGCCTGCATGAAATTGCAGCAATATTCATAAAGTATTTTACTTTCGAACAAATATCATCAACAATGAAATACCTAATTGTCCTGGCTGCATTATGTGCCCTGGCCTTGGCCGCCCCAACATCCGATCACGAGCATCATGCTGAAATTGTTAAATTGGATTCTAGTGTTGATCATGATGGCTATCATTTTGAGTAAGTTTTAATTGGCACAAACAAATCCAACATTAACGTTGTGTATAAATTGATTACAGAGCTGAGACCAGTGACGGCACCTCCTTCCAAGAAGAAGGTAAACTTAAGGACTTCCCCGGCAATGAACATGAGCATGAAGACCATAAAGCCATTGTTGTCCACGGCAGTTATTCGTGGAAGGATGAGCATGACGGCAAAGTTTACACCGTTGAATATGTTGCCGATGAGAAGGGTTTCCAACCCAAGGGTGAACATATCAAATTGAATTGATCTGATAAATAAAACCGGCAATCAAGCATAGTGCATTCAAAATGCAAAGAAATGGTATTTTAATACCCTACACCACACAGCTTGGTAGAGGGATGGATCTATATTTACTTTTGAGGACATGCATAAATTGATCCACATATTGATTGGTACTTGTTATTATAAGAATGGGATGTAATTTGGCATAGCTCATTTATAAGTCCTAAGGAAGAATTTAATTTAAATTGGTGAAAATCGGGTCAGAATTAGATATAGCTCCCGTGTGCTGTTTTGTCAGATCTTATATTCCTAAGTTTGTTCGATTTACACGAAATTTTGAACATCGTTTTAACCATTGTCGAAAATAACGTGGTTCAGCTTTAGATATATTTTTGCACGACATACCAAATTGAGTCTAGACTGAAGTGTTTTAGGTTTTCATGAAATTGGTTCAGAATAAGATCTGACTCCCAAAGAACCTACCTAATTCTCTGTAAATAGAGCACAAATGTCACAAATGATTGGAACCAGTGAGCTGAGCAATATAGTCGGACGGGGCCGACCATATGATACCCTACACAACTACCACGAACACTTAACTTTCTGCGGTTCTATACACTGAGCCTGGGCAATGTTTCCCGATATTTTCACCATTTTGACCGAATATAGGTCACTATCTCCACTTTCTTACCCTGACATATTTTTCAAATCTTATTTTCAAGAGGTGAATATTTAAGCCATAAAGTAAAATTTTGGCCGATCATAATTTAAACAGCCATTCTAAGTATGTACTTGGTGAGATCCCTTTCACCGTGTAAAATGTGTGAGGTTCGGCATATAATAATGGCCTGGTCCCCTAATTATAATCTCAGCATCACCAACAATGATAGGCAGCGTACTTGTCATTATCCGTAATTTCATGTGTGTGCGTGAACACATAGGCACCTTTGGATATACTACTAAATTATCGGAGTCCTTCAAGTAAATATATTCCCCATAGAATACAAATGTTGTAATTTTTTCACACACGCTATGCCAAATTTCGTACAAATCGAAAGGTATATCGGGACTTTGGTGCACTATTCACCTAAAATCGGACGAAAGTATATATAGGAGCTATATCTAAATCCGAACCAATTTTCACGAAATTTAACACACATCGGTTTAGGCTTAATTCATGTTATGCAAAATTTCGTGCAAATCGATTGACCATAACTGGAATTTCTAGGAAATTTTAAAAGCGATCTGCGCTATATTTCCGCCCTCTAGTGTGGTTTTGGGTTACTAAAAAATGTCTGAATACGTAGCACCTGTAAATATTTAAGTGTAGCTCCCACATCTGAGTACATACGACCATATAATTGGTATCAATTTAAAGGTCAACCAAAACTCTTGAAAATCAGAAAATCAGACAAAAATAAAGTATTTGGTCCATTTCATCCCCTAAATATTAACCGATCTTTTCCAAAAACAATAGGGGTCTTCATTGGCCAGAACCCATTCTACATGGCCTGTATCGTGTTTACAAATTATAATGGACAGACGGACGGACACACATATCTAGATCGACTCAGCTAGTCGAGATATGACGATCGGTATACTTAAAGGTGGGTCTAGACCCAAATATTGTAAACCATAATGCATACGAAATAAAGATTAAAGCTAATTTTAATGACGTTTTTTCCTAAAATCTCAAACCCCGTAAAGGCAGGATGTAACATGTATCTTAAATCCCCAATTACTGCAATTTACAAAATACCGAAAATAGGCAGATATAATGATATTGCATAGCACCATATAATGATATTATATGACGGCTATGTCTAAATGTGAACCGATATACAACATTTTCGGACAGGACTTTTAGTTTGTATCTCGATAGTCTCTGAAGGTACTATGAATTTTGTTCTTTGTAGGGTATTAACTGACAATTTCGAGTACAGAATATTCCCCATACTATGATGGAATAAGACCAAAACGCGAGACAAATCAGCTAATCTATATAAAGCAGTAAGGAAAGTTCAAAGGTCGAACAAGGCCGTCTACCCGTGATACCCTTCGCCACTTTAATATTTGAACCACATAGATATTTGAACTAATATAAATCAACCCTTAACATACCATTCTGAAATCTATGAAGATTAACATGTCAGTCGGGCAGACTTTGGTTCTTTGGTATACCACTTATATGAAATACAGCAACATTATGTATTAGAGCTATATGAAAATCTGGACCAATTTAAACAGTATATATGGGAGCTATATCTAATTCTGAAATAATTTCGACGAATCTTACGTCTTAATCGAACAAACATTCACAGTTTAGTGCACCATTTACATAAAATCGCATGAACACATATATGGGAGCTATATCTAAATCTGAAACGATTTTAACGACACTAAGTGATTCAAGACTCAATTTAATACACTCTGCACAATTCCTTCTGTAAATCAGAAGAAATATATGTGCTTTGGTGCACCATTTACATAAAATCGGACGATTTTATATATGGAAGCTAATTTTGAGCCGATTTCAATGAAACTTAACACATGTTATTCAACTCTCAATTCAGTACGCATTGGGAGTTTACTGTATCATTTATATCAAATCGGACGAAAATATAACTGGGAGCTATATTTAAATTTGAACCGATTTTTACAAATATCTATAGCGTTCGTCCTTGGGCCGAATAAATGAGCTGTACCAAAATTTCATTCAATTCTGAGGAATCTAGGTGGGCCCATTCAAAACATGGACCTATATCGAAAATTTTCTACAAAGACCTTTTTTACCTATAAGACACTGTGATATGACATGGCAGACACTTCGGTGGAAAATGGCACATAATCTTTCAAAGTAACCAAAATGGGCTTCAGAACATTTTTTGAAAAAAAATGTTCCTAAAACAATCATTTATTTCTATGATCATAAAATTTCTTAAATTAAACAAATAAATTGAAGGCCTAATTTTGAGAGGAGAATTAGAAAACCGGTTCTACATATATTTTAAAAATGAATACATATTATTTTTAATAGACAGTCCTGTTACTGCTTTTATGATCTTCAAATTTAATTACACTTAATAAAAATGATATATCTATGTTCATAAATATAACAAATACTCTCAAATATATAATAGGCGAATAATATCAATAATCATATCACATTACTTAACTAGTTTGACCAAATTTATTTAAATAAAACACCAACAAATCACAAATTAATATTCATCACGTGCCATCAAAGCGATCGTCCATTGAATTCGAACAATATTCATAGCCATTAATTAGATCAACAGATGGGCAATAAAAACGAAGCAAGAAAAACAACTTAAAAATGTTTTTAGAAACCCCCTAAAAAAGGCAAAGTGTGAGAATTAGTATACTGGAACTAGTTATCACATAATTTTTAAGCATTTAGTTAAGAAAAAATGAATCTTTTTAATAAAATATAATAATTAAAGCAACTGTTAAAAATGAAAGCATAAGTGGCGCTTACTGTGACAAGTTTCGAAAAAACTTAATGACATACACAAATTATTTGATATTATCGATACTATGTTTGTTAAAAATTTATTATCCCGTCTCAAGATAAATAAACAAGGTTACTTGTAAATTTTTCGAAGTAATGAAAAAGGGCAGGATTTCCGGAAAAAGGTAAACAAATGTCGAATATTTTTTCTTTGAGTATACATAGAAAAGTGAAGTAAAGGCAAAAAGTATTGTGGCTTTTATCTCAAAAAATAAAAATCGGAGGTTCTTTTTTTAAAAGTTAATTGCAAAAAATGTAATTGTGTGCTATGATACGCACACAATCAATTTTTTTCTGTAGAAAGTAAGCATAAAGCCAATAATCGGACGTCGCCGGCCATATGACCCGACCTGCACAACTACAACTGAACATTACAATTTTAGATATAGTTCCCAAAACTATAGGTTTTGTAAATGAACCCTGTAAATATGTAAATGAACCCTGTAAATATGTAAGTACAAATCCAACATCCATGTACACACAACAATATAAGTAGTATCATTTTATAGGTCAACCACTCCTCTAGGACCTATTTCCCTGGTCTACGTCCTTCTGAAGTAAATATATGCGGCATCGAATGCTAATTTGATAATTTTTCATGTAAAGTTGGTCCACTTTTCCCGCCATTTATTGATCAATCGCCAGATAAACAAAAATGTAGTATATTTCATCCTGCAAATATTAATCATGCATAACCAAAAACAATAGGTTTGAATCGGAATTACATGCAAAATTTCGTTACGATTGGTCCAAACTGTGCTTTTTTACAAATAATAATGAATTGAAGGATGGAAGACGGACACATTTGTCTAGATCGGTTCAGCTAGTGATATATGAGTCGTTTATTTTGAAAATGGTATAAGTCCAATCTTTCTTATATCGTGATTTGTTTATAGCTTTGATTTGTTAAAAAAAAATATATATATTCAGCGGTATTAATTATACCCTACATCACACTGTGGTACTGCGTATTATGTCTTTGTGCAAAAGGATACGAGATAGATCTATGGTTCCTTTTGGGAATATGTATAGAATCACTTTCTAAGTCGATTTATGCATGTCCGTCCGTCTGTGCATGTAAATTGTACTGAATTGAGTCTATAATGAGGTGTGCTAAGTTTTGTGAAAATCGCATCAATTTTAGTTATAGTTCCCATATATATTTTCGTCCGATTTTATGTAAATGGTGCACTAAAGTCCCTATATATATTTCGATTTGTACGAAATTTTGCACAGCGTACTAAATTAGGTCTGGAGTCATGTCTACCAAGTTTTGTGAAAATCGGTTCAAATTTATTTATAGCTCCCATATATATTTACGTCCGATTTTATGTAAATGGTGCACCAAAGTCCCTGTATATCTTTCGATTTGCAAGGAATTTGGTATTATATTAGCGTACTAAATTAAGATCACAATGATGCGTGCTAAGTTTCGTAAAAATCGGTTCAGATTTAGATATAGCTCCCATATATATTTTCCCCCGTTTTTATGTAATTTGTGTTTGCACGATTGACTCACAATTTTGTACAATGTACTGAATTTACTATAAATTAATCTCTGGTAAGTTTCGTTGAAATCGATTCATAGATATAGCTCCCATTTATATTTTCGTTGGATTTTAGGTAAATGGTGCACCGTGTGAAACGAAATTTGGCGAAATTTGTGAAGGGTATCATATAGTCGGCAGAGTCCGATTTTACTACTTTTCTTACTAGTTAACATAAAGTCTTAGTCCATTTGACCCGCTAAGCAGTGATCGATCGTCTAGACAAAAAGAGGGGGTTTTTGTCCGTTTCATTCCCTAAATATTAACCGACCATATTCAAAAACAAAAAGCTATGAACCTGACCTACATGCAAAAGTTCGTGACGATTGGTCCATAACTGTGACATGTGCTTTGTTTACAAATTATAATTGACAGACAAGCATATGTCTAAATCGATTCAGCTATTCTAGATTTGAGGATCGGTGTACCAAAAGGTGGTTCTATGGCTATTATTTCAAATATGGTCAAGAATTGTCATAAAAATGTTTTCCAACCACACGCCTAATGTCATACTTCAGTACTAAAGTGGATGTTTATTCTCTCAATGTCTTCAACTCCAGTAGATTTAAAAACACAATATGAAATAAACTGTTATTATTTTTCAAATACCTATACTCAATTTCTTCTAATTGCATTATTTTCATCTTAATCCTATCTTGAATGATGACACAATGCACAATTTAAATCAAGGTTACTTAGATAATGGGAACTGGTTATTATTTGTTGTTAATGAAAACCAGTTTTCGTATCAAACAATCTCAAACTCATCTCATCCCGTTAAAAATTAAATTTCTTGAATGTTTGCCAACGGAAATTCCCATTTTTTAAGTGATAATATATTGTAGCAAACCAATAACTATGAGATAGACTAACAAGAAAATATATATCTAGATCTTTTAAATATCCAACAAACATATTTGTTTGTCGAAATTTGTCAGAATGTTGTGGGTTCGATTTGTCATAAAACGATTAAATAATAAAAAAATTCCAATTTTAAAACTTATATTAAATATCTAAATCGGGTTTAAATGAAATTAAAGTTTGACTTTGCTAGATTTCAGTACTTGCCGTGGAAGTATTTTTTTATACCCTGAAGTGTATATTTTATTTGGCATTATGTTTGCCACACATCAATATATATATATATATAGAGGACAGTGTAGAACTAGGACTACGAACGTGTGAAAAGGTGACTATGAATTTTTTAAGGTATTTGAATATATGACTTAAGGCCTACATAAGGTTACTGGCCGACCTTATGTAGGCCATAAGTTATAGCTTCAGTCTTGCTGTTTTATATGAAAATTGTCATTCTGTTCGATTTGAATAATTTGAACTTAATTCTGAAATTCCGTTCTTTAAATGTAATAAACATTTTTTCATTGGAACACGCGTTTCTAATTGATTTTTAAACCGGTTCAACTTTCAAATGTTTAATAAATAAACTAAATTATCATAGAACCAACACCCAATGATATTGTGTTTGTTTTTTGTTTCCTTACATACATAGCTGGCTTGTGACAGAACATTTGTTCCATAAGCCGAGCTTAAACCAGTAAGGAAAGTAGTAAAGTCGGACTGGGCTGACTATATGATACCCTTCACCACTTTGGGTATGTTGGACATATGTATCCTTACAATTGCATGTCAATGTGAAGAATATAAAAAAAATTCCAGGCGTGTCGATCTTCCGCGCATTTCTTCCAATTTGAATGACCATGTTTCGAAATGTTCTCTTTCTCTTGATTTTGTGCTGGGGCATCCTCATCCATTCTCACAACATGACTTAGCCAACGTAGTCGCTGCAGCTCGATAGTCTAACAATGTCGATGTCCGTGAATAGATGGTACGACTCATGGTCCATTCGATGGCGATATTCACCGTCGACGCAGATCGGTCCGTAGATCTTTCGGAGAATTTTTCTCTCAAACATGCTTCATACACCAGCATGGATAGTATCAGCGACTTGTAGAGTGTGAGTTTTGTCTGGCGGGAGGTGGCCTTGTTTCTAAACAGTTTACTTGGACCATTGTAGCATCCTTTGGCCAAAACTACCTTTCTCCGAATTTCAAAATTGATGTCATTAGATTTATTTACGGCGGTGTCGAGGTACATAAAATCTTGGCTACCTTGAAGCTGTAGGTTTCAAGTTCCACAGTTGGTCCGAGTCTACTGGACGTCTTGCGCGTTGATAGCTTGGTTGATACCATCAGCATTTACTGACAGACCCACTTTGGCAAACTCCTTCTCAATTTTTACAAAGGTGGCTGCTATCGTTCATGGTTCATTCGACGGCGAATTTTTTTTTCTCAAACACCCAAGAGCTGCATCATCTGCTTGCACAAGTAACCATGCTTCAGATCCATATAACAGCAACGGTATTATCAGCGTCTTGTAGAACGTGAATTTAGTCTGGCGGAAGGTGGCCTTGAATTGCTTACCATAGTAACATCTGTTGGCCTATCATTCCTTCTCCGAATTTCAAAGCTGATGTCATTAGTTTTATTTATGGCGATACCAAGGTGTATAAAATCTTTGACTACCTCGAAGCTGTAGTTCTCAAGTTCAACAGTTTGTCCGAGTCTACTGGATGTCTTGCGCGTTAATACCATCAGCTTTGTTTTCTCGCCATTTACTGCCACACCCATTTTGGCAGACTCCTTCTGAATTTGTTCAACGATGACTGTTACCCATTATGTCGATGTCGTCGGCGTAGGCGTGTAACATATGCTGTTTGGTGTACAGAGTGTTATTACTGTTAACCTTTGCCTCTCGTATGACCTCTTCCATCAGAATGTTAAACAGGTTACACGACAACCTATCACCTTGCCTCAATCCTCGTTCGGTATTAAAGGGTTTCGAGGCGTCCTTTTCTCCTTTAACTGCTGACCTTATAACAGTTAAAGTTATTCTGCATATCCATATTAATTTTGCAAGAATGCCAAACGCAGACATGGCTTTAAACATATCTGAACAAATAGACCTATCAAATGCAGCTATATAGTCGACGGCTATGTGTCGATGTGTTTTTCGAGAATTTTTCGAGGAGTAAAAATCTGGCAAAGGTGGATTTGCAAGGTCTGAAACAGCATTGTTAAGGTCCAATAATGTCATTGACCATTGGCTTCAGTCATTCAAACAGAACGCTGGATAGAACTTTATATGCGATGGGAAGGAGACTTTTCCCTTTATGCTTGACACATATTGTCCTGTCTCCTTTTTTGTGCACGGGACACAGGATGCTGAGGTTCCAATCATTAGGCATGCATTCCTGTAATCAAATTGTACTAATCAGCTGGCATATGACCACAAGTCCTGAATAGTTCGGCTGGTAATCGGCACCTGCTGCTTTCTTATTCATCAGGCGATTAATTGCTACTCTGACCTCATCTTGGCTAGATGGGATGTCTATTTCCACAACATCAATAAATGCATCTAACTATCTAAAAGAAATGATGCCCGATAAATTTAATACGATACAAATAAATTTCATAATTTTTTTTTGCGATTAGAAATAACAAATTTAAATTAAATAATTCAAAATGCGCTAAATTAGTTCATATTCAGTTTTAATAATGTATGAAATAATAATAATAATACAATAACAATTACATTGGCCTAGTTTATAAATCATTTAAATATTATACTAAACAAAACAGCTACACTGCTACGCTGAAAACAAAGAAAGATCCCAAAACCGGTTTCATATTATTTGAAAAAAAAAAAATGTTTATTTTAATTTTATGCACAATAAACAAAATCAATATTCAATATATGATGATGACAATAAAAATAACGTACAGTAATTACTTGAAAATTGGAATGTTCGCATAAAATCAAAATTTCTAGAATATCAATGAAATGAATCACTCCCTAAACTTTTAAAAATATATAATATTTTAAAGTAAATAATTATACCCTTCAGCACACTGTGGTACAGGGTATTCTGTCTTTGTGCATATGTTTGTAACAGGCAAAAGGAAACGAGATAGACACATGCTTCCTTTTGAGAATATGCATAGAATCTCTTTCTGAGTCCATTTATGCATGTACAGGTCGAATTTATAATCCGATTTGGATGAAATTTGGTACAGCACATTTGTTTGGCCCAAGGACGAAACCTATTGAAATTGGGAAAAAATCGGTTCAGATTTAGATATAGCTCCCATATATATTTTCGTACGATTTAAGGTAAATAGTGCACCAAAGTACCTATATATCTTTCGATTTGCACGAAATATGGCATAGCGTACGGAATTAAGTCTAGAGTGATGTGTGTGCTAAGTTTCGTGAAAGTCGGTTCAGATTTAGATATAGCTCCCATATATATATATATATATAATTTCGTCCGATTTTATGTAGATGGTACACCAAACTTCCAATATTTTTCAGATTGAGATACAATTTTGCATAGCGTATTGAATTAGGTCCTGATTGATGTATGCGAAGTTTTTTTTTGAACATCGGTTCAGATTTAGATTTAGCTCTCATATATAATGTCGTCCGATTTTAGGTAAATGGTGCACTAATCTTCCAATATTATTCAGATTGAGACAAAATTTCACACAGCGTACTATATTAGGTCCTGTTTGATGTACGTGAAGTTTTGATGAAATCGGTTCAGTTTTAGATATATTTCTCCCATATATAGTTTATCCGATTATATGCAAGTGGTGCACCAAACTCCCAATATTTGTCCGATTGGGACAACATTTTGCACAGCCTACTAAATTCGGTCCTGTTTGATATTTATGAAGTTTTATTGAAATTGGTTCAGATTTAAGATATAGCTCCCATATATAGTTTCGTCCGATTTTAAGTAAATTGTGCACCAAACATTCAATATTTATTTCTGTTTAGGCAACATTTTGCAGAACGTATTAAAATAGGTCCACATTGATATATACGAAGTTTTGTGAAAATCGGTTTAGATTTAGTTCCCCTATTCCGATTTTTTGATAAATGGTGCACCAAACTCCCAAGTAGTGTTTTTTTTTAAACCTAGCCTTTTGATCGTCCCTAAAAATATTTTTTTGCAAACCCACCTCTATTGTTGGACCCTAAAAATTATTTTAAAAAATCCACGCCTATTGATGGTTCCTAATAATATTTTTTACAAATCCACCTCTATTGTTGGTCCCTAAAAATGCTTTTAAAAAATCCACGCATATTGATCCAAATCCACCTCTATTGTTGGTCCCTAAAAATGCTTTTAAAAAATCCACGCCTATTGATCCAAATCCACCTCTATTGTTGGTCCCTAAAAATGCTTTTAAAAAATCCACGCCTATTGATCCAAATCCACCTCTATTGTTGGTCCCTAAAAATGCTTTTAAAAAATCCACGCCTATTGATCCAAATCCACCTCTATTGTTGGTCCCTAAAAATGCTTTTAAAAAATCCACGCCTATTGATCCAAATCCACCTCTATTGTTGGTCCCTAAAAATGCTTTTAAAAAATCCACGCCTATTGATCCAAATCCACCTCTATTGTTGGTCCCTAAAAATGCTTTTAAAAAATCCACGCCTATTGATCCAAATCCACCTCTATTGTTGGTCCCTAAAAATGCTTTTAAAAAATCCACGCCTATTGATCCAAATCCACCTCTATTGTTGGTCCCTAAAAATGCTTTTAAAAAATCCACGCCTATTGATCCAAATTCACCTATATTGTTGGTCCCTAAAAATGCTTTTAAAAAATCCACGCCTATTGATCCAAATCCACCTCTATTGTTGGTCCCTAAAAATGCATTTAAAAAATCGACGCCTATTGATCCAAATTCACCTATATTGTTGGTCCCTAAAAATGCTTTTAAAAAATCCACGCCTATTGATCCAAATCCACCTCTATTGTTGGTCCCTAAAAATGCTTTTAAAAAATCCACGCCTATTGATCCAAATCCACCACTATTGTTGGTCCCTAAAATGCTTTTAAAAAATCCACGCCTATTTATCCAAATCCGCCACTATTGTTGGTCCCTAAAATGCTTTTAAAAAATCCACGCCTATTTATCCAAATCCACCTCTATTGTTGGTCCCTAAAAATGCTTTTAAAAAATCCACGCCTATTGATCCACATCCACGTCTATTGTTGGTCCCTAAAAATGTTTTTAAAAAATCCACGCCTAAAAAATATTTTTTACAAATCCACCTCTATTGTTGGTCACTAAAAATGCTTTAAAAATCCACGCCTATTGGTCTCTAAAAAATATTTTTACAAATCCACCTCTATTGTTGGTGCCTAAAAATACTTTTAAAAAATACACGCCTATTGGTAGACTTTGAAAATAATATTTTTATAAAATGTAGGTCCTTGATAAATTACTTTTTGTAAAATCTATGAAATCATCTCTCATTGCGGTCCACCACTTCTAGTACCTTGCACCTCGCCCATAAATTGTCAAAATGTTGAAAATTTGTAAACCCAATATCTAGCGTATGGAAAGTCCTTGCGACCCATCGGCCCACTCCTTCTGGTGCCTCCGTATAAAATTTTAAAATCTCTGGATCCAATACCAAGCGAATGGAATGTTCGATATGATATTCAATAAAAATATTGATCCATCTTGACACTAATTAAGTAGATCTCCGCAAACCCAACCAATAAGAAAAGTAGTAAAGTCGGACTGGGCCGACTATATGATACCCTTCACCACTTTGGGTATATTGTACATATTATCCTTACAATTGTATGTCAATGTTCCCTCGAAGGAACATACTCATATATCCAAATCTATACCGATTTCAATGAGACTTACCAGAGATTAACTTGTATTAACTACAATTCATTGTGTGGCAATCGGATAAACTTTTGGAACAATTAACAATTAACATAAAATCGGATGAAAAAATATATAGAAACTGTATCTAAATCTGGAACATTTTTCAGGAAACTTAACACACATCATTATACCCCTAATTTACTACGCTGTGCCAAATTTCGTGCAACTCAAAAGATATATAGGAACTTTGGTACACAATTTATATTAAATCGGACCAAAATATATATGGGAATTATATCTAAATTTGGACAGATTTTCAGGAAACTTAACACACATCATTCTAGACCTAATACATTACGCTACGCCAAATTTCGTGCAAATCGAAAGATATATAGGGATGCTGGTACACCATTTACATTAAATAGGACGAATATATATATTGGAGCTATATCTAAATCTGAACCGATTTTTTCTTATTTCAATAGGGTTCATCCTTGGGCCAAATAAGTGACCTATACCAAATTTCATCCAATTCGGATCATAAATGCGACCTGTACTTTGTTTACAATTTAACATGGACAGACCGACGGACAGATGGATGGACGGACATGCATAAATCGACTTAGAAAGTGATTCTATGCATATTCTCAAAACGAACCATGTGTCTATCTCGTTTTCTTCCTGGGTACTATTTCTTAGTGCATATGTTTGTAATATGTACTAAGAAATAATACCCTGTTCACAGTGTGGTGAAGGATACACAAGCCCGTATAAGTATATAATGCATATATCATAGGCTCAGATTATATATGTCGACAACACCCACTTATACTTGTTCTAAGCTCTTGATGCACCATTTTCACGAAATCCGATGAAATTGTTTACATAATTTATATATAAATTATTTTACCGACTCTCACCAATTTCAATTTAATTCGATCATTGTTTTTTGTCATCTCGGGTACCCCATATTAATATCAGCTGAATTTTTAATTCCCTGTCGTAATTGAAACATATATTTTAAATGCTGCAAAAATAATATTTATTTACAATTTTTTTCTAATTAATATCTCAAGACATTTTCATTAAACCAACACTGAGTGGATGTTTGAGTTCAAAAAACCTTTCACATTTTTAAGCATGGGCGATAGCTGGCAATTTGGGAAGATGTTCTCCGGTGGGTTGGAAACCATTTTCATCGGCAACATAGTTGACAGTATAAACTTTGCCATCATGTTCATCCTTCCAGGTGAAGGTGCCGTGCACGACAATGGCTGGATGTTCAGAATCGAAATCCTTTACTTTGCCATCTTCATGGCGGGATGTACCATCACTGGTTTCAACACTGACATGAAAAACAAACAAGCAAAAAAACATTTAAAACCCATCGATCATCAAAAATCCATCTTTAAACTTACTCAAAACTATAGCCATCATGTTCAACATTGGAATCCAATTTCAAAATTTCGGCATGTTCATTTGGTGCTGGTGCAGCTACGGCAATGGCAATCAAGGCAGCAAGGACAATGACAATTTTCATTTTTTATAATAAATTTATTTGGTATCGGAATTCTATCTTAGGGAATCGCTGAATACTAAATGCATATTGAGTGCATGTATTCCGTTACTTTTATACCAGTTGCGGATGGCATTCTACCATGACTTATTTTTCGAAGAGAGTAATTAATAAATCGCCGAACTTGTTTTCGGCAATTTCTTTGGAACCTTCCATACATTTTATTTCGAAAATAAATGATAACATATTATTGTTAATTTGTTAATTCTAATACTCTAAAAATAAGTAATCAATTAATGTTGAAAAAATAAGTCAACCACCAAGAACAACAAAGCTAATATCAAACCGGCCCTCAATGATGACTTGCATTGATAACTGTATCCAGAAATTTATGTTTTTTTCGCATTGAAGATTTCTGGAGATTTTGCGGGACAAGGAAGATATACGACTGCCACCGAGGATACCTATTAAGACTTCCACCTATAACAAACAGGTATACCAGTGTCAAAAATTGCGTCAGGATCATTGCAGATTATTCTGGCCCATAACCACAAGTAATGCATATTAATCGTAGCAAATGAATTGGTCACATCTTAAGAAAAAATCTTCACATCATAAGCAAAATGACGCTTGAATGGGATCCTCAAGGATCACGAAATCGAGGTCGAACAGAAACCACCATGCAAATCGTGAGAGAATAGTGGCCAGTGGCAAACGTCTCGACCTCAATTCGAATGAGAATTTTAAAGACCCCTGTGACTGTACAAAGCAGGCCCTATCAATTTGAAACTGCTTTGACAACGGATCTGAGACAGGTAGGATATTGTACACATACAAGGAAAATCATTACAGGTGATCATTTTTAAGGCTTGGTATGTATTTATATTACTGGAGATTACAATACGAATATTAGAAGTTTTCCTCGCCCATTTCTCTTATTATTTCAATACCTTCCAAATGAGTCACATTCACTATTTGACATTTATCCATTGAAATTTATGACATTCATTGAACTCGGGTGCACATTGGCAACTGAACCACAACATTAATCAAATCAAAAAAGCATGCCAAGCTATGAAATGAAATTAAGCTCTTTACGAACATATGTCAGTTCTGGCTAAACGAAGAAATACAATTATACACGAGCTTGTGACAACTGCAAAGGACACCAGAGTGCAATGCATGAAGGACATGATTAAAGTGTTTCGAAATGTATAAACATGTTTTAAATATGAGAAATACAAATTATGAGATTAGAAAAAGCAGTAAGGAAAGTTCAAAAGTCGGTCGGGGCCGACTATATGATACCCTCTACTTTGGGTACATGTAAGAGATGCTCATATATACAATATCATTTAGATATGGGAGCTATATCCAAATCTGAACCGATTTCGACAAAACTTCGCATACATAAATTTGGATTTAATTTAGTACGCTATGCAAAATTTTTGCCAATCGGCCTAAATTTGACTCTTTGGTCCTCCATTTATCTAACATCGGACGAAACTATATATGGGAGATATATCCAAATCTGAACCGATTTCAACAAAACATCAATCTAGACCTAATTTAGTACTTTGTGGAAAATGTTGTCTCTCTCGGACTAATATTGGTAGTTTGGTGCATCATTTACATAAAATCGGACGAAACTATATATGGGAGTTATATCAAAATATGAACCGATTTCTCCAATAGGGTTTGTCCTTGGGCCAAATATGTGATATATGCCAAATTTCATCCAAATCGGACCATAAATGTGACCTGTATGTACCTATGTACAAAAATACATAGACGTACGAACGGACATGCATAAATCGACTCAGAAAGTGATTCTATGCATATTCTCAAAAGGAACCGTGGGTCTATCTCGTTTCCTTTTGCCTATTACAAACATATGCACAAAGGCATAATACCCTGTACCACAGTGTGAGGGGTATAAAAATCCAGAAAGAAAAATATTTTAAAGAGATTCTAATAAAACAAGCCTATAATATATGCAATATAGACCCTGACTTCAGAAAGCTATTTTGTTTCCAAGGCTGAGGTCTTCAGTCGAGTGTATGCAGTCGATGTGGAATAATTTTTTTATTAAATTTATAATTTTCCATAATTATGACATTTTCCGTTTTAAGTACCTGAAATGATGGTCTTATATAGCCAATAGTTGCACATAATATATAATTAGTATTTAAGGTGTGTAAGGTTTCGACCCGACAAGTTGCACGATACCAGTATAAGTGGCATCATAAACCCCCTAGGGATTTAGTATAGATTGGGAAAAATATTTCGATCAAATCAGATTACTCGCTTCATATGAAATTTACTAATTAAAATTGTAAATATTGACCCTTTGTGAGGTAGGTACTAGAATGAGTGGACCGATTGGTACCATTTTCTGACTGGATCTAGGATTGGTAAAAACATTAAAAATTGAAAAATTTAGATCAATCGGTCACACCATTCAATTGATATTGGAAAATTACTAACTTAAATTTAAAAATTTTCTACTTAAAATATACTATTTTGAAATTTAAAATGTTGACCCTTTGTGTGGTAGGTACTAGAGGGAGTGGACCGACGGATATCCAGGATTGGTAAAAATATTAAAAAGTACAAAATATAAATCATTCAGACATGCCATTCAATTAATAATAGAATTATAGACTAACAACATTTCAAAATGTTGACACTTGGTGTGGGAGGTTCTAGAAAGCGTAAACCGACCCCATCTTTGGACATTAGGTTGCCCAATTTTTGAAATTGAAATTGAATATTTCGTTCGATGATAATATAAATTTATTTGATCATAATTTCTGGGGTTACCACAAATAGTTAGCAGACATTCCCAATCTTTCAACCTGATTTAAGTTTTATAAAAATAATTCAATGTCCAAATTTTGGTCCTTTATAAATCGATTGGACCTTTATAAATCGATTAATCGTCTTCAAATTGTCTGAAAAGGATTTGGTGCTCAGACGCTGATGTTCTGCATCCAATACTTCGACTAGGCACACTTTCATAGTATTTAAAGCATACCAGCCTGTCGGTATGTGTTAAATTGTTTACCCACATCCTCCTGTAGAGATGAACATGGAACCCTGGTGTTTAAAGCCAATTGTTCTGTGTTCGAAATTCCGGCCAAATTAAAAAGGTTATGCAGGATAACTTTAACTGGCATAAGGTTAAAGTTGGAAAGGACCTCTCGGAGCCCTTCAATACCGAACGAGGGTTCAGACAAGTTGACAGCCTCTCGTGTGACCTTTTTAACATCCCACTGGAAAAGGTGACACGAGAGGCAAAGGTGAACAGAAATAACACCATACAACACATGTTACTCGCCTATACGGCTGTTATCGTTCGCATTGTCCGACCCATTATGAACAAATTTAGAAGGAGTTTGCCGAAGTGGGTCTGGATGTAAATGCTGATGGCATTAACCAAGCTGGCGGTATTAACGCGCAAGACGTCCATTGTCTCGGACCAACTGTGGAACTTGAAAACTTCAGCTTCGAGGTAGTCAAAGATTTTATATACCTCGACGCCGCCGTACAGATACTACTATGGTCTAAGTAAGCATTTTTTGAAACAAGCCTACCTCTCGCCGGATCAAACTCTCACTCTACAAGATGCTGATACTACCCGTGCTGGTATATGGATCTGAAGCATGTTTGAGAGAAAAATTCTCTGACAGATCTACGGACCGATTTGCGTCGATGGTAAATATCGCCGTCGAATGGACCATGAGTTGTACCATCTATTCTCGGACATCGACATAGTCGGACATATCGAGCTGCAGCGACTAGGTTGGCTAAGTGATGTTGTGAGAATGGATGAGGATGCCCCAGCTCAAAAGGCATATAAAAACGAGCCTGATGGCTCACGCCGAAGGGGAAGGTCACGAAGTTGATGGAAAGATCAAGTGGAAAAATTAGAAAAATTGCTGTGGTACAGGGTATTATGTCTTTGTGCATATGTTTGTAACATGCAAAAGGAAACGAGATTGGCACATGGATCCTTTTGAGAATATGCATAGAATCACTTTCTAAGTCGATTTATGCATGCACGTCCGTCCGTCTCTCTGTCTATGTTAAATTTCAAACAAAGTACAGGTCGCATTTATTATTCGAATTGGATGAAATTTGGCACAGCTCATTCATTTGGCCCAAGGACGAACCCTATTGAAATTGGGATAAATCGGTTCAGATTTAAATATGGCTCCCATATATATTTTCGTCCGACTTAAGGTAAATGGTACACCAAAGTCCGTACATAGCTTTCGATTTGCCCGAAATTTGGCACAGTGTACTGAATTGAGCCTAGAATGATGTGTGCTAAGTTTTGTGAAAATCGGGTCAGATTTAGATATAGTTCCCATATATATTTTCGTCCGATATAAGGTAAATGGTGCACCAAAGTTCCATATGTCTTTCGATTTGTACGAAGTTTGGCACAGCATACTGAATTGAGTCTAGAATGATGTGCTAAATTTCCTGAAAATGGTTAAGATTTATATATATATATATATATTTTCGTCCGATTTAAGGTAAATGTGTACCAAAGCCCCTATATACCATTAGATTTGCACGAAATTTGGCATAGCGTACTAAATTAAGTCTAGATTGATGTGTGTTAAGTTTCCTGAAAATCGGTTCATATTTACAAATATCTCCCATATATATTTTCGTCCGATTTTATGTAAATGGTGCACCAAAGTCCCTAAATATCTTTCGATTTGTACGAAATTTGGCATAGCGTACTGATTAGAGTCTAGAATGATGTGTGTTAAATTTGGTGAAAATCGGTGCAGATTTAGATATAGCTCCCATATATATTTTCATCCGATTTAATGTAATATTCTGACCATATGTAACGTAGAGCTGTGGAACCTAACGAGCCAGAAACCCATAAAAAGCACATTATACTTGGAAAATGGATATGGAAGTGACCACACCTTAAAAAATGCCCATAGTATAACCAGTGAAATCCCCAAGGATCACGAAATCGAACTGACAATAACCTAATAAGTGAAAAATATTAAATTGCTACCAAATTTGTTGAGACACTTGCTCAAGCTTCCCAGAGTTCATCCTGGGATCAAAAGGATAACGTGTGTCACCAAAAAATCATTTTTGTTTCTCGATAATCGCACATCTGATAACCTTCAACCCCTACACAGGAAAAAAGTTATTTTCCATCGATCTTTTCCACGAAACGTTGATTTCCACAAAACGTTCACACTATATAAGAGCCTGCCACCGTTAGCATTCGCCATAATGACATCATTAGTTAGTTAGTTAATCTCTACCCAGTAAACAGTAGCAACCAATGGTAATACCATTAAGTGATTCTCCATCACCAACCCCATCCCCATCGGTTTCATCATCCATATCAATTGACAAAGATAATGAGTGACAGCAAATGGAGATAATGATATTTGCCAGGTGATAATAAATCAGTTTTTCCCATTGAATTGTGACAGCGTCAAACTAATAATTATAACAATGGAATTCATTAAACTTATATTCATCGATAAGAAGATGGTGACAAATCGCAATTACATGTTTGTGCGCGCGATATTGTGTTGAAATGGAAAACAACCTAAGTTGGGGAAATTCAGTTGTGAGGGCTATTCGAGGAGAATAACTGGGCTTTGAAAAAACTCTAAGGAAAGTTGGACGTGATTTACGATATGTAGACTCTCTAAATCAATTTGACAGACATATTGCCTTTCGTACGTCATTTAAATAAAATCGGACAATATATGGAGCTATAAATACATATGAAAAAATTTGAACAAAACATGGCACATGTCATTCTAGATTTAATTCATAACGTGAATTGCTATGAAATTTTTCCGTTTATGGTCAAGAATGGCGCCTATATTGTTGTTGCGGTAACAGGTTGTACTGGCTACTTCTGTAACATCCAAGCAGATATTGCATCGACAACATCTTGTTTTATCGACTCACCGAAAGGATATTCGTCTCCCTATATTTTTGGTCTATTGCAGTCATGAGGAGGAGACTTGGAGACATAAGGACTGTTACAGGATTGAATATTTTATATGGACCGCTTAGTTTTCCCATAGACCGGTCTATCGCTTTATGCTATGTAAACAAACGAATTAAGAACCTTGCTCCTGCTCATGACCTTATCACAAATAGCTTTGGCATGGCACAATAAATAGCTAATCCACTTAGCGCAGCTGATGTTGCGATTAACTGTCAATGTGCGTAATTTCTACATGAAATCGATGTGCAATTGTTCGAATGTGAAGCAATTTATATTTTGGAAGTCAGCCTAACTGTCCAATCACACGGCCTGTTCTGGTTGAGTCCTTCCATTATAAGTGTGGAATGATTCAGTAGCGGACCACCATGCCCAAAATGAAAAATAAATTTACATCCTATCATTCTTCCATCCTAAGTTCGAGAGCGACTTAGCCGTTGCCCACAATTTGGTACTGATGTTACAGCACTTCAGATGTTCTAGTCACGTTTCCGTTTGTACTTGCCGACTAACCTATTAACTTCCAGTGTCATTTCTCTGATTCTGGAGTTAGTAGGGTTAGTACGACAAAGCTCATCCTGCTGTCTCTGTTAGGAAGTTGGTTCTCAATTTAGGCATACGATCCGGAAATTTCTTTATTCACCGATCACCAACATTAGGCAGTTCTCTGAAGCAACGATTGATCAAATCTCTGAACTCTTACCAATTAGCTTTCCGATGGTTAAGGAAAGTACGGCGATCAGAAGTTATGTATTCGGGTTGTCTGTTAATGGATATGATAAAACGGAGGTGGGTGGTCTGAACCCAATGAAATGACGGGTTGCAATCCATGTGATATATGTCAAGTCTATTTTTTGTTCACTGAGAGAAAACATGATTCGAAAAGTTACCATTGTAAAAGAAAGAGCTGTTGACTTTTAAGCCAATATCAAGAGGTCGGTTATAGGTGAAATACTAAAATATATTAAGGGGTTTAACCGAAGACCACCACCAAAATAACCATGGTACGTTGAGGAGTGTCGTAATGCTACTGAGGTTAAAAACGCAGCGTATAGGGTAACCCTGCAACATGTAATGCGAGATATTTATCGGGGAAAAGGCAAGATGTGTGAGTTGAGATAAACAGAAGTACGGAAATTTTACAAACGATTAAAACACCAAACCGAAGGCTTTGGTTTAGGCACATCCTCCTATAGAGATGATGAAGGAACCTGTTGACGTATACAGATAGCGTACTTTGGTATCAAATATGGGCGGTGGAGAAGATATCCCAGAACCAATAAGAGATGGCGCTATAGAGTATATACCACCTAGTCAAGATGAGGTCAGAATAGCAATCAATCGGCTGAAGAATAGTAAAGTAGAAGGTGCTGACGGACTACCAGCCGAACTATTCAAGACCGGTGGACCAATGGTCAATTTCCTTATTGAATATTATTAATGCGGCTTCAGGCCTGGCAAATCCACCACAGACCAGATTTTCTACAATACTGGAAAAGCCCTACGAAGAACTCATCGACACATTCCACCTATTCGTCGAGTATAAGCCGCATTCACCTCAGAGGTGTTTAATGACATGTCTACGTTCGGCAGTCGCCCTGACAGCCTATCGTGAGACCTTTTTAACATCCTGCTGGAAAAGGTCATACGAGATTCAAAGGTGAACAGAATGGCAATATGTAGACCAAACAGCATACTTTACTGGCCTACTTCGATGACATTGACATAATGAGTCGAACAGTGCGTACGGTAACAGCCACCTTTGTGTCTGGCAATAAATGGAGACAAGACCAAGCTGATTGTATCAAGTGGATCGAGTGGAACTTGAAAACTATATTTTGGGGTAGTCAGAGATCTCATCTACATCGGTACCGGCATAAACAAAGCATGTGGCATCAGTTTCGAGATTCGGAGAATTATAGTATTCCCAATAGATGCTACTATGGTCTAAGGTCACATCTCTGAATCTGAAGCATGGGTACTTGCGCAAGCAGATGAGGCAGCTGTTGGAGTGTTTGAGAGAAAAATTCTCCGGAAGATCTATGGGCCGATCTGCGTCGACGGTGAATATCGACGTCGAATGAACCATGAGCTATATCATCTATACACGGAATCGAATGTTATGTATTTCAAATCAAATGTTAAGAATTTCAAATGGAATTATTTAAATTTCAAATGGAATTTTATTAATTTCAATTGGAATTTTATGAATTTCAAACGCAAATACTTGGAATTTCAAATGGAAGTTTATGAATTTCAATTGGAATTCTATGAATTTTGAAAGGTATTCTAGGAATTACAAGTGAAATTCTGGAATTACAGCTGAAATGTTGTAAATTGCAAATGGAATTCTCGAATTGCAAACTATATGTTGTGAATTACAAATGGAATTCTCGAATTACATTTGATATGTTTTGAATAACATGTGAAAAAGGTGTATTTATCGATAATATCAATAAAAACAAAAATTTTGTTGCATATTTTTGGGCAAAAATGTGTTTGTATCCTTCACCGCACTGTGGCACAGGGCATTATGACTTGGTAAATGTGTTTGCAACGACCAAAAAGAAACGAGATATACCCATAGTTACTTTTTAGTATATAGTATGTACATAGAATTATTTTTCAGTCGATTTATGTATGTCCCTCCATTCATGTATTATTTTAAACAAGTTACATGGAAAAAATCCATCCAATTGGGATGAAATTTTATTTCCACATAGACGAGTCCTATTGACATTGGTCAAAATCGGTTTAGATTTATATATAGATCCCATATATTTTTCTTTATTTACACATTATTTTGCATTAAGTATTGAATAGATTCTAGAATGATGTATCCTTTTCTTGTCCGGTCATGTTTTTTTTTTAATTTCAAAAAAAAATGTTCAAACGCTTCAGTCGTCAACAAAAACTATGACGAAGAAATCTTCGACATCGTCGTCGTCACACATTGTTACGGAATACCAAAAATGTTTCAATAGTTATCGATAAATGTCGACAACGACATAGGGAATACCAATTTGCAAAAGACGACTCTCTTCGACGTCGTTTCGCGTCGACGACGACATACAGAATAGGGGTGAATGTTCCCTCGAAGGAACATACTCATGCCTTTCTACAACATATGCTAAATTTTATTTTATTCGGGCAGATTAAGAGTCGTCTGCGATATCTGCGTATCGGACAAACATTAGGAGTTTAGTGCACCATTTATGTAAAATCGGACGAATATATATGTATATGTGTGTGCTATATCGAAATCTGAACCAATTTTCCCGAAACTTAGCACACATCATTCTAGGCTTAATTCAGTAGGCTGTGTCACTAATTGGTGCACTAATTATATAAAATCGGACGAAAGTATATATGGGAGCTATATCGAAATCTGAACCGATTTTTACGAAATTTAACACATCTTTCTAGAATTAATTTAGTACGCTGAGATAAATTTCGGTGAAATCCAAGGATATATAGGGACTTTGGTGCACTAATTACATAAAATCGGACGAAAATATATAAGGGAGCTATATCTAAATCTTAACCGATTTTCACGAAACTTAACACACATCACTCTAGACTTTAATATATAGGGACTTTGGTTCACCAATTACCTTAAATCGGACGAAAATATATATGGGAGCTATATCTAAATCTGAACCGATTTTCACGAAACTTAACACACATCACTCTAGTTTTAATTTAGTATGCTATGCCAAAATTCGTGCAAATCGAAATATATATGGGAGCTATATCGAAATTTGAACCGATTTTTTCCAATTTCAATAGGGTTCGTAAGTGAGCTGTGCCAAATTTCATCCAATTCGAATCAAAAATGCGACCTGTACTTTGTTTACAATTTAACATGGACAGACAGGCGGACGGACGGACATGCATAAATCGACTTAAAAAGGGATTCTATGCATGTTCTCAAAAGGTACCATGTGCCTATCTCGTTTCATTTTGCCTGTTACAAACATATGCACAAATACATAATACCCTGTACCACAGTGTGATGAAGGATATAAAAAGGTGGGTATAGCTAAAAAAATAGTGTTGGTATCCCAAGGGTTAATTAAGAACAGAGCATGCTTTCCATTGTTCCCTCATACTTGTATATTTGTTAACAGTTTAAAACACACGATGAAGACATTAGTATTATAATACAAAAATCATTTTTAAAACTAAACAAGGAGTAAGTTAGAATATGTTTGTATACTTTCTAAGAGAACAGACCTAAAAATAACATTTTTTTATTTTTTATGTTACTTTTATTTTATTAATATTGTTTAATATGTCATTATAACATTTTTTTTGTTTATTTTTATTATTTCTAATAGTTTTGCGTTTGCGGAGATTCTTAAAATATATCATGAAATGTAATATTTTTTTTTATTTTACTTGTTATTTAAAAAAATAACAATTATTTGTTTGCCTCTTTTATTAAGATTTTTTCATGGAGGAACAAATTGTAATGTTTTATTTATTTATTTTTTATACATTTTGTAATGTTTTATACTTTATTTTGGATGCAACATCACATTTATATATTATTTTAAACATATTCGGTAAGTATTCTTAATTTATTAAATCTCAACCCAATTAAAAAAAAAACTCAAAACTATAGAAGAAGGGTATTTGGAAAAATGTATATCTTTAAATTTTGTATGTAAACAACACAACTATATATGTGTTTTTAAGTATATACAGTTAGTATCCATAATTTTATTTAATATAATTCCAATCAAAATGCAAAAAAAACTAAACACTATTTTGTTTTAGAAGAAGCTTAACTGGGAATTTAAATTTATTCCATTTTTATTTTTATTTTAATACTTAAAAACAAGTATAAAATGCTGAAATTAATTTTAAAATTAGTTGATAAAGAAGAACACAACATCGAAATAAAACTGTGACAAAATACAGTAATGGTGGTAGGAAAAGTATGTAGTTAGACGTACTACGGCAGAATAAAAAAAATGTTAATATCTTTCGCATGAAAATTTTATGTCCAAAGGGAAGCCCTTATACGTAAACCGACATTAGAAAATTTTGGCACGGAAGATACAGTCAAATCAATTTGAAAACGTTACCAATATCAAACAGATAGAAGGTTCCCCAATGTAGTATTATAATACAAAAAATATGTTTAAAACTAAATAATGAGTAGGTTGGTATATGTTTATATATTTTCAACTAAAACTAACATTTTTTATTTGTTATGTTATTTTATTTTTATTAATATTTATTTTTATTGTTTAATATACTATTTTTATTTTTAAACATATGTTTTTTATAATTTCCAGTAGTTTTATGTTTTTTGGAGATTCTTAAAGTCTAATATGAAATGTAATATATTTTTTTATTTTACTTGTATCACATTTAAATATACTAAAAATTGTTATTCAATAAAAAAATAACAATTATTTGTTTGTTTGCTTATTTTATTAAGATTTTTTTATGGAGGAACATATTTTAAGGTTTTAGTTTTGTTTGTATACATTTTTTTAATGTTTTATACTTAAAAATAATATGGGGAGTATTTTATTGTTTTATTTATAGATTTCTGAGATAAACATCACAATTAATTTTATTTATATTTAAGTGTATTCAGTAAGCATCCTTAATTTATTTCATGTAAATTCAATTAAAATACATAAAAAATACATCGTAATTTTTATTTTAGAAGGGTAACTGGATTTTTTATTGTATATGTACTTGCAAAAAGAAAATAATATATATTTTAATACTTAAAAACAAGTATTAAATAATGTAACAAAAAATGAAAATGGTAGATTAAGAGGAACACAATATTGAAATAAGCCTCTCCAAAGGACAAACACAAGTCATTGTGGTAGGAAAAGAAAGACGATAATATAGACTACTTTTCGCAGGAAGATTATATATCCAATGAAACCGGAAATGTTTTTTAAACATTAAAAAATTTGGAAATCGGAATAAAATAATATAGTTTACTTTTCGCAGGAGCATTTTATATCCATTGAAAACCAGAAATGTCCCTTATACATAAAACGACATTAGAAATTTTCAGCATGTACAGTAAAAACTCGCTAATCCGGATAATTGATTGCAGACCCCAATCCGGATTACCGAGATTTCCGGATTATCGAGTTTTATTAATTTGTTTATTGGTGATAATTTAATTATTTTTATGTTTTTATTAAAAATGAAAATTATTCATTTCAAAAATATGAACTTTGAATATTATAGGTACCATTTTCAATTAAATTTGCAATTTTTTTATTAAAATAAAAAGTAACAGAGTCAAATAGGTCAATCAATCCGGATTATAGGATATAGGATACGCAAGTTTATACTGTATGTTACAGTCAAATCGATTTGAAAATGCGGCCAACTTCTTTAATAATTTAGAAAATCGACGGTGAAATTTAATCTAGAAAATTTAAATCGACCTATAATGTATTAAGTATTAAGGAGTATTAAGTCTCCTACTATGTAAGCATAATTTGTTTGATAGATATGAGATTTATACCCGAACCTTATTCCCTGTAATAGATCCCATAAAAATACGTAGCTTTGCCAAAAATCTGTCATGGTTGTACTATAATATCTAATTTCCTTACTTATTTCCCTCCTCTTCCTCATTTAAATCATCTATGTAATTTCTTAACTTATTGCCTCATCTTCCTCATTTCAATCTGCTCCTTTTAAGGTATTTAGGATAAATACAATGGATCAGGGGTCTCCGAGTAAATGCAGCTGCTAAATAACTGGTGACTGGACATCCGTTACCTAACCTAAAATTGTTCAAATTATTACCCATATAGAAATACATTTCGATAATTAATAACCTTACCAGAAGGACGGATGGATATACATAAATCGAATCAAGAAGTGTTTCAAAGTATATCCTCCTTGTTTAGTAGGGTATAAAAAGTTAATACTTTCACCTCCTTTTCAGGTACTTAGGATAAATACAAAGCAGCTGCTAAATAAGTGGTGACTGGACATTCGTTAACCTAACCCTGTTCAAGTTGTTACCCATATAGAAATACTTTTAGACATAGTCAACTATTAACCTAACCAGTATATTTTGAGTCTGAGAAACACATCGACGCATTTTCCAACTTTAGAGGGTAAAAGCCAGCATAATCGGATGAGCTAACCATATAGCCTATAACAACCACTAAATTTAAATTTCTGCAAAGCTAAATTACAAACATGGCCAGCTAAATTTGCACTTTCCGGTGATGTGATGTCAGATCAACTTATCGGGTTATTTCTTCCCAGAGAGAACATATGCTCCAAATATGAAAAACTGATACATTTTCACACAAAAGTCTAGGTCTATTTGAGTTGCTAAATGTTGACCTATCATCATACAAACCGACATTCCTATTCACCTGCGATGTTAATATAATTATTGTGACCTCCATGCGTCTACAAAAAACAAATACCTATAAAGCTTTTGGTCGATTTCATCCCATCATGACCAGTCAAATTCGTGATATTTGCACTTTCCGATGGGGAAATATTACGAAAAAGTGATGTCAGATCAACTTATCGGTTTACGGGTTCCCGGCAAAAACATATACTCCAAATATGAAAATCTGATAAATTTTCACACAAAAGTTTAGGTCCATTTGAGTTGCTAAATGTTGTCCTATCATCATCAAAACTGGCATTCCTATTCACCTGCGACGTTTATATAATAATTATCACTTCCATGCGTCAAAAAAAAAAAAAAAAAAAAAAACAAATACATATAAAGTTTTGGGTCGATTTCATCTATTTAATATTAACCGATCATTATTCAAAATTATGGGCGTAGTTTTTGTGTAGAACCTAACGACAAAATTTCGTGACAATCGATCCATAACATATGTCTGTACTTCGATTGCAAGTTTTAGTGGGCAGACGGTCGGACACATATACGAGTAGCAAGATCAGTTCATCTAATCCAATCTATCTAATATGAATCTAACATGACGATCGATATTCTAAAAGTAGGTTTGGTTCCACGATTTCGTGATGTCACAAACTCTTGGGGCTATACATTTGATAATCCTAATAACTTCAAAAAATGTTGTGTATGGTATAAAAATGGACATTGGGACTATATAAAAAATATTTATAAAGATCCGAAGTATTGGTCCGACATTCCTTGTTTCTTAAATCTGTTGTTTACACGGATAGCTCAATGATGGAAAATGGTTCCGAGGATGTTGCTATACAGCAACACATCAAGCCTCTCAATCATATAGAATCTGAAATTAGTCTAAATGTCGTGGTATTTAAGAAAACAATGTTAGGTTTTGGGTAGGGTCAGCAGTAAAACTATTCGGAATCGACAGTCCTGTGAAATTATGATAAAAAAACTGATACTGAGCCACTATTCGAATTTTTATTAGCGAATCAAAATCTACTCTTCTCTCATCTGAAGAAAGATTCTAGCCGATGTACGTGATGAACACACAAAACCGAAACGTTATGTCTTCGGGAAAAAAGAGTTTCTGACACTTGCTCGTAGATTTGTTAAATCCCTCAAATGACTGTGGCCAAATGTATGAACAATTTTTGAAAGTTTCAATATCACTATCACCGTAATACGAAGCTTTGGTCCAAGATTTTAACATGTTTAAAATTTTAAAATTAAAACGCTTCATTGAAGATATTACCGCATATGATAGAATACCCTGGCATAGAAGCTTTGATTTCCAAATTCTCAAATCAATGATGTTTTTTCTCATTTCACCAAAAGAAAATATTTCTTCAACCATTTACGATCAATTTCTTTTCCAGCTCATTTTTAAATGTATATTTTTTCTTTTTCATTTCGAATATTGTGGTTGTGGTGGTGTGTGTTTGGATAAAAAAACAATAAGCGAGTCACAATTAAAAATTAAGGAATAAAGTGAAATAGAATGCATAAATATGTTACAAAAAATACTGCACTTACAAACTACTAACAAAAAAAAAACAATAATAATAATGACTAAATCTATTCATAACAGTGTAACATGGCATAAGTATTGAATTCATTAGAAAAAAATAACGTATATCTCATCGTTGCAAAATAATCAGGCGGAGAACTTCATATTTATACTTCATTAGAGCAATGGCCGTCTTTAGATGCCATAAAATATTAAGTGGTTTTACTTACTTCATCTATTGATGTTGTCGTCTACGATCTGTAAAAGAATAAAAGTGAGGAAGAGAAATTAATATTGGAAAAATTGTATTAAAAAAGTAATACGTTTACTTATTTTGTGGGACTATTAGTCAATTGTGGAACTGCAGAGATTGATGTGATTAATACGTAAATATCGACTATGAACAGCTTTGCGACAATGGACAATGGTATTTGGTTGTAATTAGGGAGTTAAGCTAATTTATAAGTCCATGTTTGCAACAATCAAGTCGCTCTCGAACCAATAAAAATGATAATAATGTAAAAGCACATTTAAAGACTCATCAAGAACTGATCTGAATGTTTATAGATTGTTTATATGAAAAAACCCAGTAAGGAAAGCAGTAAAGTCGGACGGGGCCGACTATATGATACCCTTCACCACTTTGGGTATATCCAACAGATGAAACCTAACAGACGTCGAATTTTTGAAGGACCAGGGACAAAATTATATAAGCTATATGGAAATCGTGCAAATCGAAAGATATATAGGAACTTTGGTACACCATTTACATAAAGTCGGACAAAACTATATATGGGAGCTATATCTAAATCTGAACCGATTTTCACGAAACTTAGCACACACCATTCCAGACCTAATTCATTAGGCTATATAGGGACTTTGGTGCGTTATTTACATAAAATCGCACGAACATATATATGGGAGCTACATCTAAATCTGAACCGATTTTCACAAAACTTTACATATGTAATTCTAGACTCAATTCAGTGCGCTACCAAATTTCGTGCAAATCGAAAGATATATAGGGACTTTGATGCACCATTTACCCACAATCGGACGAAAATATATATGGGAGCTATATCTATATCCGATTTTCACGAAACTTAGCACACATCATTCTGGACCTAATTCAGTACCCTATGATAAATGTCGTGCTAATAGAAAGATATATGGGGACTTTGGTGCCCCATTTACCTTAAATCGGACGAAAATATATATGTGAGCTATATCAAATTCTGACCCCATTTTCTCGAAACTTAACACACATGATTCTAGGTTTAATTCAGTACTCTATGCCAAATTTCGTGCGAATCGAGATAGGGACTTTGGTGCACCATTTACATAAAATCGGACAAAACTATATATGGGAGCTACATCTAAATCTCGAAACTTAACACACATCATTCTGGGCTTAATTCAGTATCCTATGCCAAATGTCGTGTAAATCAAGAGGTATATGCGGTCTTTGGTGCCCCATTTACCTTAATTTATACCAAAATCTGACCCGAAACTTAACACACATCATTCTAGGTTTAATTCAGTACCCTATGCCAAATTTCGTGAAAATCGAGAGATATATAGGGACTTTGGTGCACCATTAACATAAAATCGGACAAAACTATATATGGGAGCTATATCTAAATCTGACCCGATTTTCACGAAACTTAGCACTCATCATTCCGGACCTAATTCAGTACACTATGCGAAATTTCGTGCAAATCAATAGATATATAGGAACATTGGTGCACCATTTAAATAAAATCGGACGAACTATATATGGGTGCCATATCTAAATCTGAACCGATTTTTACGAAATTCAGCACACATCATTTTAGACTTAATTGAGTACGCTATGCCGAATTTCGTGAAAATTATAATATATAGGGACTTTGGTGCACTATTTACATAAAATCGGAGAAAAATATATGTGGGAGCAATATCTAAATCTGAACCAATTTTCACGAAACTTAACATATTTAATTCTAGACTCAATTCAGTGCGCTATACCAAATTTCTGAACAGATTTTTACGAAACTTAGCGCACATCATTCTGGACCTAATTCAGTACCCTATGCCAAATTTCGTGCAAATCGAAAGATATATAGGGACTTTGGTACACCATTTACATAAAATCGGACAAAACTATATATGGGAGCTATATCTACATCTGAACCGATTTTCACGAAACTTAGCACTCATCATTCTGAACCTAATTTAGTACTCTATGCCAAATTTCGTGCAAATCGAGAGGCATATAAGGACTTTGGTTCACCATTTACATAAAATCGGACAAAACTATATATGGGAGCTATATCTACATCTGAACCGATTATCACGAAACTTAACATATGTAATTCTGAACCTAATTTAGTACTCTATGCCAAATTTCGTGCAAATCGAGAGGCATATAAGGACTTTGGTTCACCATTTACATAAAATCGGACAAAACTATGTATGGGAGCTATATCAACATCTGAACCGATTTTCACGAAACTTAGCACACGTCATTCTGAACCTAATTTAGTGCTCTATGCCAAATGTCGTGCAAATCGAGTAGCATATAAGGACTTTGGTTCACCATTTACATAAAATCGGACCGAACTATATATGGGAGCTATATCTAAATCTGAACTGATTTTCAAGAAACTTGGCACACATCATTATAGACTCAATTAAGTACGCTAGGGAACTTTTTAGACCATTTACATTAATTTGAACGAAAATATATATGGGAGCTATATATAAATCTGAACGGATTTTATCCAAACACACACACGTCACACGTTATTCTAGACTCAATTCAGTACACTATGCAAAATTTCGTGCAAATCGAAAGATATATAGGGACTTTGGTACACCATTTACCTTAAATCGGACGAGAATATATATGGCAGCTATATCTAAATCTGAACCGATTTTCACCAATTAAGTGACTTGTGCCAAAGTTCATCCAAATCGGATCATAAATGCGACCTGTACTTTGTTTACAATTTAACATCTACAGACGGACAGACGGGTGGACGGACGGACATGCTTAAATGGACTCAGAAAGTGATTCTATGCATATTCTCAAAAGGAACCATGTGTCTATCTCGTTTCCATTTGCCTGTTACAAACATATGCACAAAGACATAATACCAGTGAAGGGTATAAAAAAGAGTAGTAAATGGTATTTATTTCCTATGATGTCTTTTTATGAGAGTTATATTATTTGAATATAACAAGTATTTAGAAAGTCGTATAAGTGGTCCGGCTTTATTATTTGTACACATTGGTGCAATGTGGATTTTCCCACATGTTTTCCGGTGTAAACAAATATTCAACTTATTTGTTCACCAACATCTGTTTACACTAAAGCAGGGAGAACAAGGAAAAATGTGTGTGCGTGTTATTTGTGCAATAATCCTTATCATCATGGATGTGGATTCTAAACAATAATTTTGAATAGATTTTTTCCATATAGCAACACTTGTTTATGTATCATTAGGGAAATATGTAACAACATTAGAAAATATGTATGCGTACATAAAATTAAGTTATCTCGGAAAGAAAACTTGTTCCATGGTAATGTATATAAATTGAAATTTATTACTAAATATAGCCCTACTAAATATTTCCAAAACTTTAATGATGGCACTAAAAATTATCTCTATACTTACAATTTGTATTAGATGGGCTAAGAGCATGACTGCTTGAGTGTCGTTTTATTTTTGATCGCGCTGTTGACGATGATGATGCTAATGCCGACGTTGATGTTTTGCTTGGAGTTTCTACAAACGCATCTTTCTTTACTGTATCACCATTTAATACTGGATCACTATAGGCAATAACTTTTGGTATTGTACTTTGATTTTCAATTTCTGTGTTGTTATTCATAGGCAATGATTTATAACGTTGGAATGATGTTCGTGGTTTTTTACTTTGTGTTGCTTTTTCAATGATTTCGTCCAAGGATACAAACCAATCATCGGGACAATCATCTTCAAGAAATTTCATATAGAAGGATGAACGTTTTTCTTTGGAAACAGAACCACAAGACGTAAAGAAAGTATCATCTAAATCCGAGGTGGTGGTAGAAGTGGTGGCAGTACTAGTTGAAGATGATGATGATGTTGATGGTTTATCAGTTGGCTTCGAAGATGATGGCTTATCAGTTGCCTTCGAATATGACGTTGATGATGGCTTATCAGTTGCCTTCGAAGATGAGGATGATGATGGCTTATCGGAGATCCTCGATGATGGGAATGATGATGGCTTATCAGTGTTCTTCGTTGACGATGGTTTTTCATAATTTTTTACTGAAGATGCAGGCTTCTCATTCATCTTCGCCACTGGGTTAGTGCTCGCTTTGGGTGTAACAGTATTATTGTTATTTGTTTTAACATTATCGCCATTCATTTTTGATTCGATTTCTTGTGTTGCTGCCAACAAGAAACAATCCTCATCAGAATCATTGAAGAAATCATCAATGGATTCTCCAGTCCCGAAGCTAATATCCATTGGAGATTCCATTTTTAGTGTCGATGATGTAGCCTGAGTGCTGCTCATTTCAACATCTACAGACATCGCCGCCGTTACCGTTGACGAGGAAGACGATGTCACAGTCTCACTTTTCTCTAGACCACTGCTACTAAGACTAGATGTTGATTTTTGCGTTCCAGCGCTTTTAAGTTGTTCCTGCAATTTTGCACACCGCTGCTTCAATTTTTGATCTGCCCGTGTCTTTTCAACCTTTCGCATTTGTTGTTCCCGCATTGCATCGTAGGCTAAACGCTCACGGTTGCGCGCATTGGAAATTTCTGTGCTACTGGAACCAGCCGAAGTAAAGCTGCTATCTGCTGCATATGCCGAGTCAGGTGTCCGTGAGGATAACTCCTCTTTGGAGCCCGCAGAATAGCGACTCCATTTCCAACCAACTTCTGGACTGTCGATAGCCAGTGTCTGTGACAAGAGACACGATGGTGAAAAACTGCTGTCAAATAGTTTCGGTGAATAATCACCACAGTCATCCACACACATTCCCATCCTTTTTGGAGGCGGAGTACAACATTCAATGCCACCATCTGAAGAAATCGAAATAATTGATGGAGATCGTGTTACTTCACCTCTTATGTTGTTGGAATCATGACTATTTAAGGCACTATTTGAAGCAGCTGTCCGCTTAATGGGCTGCGGTGAGGCTGCAAAACAAAACAATTAAATCCTTTGAACAAAACACCCCTAAATAGTTGGTTGGGGATTATGTTTTATTTTTAATTACCACTGTGCCGCTTGTTGTTTATGCGCGTACTCAGCGACAGCGATGACTTCCGTTGCAGTTTTGGAGTATTTTCCATATTGAAAAATTAATAATTTAAACTAATTTTTAATAGGTTTTCATTAATTATGTATTTAAAATGAATTATGTGCAAGAAAAAACATGAAATTTTCAAATAATACGGAGAAAACAAATGCGGGAACTAGATCAACAAGTGCGGCTTGTCAAAAATGTACTAAATTTGTTAAGTATGAAGCCGTGGCACTTTGTGTAAACGGCGTCAGTACACTAAACGCCGTTATTGATGAAACGCCAACTAACGGCGTTATCATTTTATTAAGTGTGGTACGCATCATATGTTAAAGGATGGATATTTGTGTTGCAATGGAAATTTGATAAAATTTGACTTTAAATTTGTGTATACGTATGACGTATCTCTATGAAAACGAAAATATCACGGTAAAATGAAATGAAAAAAATCAAATTAACACAACAAATTGTATAGTGTATATATTTCGTATTTGATGGAAGAAGCTAAATTTCCAAACCAAATTTGGTTTGTGATGTGATGTGATCATTTAAATTAAAGGACGACTCTGAGTTTATTTTCTTAATCAGGCTAAATTTACCATGATTTAAAATACAAATTTAATAGTACATTTACATACGCACTTTATATGATGTGGATTTACGAAATCCTGAAATTAAATAAAGGTTATTTACACTGTGAACAGTGAAGTATACCAATTAGCGTGCGTAAAGTTTGCTTTAAATCTTTTTACAAAGTAAAGTAAAGTAAAATTTTATTGAGACTCTTCTTCTTTTCGATAACATATTTAAATGTACTGAGAATGATTAGCCTAGTTAGAACTATATACGTCTTATTCTAACACTTGGAATGTGATATGCATCTTTGCAAACAGTAATAATATAAAATATATGCGAAAACATACAAGAGAGAGTGAAAAGGCTTGCTGCCGGCCTATAAATCTTTTTACAAAATAAAGAATAGTAGTACGTTTACATTTAACCGGATTTCGTTAACCCAGTGGGTTTCAATTGTCATTTCCTTTGCATATATGTCAAACAAATCCTCATAAAGTAGGTTAACTCGGTAAAAAGTTCTAATGTACAAGGAGTTTAGGATGCAGAATGGTATGGTTAATTTATAGATAAAGATCGCATATTTAAGTTCCTTCAAGTTCATGTCAATGTTAATTCGAAATGGCGATATCTGTTATAGTACGTTCACATTTAATTGGATTTCGTTAACCCGGTGGGTTTCAATTGTCAATTCCTTTGCATATATGTCAAATAAATCCTCATAAAGTAGATTAACCCTGTAAAAAGTTCTAATGTATATGCCCTTTTAGAATACATATGTAGATTATACCCAAAGTGGTGAAGGGTATCATATAATCGGCCCAGCCGACCTTACTACTTTCCTTACTGGTTAAAAATGTGAGTTAACCTATTTGCACCGAGCGGCTCATTTAATGAGAACAGTTGCAACTTTTAGTACTTTTTGGCACAAAAGCAAGATTGTATAATATAGAATGATGTTTTCGTGCGTTGTCATTTATTTTTGTATGGTAAATGACTAAAACTTGTGCCGGTTTAGGAAATACATGACGTAACAGCCCTAAATCCTTAATTTCCTGTTGTATAAAAATGCGATGTTATTGTATTTTAAATTCGTAATGAGATTAGCTACATATCCAAACAAAATGTAGTATTCTTGGTTCTTAATAATCAAAGGTGTGCATTATCTCGATTTAATTGCTAAATCGAGCTCTATTTGCCTCTATTTACAGTACACAATTAAATCCCCTCAATATCTCGATTTGCTCGAAATTCTGTGCTAAATCGAGATAATTTCAAATACAACACTCCTTAAACGACATTTACATTAGAACTTTTTACAGGGTTAACCTACTTTATGAGGATTTATTTGACATATATACAATGGAATTGACAATTGAAACCCACTGGGTTAACGAAATCCGGTTAAATGTAAACGTACTGTTATACACCCAAATATTAATCACTTCTCCTAAAAGTATGCTACAAAAATTAAAAATAAAAAATTTTGCACAGAGTACTGAATTAGGTCCCGACTGATGTATGCGAAATTTCTATATCTACAGGATATTGTAGATATTAACATGTCTTGCATGTACACATAGTGGTGAAGGGTATCATATAGTCGGCCCCGCCCGACTTTTGAACTTTCCTTACTATTTTTTTTTGGGTTCTTTGAATTTACAAACGGCTTCTTACGTGCGATTCTCTCATTTAGACCATTATTTTGAGGACTCTCCGCACTGTCTCGGCATTACAGCTCATATTGAAATGTTTCTCAACCATATCGCGTAGCTTCGATGCACTTAATCTTGGATTAATCTTAATTTGGTTCACAATCCACCTTTCCTGACGTTCGCTGAAGAGTTTTTTTGGGCTAACTTTTGGCTTATTTATAACACGCCCTTCATTTTTAAACAATTTAATGATGTTTGCAACTGTTGTCCGAGATTTATTAACGATAGCAGCAATTTCTCTTTGGCTTTTCCCTTCTTATAGTGGTCAATAATTAAATTTAGAAGCTCGACCGTAGTATGACGACCCATCGTGAAAATGAAATAAAAAGAACCAGTAACTCGATCTAAAATAATTATGTAGAATTATTATGGTGTATTTTTCTATTTATTATTACAAGAACATAATCTAACTAATTACTCCTATTTTGTTTTATATTTTTACTGTATTAAAGTGTTTTGTGACAGGTGGATCATTTTCACTGTGATCCACATATTTTTTAAACAATTATAGTACGTTTACATTTAACCGGATTTCGTTAACCCAGTGGGTTTCAATTGTCAATTCCTTTGCATATACGTCAAATAAATCCTCATAAAGTAGGTTAACCCGGTAAAAATTATAATGTACAAGGAGTTTTATAGGTCTTTCTATAGATTTAATTTTATTTACCGAATAAGTCATCATATTTTTTAAATAAAATTGTTGACGGAAATAGTTATGAGAGAAGCTACAGGTTTGTTACACCGTCTATGCTAAACCGTTTAGCATAGACGGTGTAACAAACATGTATCTTCTCTCATAACTATTTCCCCGAAGATGACTGTCGAAGACAGTCGATATATTGGAAAATAAAAATAAAAAAGCAGAAAACAAAATACTGAATTTTATTTAACCTTAAGCCGAAACAAATCCAAACAAGAAAAATAATACATCACAGGTTAACAAAAAATATTTTTTCTTAAGTTTACTCAATTTTTCTCTACACGACACAAAGTTTTATGTAGCACTGTTTACAGTAAAATAACAAATAGAATGAACCGGATTTTCATAAATTTCTCGAACACCCTAATATCCATGGTATATTAATAAGGTAACCGTATCAAGGCAGCTGATGGTAACATTATATGTCAACTATAATTTTGGATTCGCCGTAGGAAAATACAAAATGCAAATTTCAAACAAAAATTTAATAAAATTGTTTTGAAATCAATTTTATGAAATATTTAACAACTTGTGAGCAATGTGGTATATTCGGCCGGTCCACTGGTCTTAAATTTTTTATGGAGCTTAACCCCAATTGTGTAAAAGTCCCGCGACAATTATCTGATGTTTGATTCTCTAACAGCCACAACAAGATTAGAGTATTTGGAATAAGCAAACATTTTATATATACCATATCGGACCAAATACATCCTCATTTTAGATATGATTTTAGAGGAAAATGTATTCTTTCATATGATGCCATTTATTCGAACTTTGTCTTCCCCGAGTAAATATATAGGTCATACAATTATGTTTTGGTTATTATTCACACAAAATCTAACATATCATGTTTACTGTCCATTATTAAGACATAATTGTGACCCAAAGAGCAACCAAACCTTTCATTACCAAAAACTATGGGTGCTGCCATTGGCCAAAACCGAACCTAAAAGCGAAATATCAGAACGATTGATTCAGCAAATAGAGATATGACCAATCCGGTATACGAAAGGGTGGGTATAGGGCTAACATTTCGTGGCGTTATAAACACATTTTCAGCGTGAACCACATATTTAAATCACTCCACCGCCATTTTATTGCATTTACAAATACGGATTTTAATTTTTATGATGATTTTCATTTATAAAATTATAATTTGATCAAATGAAAAGAATTTCAAAACAAAAATTATAAGTAAAATAATATTTTTTGATACTTCAAAATTCGGTGTTCTGATTGGTAGAAAACAATTTGCTTCAAAATTGATATGTCAAAGCGAATTAATTTAAATTCGCTTTGTTTGCCGTTTTGACATATCATGTTCCCAATTCGCCGATGCGGCTACCTTATATATCTACCAAGGTATATTTAATAAGGTAGCCGCATCGGCCCAGCTGTTGGACAAATAAATGTCAAAAATGTTGTTGTAATGTTGAACCAAAAAATTAAAAAACAAAATTATAAATGAAAATCTCCGAATTTCGAAAAGCTTTTTTGGCACTACTTTTATTAACATTTTCTACAAGAATTTTTGTAAAAAAATCTTGTCAATCTGTTTGTTTTTGCAAAATATTTTTGACATATCAAAATACAACAACCGATGTTTGTTGTAGAAATTCGCCGATGCGGCTACCTTGTATATCTACCTTGATATCTACCTTGCTAATATCTAATGAGCACTGGCATTGGAGAGAGTGTTGTCTGAGTTGGACCAATCAGAATCGTTTGCGTGTGTGCATGCAAACAAAACACAGCGTTGCTCCGGATGGTATATGACAACAAATATATTTTAGTCGAATTTATTTCAAAAAAATATTAGTTATAAATAAATATTAAATGAAATTAAAAATATTGGCAAATATAAATTATTTTTATATATTTTGAAGTTACTTTTCTTAATTTTGTAGTTATTTTATTTGGTTGCTCAGTTGCTGCCATTTTAAAACAACCCTGCCCATACAGCATTTGCCGACAACAAAGAGAGCTGACAAGTCAAGTTGAATGGCATCTCTGCCTCATTAGTTGTTTGAACATTGGAGAGTAAACAGTTAGGTCGGGTGTAGTGCAGAATTTCTTTTGCTTTTGGAAATAAAGGGTGGAAAAACCAACCTGCATTTTTCAAGCAGACGTGGCCAATATAAACGATTTTTCACTGTGATTATTAATAATAGTTAACAAATAGTTACAAGAATAATAGCAATAATGAAGTATCTACTTTTCGTTGGATTGTTATTGATTGCGGGTAAGTTTTGTGTGAAAATGCCGAAAAAAAGAAATTATGCCGGTCTTCTCTTTAGAAAATTTGGCAATTGTGTTTTGTGTATTTGTTTTTTCTTTATTGGTTTTGTGAACTTTATAATGATTTTTTTAAAAACAAAAAATTAACATATTGTGTTTTTTTAGGTTTTGCCCAAACAAAGGCCGATGATGCTAAAGAAGAAATTGCCACTGAAACTGTTGACTTGAATTTGGGATCATTCAAAGAAGGTTCTAGAACCGGTACGTAGTACTCTCCTCCTCCCCTATGTTTTTTATATTGTCTTCTGTATTAACTTCAACAACCAACAACAACAACAAAATTATTATCACAAATCATTTAACTTTTACTGACATTGCTTTCGTAGTCGTTGGTTGTTGGCTGGTGTTGTGTTGAATGGTCAATAATTACCACGTCAGAATAATCGCAAACGTACCCACATACCTACTAACTTGTAATCTATTTGTCAATGAGATAAAATCTAACAATTGATTTTTTTTTCCTGAAGTTATTTTGTAATAAAATTATATTATTCTATTTTTTCAGATACCGATGCCGTTCAACGTGAGGAAGAAGCCATTAAATTGGATGGTCTTAATGTTGCCCAGTTGAAGGAAATCCGCGAAAAGGTATGAATGATTATCAAAAAAAACATTATACGCCCCCAATTTGTCATCTTTCACTTTTTTACGAAATGAAAGGGAATACCTGTTTGAAAGCATACAAAATTAGGTCATGCTGTCAATTATTATGGTCATGATCTTTTATTGTAGAGCGGTCATGCTGGTCAATATTTGGAGAAAGCAAAAAATAATTCGCTTTGTTGTAATATGATAGATATTTGTTTCAAAGACCACAGCCCTACACCCCTACCAAATGTAAAATGTAATTGAACAAAATAATGTTCATATTTTGAGAGAAGTCATTCTGGTCATTAATACATCGACATTTTGTTTTTGATATCGAACATACGATTCTATCAATGCTAATATCGATAATACTTATAATGATGTGTTAAACATAGAGTATAATGAATTCTAATTTCTAGAAAATATTTCAATATACCAACTCTCTTCTCATATCGTCTTAATCATACGAACGTTATTAAAGGTCAAGTTCTTTCTTCCCTATTGGAAACTTTCCTATAAACTCTACTGGCCCTTGAAAAAATTATATTTTCAAAATCTACGCTCTACTCGCCCTTGGAAAAATTTTCTTTCAAAAAAATATTTTATAAAAAATATTCGCCTTCAGGCCCTTGAATAAATATTTTTTCAAAAATCTAAGCACAACTGGTCTTTGAAAAAATATTCTTTTAAAAATTTGCGCTCTACTGAAACAGTTAAGGATGTGTGTCCGCTCCAAAATATTGAGGGCCTAAGCAGAATAGATGAGACATACTATATAAGCAGCGTCGATCTAAAATATGCCTTTTGACAGATCGAACATGATATTGAGAGCCGAGCCTACAATGCATTCACAGTCCCAGGCAGCCCTTTATGCCGTTTGGACTATGTAATGTGGCACAACGCTTGTGTAGGCTAATGTATAAAGTCATACCCTCTCGCTTTACGGAGAATGTTTTTATCTACCTAGACGACTTGCTAGTAATATTCAGCGATTTCAATGACCTTGCTCTTTTTAGGCACTCGGCCACATCATTTAAAAGACGTAAATTTAAATGATGTGGCCGAGTGCCTAAAAAGAGCAAACCTAACAATAGGGTTAAAGAAGTCTCAGTTTTGCTTCCGGGAACTGAGTTATCCGGGGTTTATAATTAGGGATGGGAAATTAAAGGCGGACCCAGCTCTACTGGTCGTTTACTGAAAAAAATATTCTTTTAAAAATCTACGATCAACTGGTCCGTGAAAAAATATTATTTTAACAAAGAAAGAAATTCTTTTAAAAATCTACGACCAACTGTCCCTGAAAAACATTCTTTTAACAATTTACGCTCTACCGGCTCTTAAAAACATTCTTTAAAAAATTCTTTAAACAAATTTTAAAAATATATGCTTTACTTGGCCTTGAAAAAAATATTCATTAAGAAATCAACGCTCTACTGATTATAGAAAAATATTCTTCAAAAAAAAAAAATCAGCGATCTATTGGTCCTTAAAAAGTATTGTTTTAAAAATATACACTCTACTGGTCCTGGAAATAAAATTCATTAAAAAATCTACTACATACTAGTCCTAAAATTATACATTAGAATATCTAAGTTCTATTGGCGCTTAAAAATAGTCATAACTAGTCAACCTGGAAAAATATTAATTAGAAATATCTACGCTGTGCGGAATCTTGACAATATATAATTTAATAGCTAATATACGCTCTTTAGGCCCTTTTTTGTATTAAATGTATGAGTGTCTTAAGTATAGTTGGTTGACCGCTGACTCTATCACCTTGCATTTCCTCTTTTGTGAATGTAATAAAATACCATTGTGGCTATGTTACAACTCTTTAGCGCCATCAAATTACAAATTACATAGAAATGCTTTCGCCATTTCCTTTAACACATCAATTTTCTAGCTTTCATATTTCTCTTCATGACAGACTATGTAATTGTTCCCCACATGTAATAAATACCACCGTGTTTATAGACCAACAAAACATTTACCACCAACGTCGTTTTGTGTGAAACCTTTTAATAACCACTCTCCTTTCTTTTTCTTTTATAGGCTGAGAAGTTTAACTTCCAGACCGAAGTTAATCGCATGATGAAACTGATCATCAATTCCTTGTATCGTAACAAAGAGATTTTCTTGCGTGAATTGATTTCCAATGCCTCTGATGCCATCGATAAGATTCGTCTTTTGGCCCTCACCAACAAGGAAGAATTGGAAACAAATCCAGAGCTCAGCATACACATTAAGGCCGATAAGGAAAATAAAATCTTGCACATTATGGATACCGGTATTGGTATGACTCATCAGGATTTGATCAATAATTTGGGTACAATTGCCAAATCGGGTACTGCTGATTTCTTGGCTAAAATGCAAGATCCCACAAAGGCAGATGGCCAGGATATGAACGATATGATTGGTCAATTTGGTGTTGGTTTCTATTCGGCTTTCTTGGTTGCTGATCGTGTTGTTGTCACCACCAAACACAACAATGATAAACAATACATTTGGGAATCGGATGCCAATAGCTTCAGCATTACAGAAGATCCTCGTGGTGATACTCTGAAACGTGGTTCAGTCATTTCATTGTACTTGAAGGATGAAGCTCAAGATTTCTTGGAACAAGATACTTTGCAAAATTTGATTCGCAAATACTCACAATTCATTAACTTCCCCATCCGTTTGTGGACCAGCAAGACTGTTGAAGAAGAAGTTCCCGTTGAAGAGGAGAAACCCGTCAAGGAAGACGAAGAAGAAAAGGAAAAGGATGAAACTACCTCAGAAGATGATGTTCAAATCGAGGAGGATACCAATGAAGAAGATAGCGATAAACCCAAAACCAAGAAAGTTTCCAAGACCGTCCATGACTGGACTTTGATCAATGACAGCAAACCCATCTGGACACGTAAACCTAGTGATGTTACCGAGGAGGAATACAATGAATTCTACAAGAGTTTGACCAAGGATACCAGTGAACCTTTGACCCACACTCACTTTATTGCCGAAGGTGAAGTTACATTCAAGAGTTTGTTGTACATTCCTAAGATACAACCCTCCGAATCATTCAATCGTTATGGTACCAAATCGGATAACATCAAGCTGTTTGTCCGTCGTGTCTTTATCACCGATGAATTCAACGATATGATGCCCAACTATTTGAATTTCATTCGCGGTATTGTTGACTCCGATGATTTGCCATTGAATGTGTCTCGTGAAACTTTGCAACAACATAAATTGATTAAGGTCATTAAGAAGAAATTAGTACGCAAAGTATTGGATATGATCAAGAAGATCAGCAAGGAGGAATACGAGAAATTCTGGAAGGAATATTCAACCAAGTATGTATACATTTTTTTAAAGATATACATAATTATATTTAAGGCCCTTGAAAAATATTCATTGAAAACACTACATTCTATTGACTCCTAGAAGAAACATTCTTTAAAAATTTTACGCTCTACTGACTCCTTGAAAATTTTTGAAATACTAAAAATACTAATTATTATTATTCTCTCTACCTATTTTTCAGCATTAAACTTGGCATCATGGAAGATCCCAGCAATCGTTCACGTCTTGCTAAACTTTTGCGCTTCCAGTCGTCCAATGGTCAAGGTGTTACCTCGCTGGCCGAGTATGTTGAACGCATGAAGCCCAAACAACAAAATATCTACTTCATTGCCGGTGCCAATCGTGCTGAAGTTGAAAAATCTCCCTTCGTTGAACGTCTCTTGGCCAAGGGTTACGAAGTCTTGTATTTGGTCGAAGCTGTTGATGAATATTGCATTTCTGCTTTGCCCGAATTCGATGGCAAGAAATTCCAAAACGTTGCCAAGGAAGGTTTCAAACTAAACGAATCGGAAAAGAGCAAATCCAAATTTGAAGAATTGAAGAGCACTTTCGCCCCATTGGTGAAATGGTTGAATGAAGTTGCCCTCAAGGGACAAATCTTGAAGGCTGAAGTTTCGGAACGTCTAAGCAATTCACCATGTGCTTTGGTTGCTGGTATGTTCGGCTGGACCGGTAATATGGAACGTTTGGCCATGTCCAATGCCCATCAAAAGGCCGATGATCCTCAACGTACCTACTATTTGAACCAAAAGAAAACATTGGAAATCAATCCCAGACATCCATTGATTCGTGAGTTGTTGCGTCGTGTGGAGAGCGATGAAGCCGATGAGACCGCCAAGGATATGGCTGTTATGATGTTCCGTACAGCGACATTACGTTCCGGCTTTATGTTGCAAGAAACTGCCGACTTTGCCGATTCCATTGAGAGAATGATGCGCCAGACATTGGGCGTTTCACTGGATGAACAAATTGAAATGGACGAAGACGATGATGAGGTCGAAGAAACTGAAGAAGCTGCCGATGAAAATGCCTCCAATGCCGGCAATGACAATGAAGATGATGAAGATAACCACCACGACGAACTTTAAAAAGATTTGGCTGGCAAAAAAAGCATTTCATTAACTACTACTACTAGTTTTTAGACTGAATTTATAGTTTCGTTTTAGGAAAAGAAGCTCAGAAGACACATTATAGGAACATGTAGCATTATCACCGTGGGATGTAAGGATTTTTTTTACTCCTTCCCACAATCCATTTACTAAACATTCATTGTTTTTTGCTTTAAGTTACTTACACACATATCTTGTATATTTGTATTTTTTTTTTTGTATATATTTTTTAATTTATTTCAAAATACTCCGAGCAATTCTTTAATTTTTGTTCTAAAGAATTACTCGGCTGGTTGCAAACATTCAAATTTAAACTAAACGAGAAATGAAAACAAAAAAAAACGAAAATATTTTCTATGATAAATATATATTTTTAAAAATGAATACCCCGTTATGTGTTTTTCTTTTTGTTTTGTTTTATCAATAACTGAAAGTTTTTGGAAGAATCGTTTGAAGCTCCCCCAAGAAAAAAGTATATCCCCTTGTTAGGGTAGAAATACCTACATCTGGAAAATTAAAAAAAAATAGTATTTATAAAGTAAAGTTTTTTCTAATATATCCAAACATAAATCAAGAGCGTAGGTGGGAAATATTGGTCCGTCCATTCCATCTTGTACCTCCTACATAAAATGGTAAAATTTTTTCTGAAAATTAATTTTATAATATAATGCACATGCCTATTTAAAGTTGGAAGATGGGACTTATCGGTCCACTCCTAGTTCCTTCCCCGTAAAGGGTCTTCTACATTGTGAAAAGTGATATATCACGGAGCGAACGAAATATCCATGTCATCTAGACTCTGTACATGGCTATATTTTCTTTACATAGATCATGCTTGAATATGTCCACTCCTTCAACATTTTAAAAATCTGATAATCGTAATATTTTACTAAACCTACTTTAAATCCATCGAGGTCTATATGGCGACCTATTTTGGTACCTCTCAACAGATGTTCACTTCATTGCTAAATATACGCGTACTAGCGGGCAATTAGCCCGCTACTTCGTATGCGGAAAGGAAATCGTGAATACTGTATAATTTGTTGTACTATAGTTCTGAATTCCACCTTTATTCCTACATCTAAAATCAAGTTTATTATTATTTAGTACTCTTCACACATAAACACTATTTTCCGCAACTTCCTTCTTATTTCCGTTACACAGATTAAAAATAGATTAGAATTCCAATTATATATTTTATATATTATATATTTTAGGTTCCACATTTATCACTTTTCGAACACATAAGTACACATACACAAAGTTGTCTCCATTGCTCAATACTACACTTCAAAAGTAATTTAAATTTGTTCCAAATTTAGTACCATTTAGTACTTTTCACACTCATAAGTCAAAATTTCTAAAACTACATCAATCTTGGACTCTAACAGTAATCTTAATCCCACCAAAGTCCAATTTAACCAAATTTAGTACTTTTCGTACTAAAAAGTACGAATTTCTAAATGTACCTCAATCCTGATTTCAAATAGTAATCGTTATGAACACTGGATGAACAAATTGAAATCGACGAAGACGAAGATGATGTCGAAGAAACTGAAGAAGCTGCCGATGAAAATGCCTCCAATGCCGGCAATGACAATGAAGATGATGAAGATAACCACCATGACGAACTTTAAAATGAGTTGGCTGGCAACAGAAGCATTTCATTAGCAACCACTACTGATACTACTACTGATTTCAAATAGTAATCGTAAGTCAAAATTTAAGAATCCCAGCTCCGTCTGTTCATTAAAAAACAAATTGTACCAAATTTAGTGCAGTTTAGTACTTTTCGTACACATAAATACGAATTTCCAAAGATGTCTCTATACCTCAATCTTTATTCTAAATTTCCGATTTTCAGCTCTTTCCGTTCTCCCAAAATCCTAATTGTACTAAATTTAGTATCATTTATTACTTTTCGTATCAATAAGTACGAATTTCCTAAACTACCTCAATCCTACACTCCAACAGTCATTTTAATTCCCAATTTAAAGACATCAGCTCTATCTTTTCATCTAAATCCAACTTGCACCAAATTTAGTACCATTTAGTACTTTTCGTGCACATAAGTACGATTTTTTAAAGCTATCCTGTACTACAATAGTAGTCCTAATTCTGATTTTCTGGCTTCCAGAAAAAATAAACTGTAACTAATCGTGCGCAAAGTGCCGAACAATACAAGGTGGCAACAGTGAATCTTGTTCCAATATTAATAAATTTTGATAGGGAGATATTCTACTCCATGATAATCCAAACGTAAAATTGGTAGAAAGGCCTGATCCAAGTCACCAAAATATCGAAAATTGGGAGGTACCTTTATATGGAGCTTTCCCTAAACATGATCACAATAAGTACCCAGAATACCAAGTGGGAGTCAATTCGGTAATATGGGGCTATAACAAACGTATATCTATATATCAGATTTTAAATTCACCATAGAAATTCATTCTAATCTTGAATGTATATACCTTATGGTGTCTCCGGTAAATATTTCGATGTGATGCATGTTATTTGCATGAACAACCTGGAGAAAGACCACAAAAGTAATCATGAAATCTCTGTAAACGGTCTGCAACTCCAATACAAAAATTTATGTTGTCCCGTAGCCTTTGTGGTAAAATTCGAGCATGTGGGATGGTATGTTGCTGTTATAACCCAACGTTTTGAACAACACTCATTTGGCATTCCGTATTATACATGTTCTCATACCAACGGCGTGTTTCGGATCCCTGAACTACTTGAACACGTTTCCGAATTTCATCGAAAAATTATCTCGACTGCATGTTCTTGAGGCTTTCGACGTCCAAGTAGCATAATAAATTAAGCCTGTAGAGCATAAACACCATCATGCATTAAATGCATTAAAACTATCCGAAATTCAATCAACCAATTTAAACGCAAATAGTACTAAAATTAGTACCATTTTGTACTTTTTATATAAATATGTATTAATTTCATAAACCATTACCATACATCAACACCACTTCCCATCCTGTATACTATACTTACTTATTTAGTAAAGTTTAGTACTTTTCGTACACTTTTATGTCGAATTTTCAAAAACCCTTTTGCACATCTATCCAACTTTCTATCAGTGATCCACATTCCAAATATAAGAATTTTGGCTATTTTCGTTCACTTAATACAAAGGGTACCATATTTGGTACATTTTAGTACTTTTCGTACCCTTCTAGTTCGAATTTCCAAAAACCCAGCCTTATCACAACAACAACACAGTAGTGACCTGTAGTGAAAAAGTATCGCACGAAAATGGTCACGAGGAGTTAATTCAGTTTCTGATTTTTCAGGTGAGTCTAGCACCAATATTTCGTGGTGTTACAAACTCTTGGCGACAGACAAACTTATATTACGCTAACAACATTGTTGTATACACTACAAAAAATAAAAACTATTTAATTTATTTTTTATACATATTAAAATTTATTTTTTTAACTTCTATTTAGACTTGACATTTTTAATATATTTACACATTAATTTGTGTGTTTTTTTTGTAACAAAGGACTTTTAAAAAAATACTAGAAAAATACAAAATTTTATTTTGAAAAGAAGTAATGTAATGGTACTGCACAAAAATTTAACCTACGTACGTAATTTAAAAATGTATTTAAATGGTGAATGAAAGCACAGCTTTGTTTATAGAAAAAAAGAAAAAGAAATGTAGCAAAATAACTAAATGAACGAAAATACAACTTTTTTATAAACATATATAGGATTTTGCATATATGCATATATATAAAATGTATATAAATTATTATATCATAGATCATCTAAAAATGAACATTCATTTTCTGCATCGGTATATGATTTATAGGCTTCTTGATCGACAATTTGTTGTATGGCATCTGAACGATTTAAATTGTAGCGTTTCATAAATACCCGCAATATCCATTCTGGTAAGAGAGCATTGGCATACAATGTGGCTTGCTAGAAAACATATTTCATTTTATTATTTAATATGTTTAAAAATATATATGTAGATATTAATTGTCTTACCGATGTACTATTATTGCTATTATATTTTTCCGATAATTTCTCCATCATTTTAAATTGTATTTTATGATCAATTAGGCCAATCACAAGGCAATGATTAACGCCATCATAACTTTTGATATAATCTTTTTTACGACATTTTTCATAGATTTGATCCAAATCGGTTTGATAAAGAGAAAATGTTTCCATTAGATCTGTAAAGGACATATCCTTAAGGGAACTGGAAATATACAAATAATGTGAGATTATTAACAAATTCGATTGCATAGTTTTTTTTCTTCATAAAAATTTTCATGGAAATTAACTAAGCTGTGTTCGTCTTTTCGGAGTGTGTAATAAGACATCACTGGTTTAAGTAAATCTTCGAGTTTTATTTGAAACTAGCATATGCCTGCTACTTCGTTAGCGAATGTGGGTAATATTTAAACATGTATTAACATATTATTTTATTTTCAAAGAAACCGGCATATGTCAGAAAAACTAAACAATTTACACATTAATATCGACCATAAATTGAATTTGAGTACCATTTAGTACCAAATTTCACGATTCGAGCTTTAAAGGTTCACCCAAATCCAGATTTTATCAAATTTAGTTCCATTTAGCACACATTATTTCCATAAGTACCTTCCCCAACCATCCAACAAAACTTCCTGCATACCCCGATCCTACACAATGATTCCAAATTCAAATTTCAGGATTTCAACTCTATTATTTCACCCACAATTCAAATTGTACCAAATATAGTTCACAGTAGTACGAATTTCCAAAACTTCCTACTTAAACCAAACCTTCACCCTACAGTCAACCAAAATCCAAGTTTCAGGTTTCCAACTCTATCGGTTCACCCACAATTCAAATTGAACCAAATTTAGTACACAAAAAAAGAATTTCCAAACCTTCCCACATACCCCATTCCTACATATCCACAGTTTTCCTAAATAAATAAATAAAAATTTCAAAATTCCAACTCTATTTGTTCACCCACAATTCAAATTAAACCTAATTAAGTACACAGTAGTACGAATTTCCAAAACTTCCCACTTAATCCAAATCTTCACCTCACAGTGAACCTTAATCCAAGTTTCAGGATTCCATCTCTATCGGTTCACCCACAAATCAAATCGTACTAAATTTAGTACATAGTAGTACCAATTTCCAAATCTTCCTACATAACCCAATCCTACACCTCCACAGTGTTCCTAAATCAAAATTTCAGGATTCCAACTCTATCGGTTCCCACACAAATCAAATCGTACTAAATGTAGTACAAAGTAGAATCAAATTTCCAAACCTTCCCACATACCCCAATCCTACACCTCCACACTGATCCTAAATCAAAATTTCAGGATTCTAACTCTATCGCTTCACATACAATTTAAATTGTACCAAATTAAGTACACTTAGTACAAATTTCAAAAACTTCCTACATTCCCCAATCCTACACCTGCACTGTGATCACAAATCCAAGTTTCAGGATTCCAACTCTTTCGGTTCACTCACAATTCAAATTGAACCAAATTTTGTACACATTAGAACAAATTTCTAAAACTTTCTACATATCTCAATCTCACACCTCAACAGTGATCCTGACTCCAAATTTCATGATTCTAGCTCTATTGGTTCATCTAAAATAACAAAGTTTCCCATTTAATACCCATAAGTATTAATTTCTTAAACTGAATCCAGACCCCAATCCCACACCTCTACAGTGATCCTGACTCCAAATTGCATTGTTTCCACTCAGTCGGTTCACCCAAATCCAAACTGTACCGATTATAGTACGATTAAGTACTTTTCGTACACATAAGTAAAAAAATTCCAAAACGTTCATATCCTAGGGGAGTTGCCAATCTCCTACTAGGGGCGTCTTCCCGGGTGGCGCATGGGAAGGGGGTCTCCATGATGTGCAGAGTGAAACTGACCTAGGTCTCCGAGATCAACTTTTCTCTGCACTTCGTGGAAACCTTGGGGCTCTTCGGATCCCTTTATAAATCAACTGCCCTTAAATAAATCAACTGCAATGGGTAAAAGAAGTAAAAAGAATAAAGTTACGGTGCAGGGAGTTAATAACCCAGTACCGGCGGCAATCGATGGTGAGGTCACAAGCCACGTGTCGTCGAGATCAAGCGATTGTGATCCGGCTGTTCTAGGTGTGGATGCCTTGGCACATGCAGCTGTATCTGTTACAAGTGCATCAATTAAAAACCAAAACGTTGACGAACCGGACTGATGATAATCAGTCTTTGGCTGACAGGACTGCAGTTCTGGGACGGGACGACCTACACGGGACTCTACGCGCTATCCGCGATAGGCCAGAGGAGCAAAGTAAGGAACTCTTCGACCAGTTGAACAGACTGGTACCTGAAGAGCAATGTGGGGATACGATTCCGGAGGAACTGCTATTGAATCTTACCCTAACTGATGATGAACACCACGGGGATTGCTGTAGTAGTAACGAAGGAAGCGCAGACCCTGTTGACCGACCGACTTCCAGTCTGACTTCAATAGGCCCTGTGTCGGCACCCGCCGACAAACTTCAGAGGCAATCTGCAACGGAGGCGATGTCCGACGATGGGGAATCTTTTCAGACCCCAGCAACGGACAGCGGCTCAAAGGTTGGGAAGGCCCGAGAAGTAGCTGATGAGAAGCATTTCAAATGTACTGTTTCGTATCTCCACAAATTCGTGGGGCGAGACGTGAATTTGATCTCGGAAAGGGAGGTACACCTCATGACCTTAAATGGAACTTACATTTCAACCCTCACTCGCATTCTAAAATTTCAAGTTTTTGGCTCTATCCATTCAGTACATTTTAGTACTTTTCGCATACTTATAGTTCGAATGTCCAAAAAACCATTTGCTATATCTATTCTACAATCCATCAGTGACCCTCATTTTAAATTTATGAGTTCTAGCTCTACCGGTTCGCCAAATACAAATGGCATCACAGCCTTATCTGTCACCATTGGACCAAGAGTGAACCTCACCCAAAATTTCAAGATTCTAGCTTCAGCCGTTTCGTTTGGCCGTTGATGAATCGTTAAATCGGTCAGTCAATCACTTTACTCTTTTATTAGCACATTTTGCGAAGGGGATACTTACAGTTGCTCAACTTGTTTCGGCACCACATTAACTCTCTCCAGGGCAGCTTTAAATTTTTCATTATCTTCCGATTGTTGTTTAGCTTTGCTGCGCATCATTTCCAACTCTTTTTCCGTGGGCATAACAATTTCCATTGGTTTGGGTGAGGGTGATTTGGCGCGTTTACTCTTCTCGTCTTTTGCAGTTGATTTAATTTTTTTGGATGATTTCAAAGACGATTTAGGAGATTCATTAGGTTCAAGTTTCTTTTTACCCAACCATTTAGTCATACCGGCTTTTTCTTGTTCACAATCATCACGTTTGCGTTTCTTTTTCGCCGACGATGATGAGGAGGAGGATTGCAATAAAATCGATTTCATTTTCTTATCCGGTTTGGGAGTTTCAAATGCTGATGGGATTTTGCAACTGGCATTATTGTTGTTATCCTGTTCGTCATCATCATCGTCCGTACCGAAAAGTTCTTTATTTTTGGGCGAGGTTTTTGGAATCGTTTTACGTTCATATCGCTGCCCGACTTCTTCAATGAATCGTTTTGGTTTTGATGGTGAGCGACCGGAACGTCTTAACTGTGGTGAAGTTTCTGTTGATAATTTCCTATCTTTGTGGTCTTCTTTATTTTCCGCTTCTTCGTTTGTTTTATTTTTATCATTTGATTTATGCTTTTCCTTTCGTTTGTCCTTCTTCCTGTCTCCTGATTCATCTTTACTCTCTTCCAAAGATGTATTTTTCTCGTGCTTCTTTAATTTTTGTTTAGATGAGCTGGCCTCAAATTCATCTTCACTTATGAAGTTTTGAGGTTCCTCGATTGTTTCAGTCTCATTTGATGATTGTTTATCTTTTCGTTTTTTTTCCTTATCCATATTTTTCCTGTCTTTTTGTTTTGAGGCATTTTTCTCAGACTCTTCTTCGATGGATGCTAATAAACTGCTGCTTGCTTTGGTATCCTCGGAAGTTCTGCGTTCTTTTGCCAGACAGTCCTTTGTTTCTGATTTTTTCCGAGAATTTCTCGGTTGAGGCACTTGTTGTACTTTTTTGTCCTTCTCATCTCTGGGAATTGATTTGTCTCTTTCTCTTTTGTGTTTCATTACAACATTTTCAAAATCATATTCACTTGAAGTACAAGGTGTTTCCTTGCTCTGGTCATTCGCCTTAGATTTTGTTGATTGTTTGCCATTTTTATCCTGGGATGCCTTATCCAGATCATCTTCGCTGGATTCTTGATATAATTTCTTGATATCCTTGGATGTTCGTTTTTCCGCATTTGCATCATCTTCATTACTTTTTCTGGGCTTTGCTTTCTCATCCGTTTCGGATTTTTCCTCTTTGCTGCTCGCAACATCCTTTTCAAGCTTGGCTTTCTTTTTAGTTTTAGTCTTTATTTTCTTTTGCTCATCAAGTTCACCTTCTGGTTCCTCCTTTTCGATTGGTGTAGGTTTATAAGCAGGTACATTTTCAGACATTTCCTGGCTATGTGGTATATATTCGCTGTTGGCCTTATGTATACCATGTTTGTCTCTGACGCGAATCGATCTATGAGTTTTTGTTGGCAAAACATCTTCATCGGATTCGAGTATAACTTCATTATAGCCATCGGGTGAAGGTTTGTCTTCAATGGGTGCAGGCTTATAAACCGGAATTGTTATCTTGCTGGCAGCTAAATGTCTTTCAATATTCGGTGAGTAGGTATCTTCATTGCTATCAAATCCTAAAAAGTCTAATCCCGGTGTTTTGATTTTATCAACATTGGTGATTTTACCAGGAACTTTTTTTGTTGGTGTATACGGTTCGTATGACAGGGGACTTATGGATTTTTCCTTATTTACCGATGCATACGGATCGTAATCATAAGGATCATATTCATCTGCGGGTATTGAGGGTGTGGGGGGAAGCTGAAATAAAAAATATATAAATATAAATAAGTAAAAACTTCGCTAAGATCGATCAAATCGGACTTGTTATATATCCTTCACCATGAGGGTAGTATCCATGTCCCTCGTGGGTTTTTAAAGACATTTTTGGAGTTCATGTTCAGTGAAATAAGAGTGGATTTTTTCAATTTCAATTTTTTGGAACTCCTCTTTGGTGAAATAGGCTTGGATTATTAAAAGGGTTTGTTGGAGCTCCACTTTATTGAAATAGGCGTGGATTTTTAAATAGATTTTTGGAGCTCCGCTTCAGTAAAATAGGCGTGGATTTTTAAATAGATTTTTGGAGCTCCGCTTCAGTAAAATAGGCGTGAATTTTTAAAGAGTTTTTTGGAGCTCCTCTTTAGTTAAATAGGCGTGGATATTTAAATAGATTTTGGGAGCTCTGCTTCAGTAAAATAAGCGTGGATTTTAAATAGATTTTTGGGTTTTAAAGCATTTTTGGAGCTCCTCTGTAGAGAAATAGGCGTTGGTTTTTAAAGCATTTTTGGAAATAGGGGTGGATTTTTAAAACATTTTTGGAGCTCCTCTTTAGTGAAATAGGCGTGGATTTTAAAAACATTTTTTGGAGCTCCTCTTTAGTGAAATAGGCGTGGATTTTTAAAACATTTTTTGGAGCTCCTCTTTAGTGAAATAGGCGTGGATTTTTAAAACATTTTTTGGAGCTCCTCTTTAGTGAAATATGTGTGGATTTTAAATCATTTTTTGGAGCTCCTCTTAAGTGAACTAGGCGTGGATTATTAAAGGGTTTTTGGAGCTCCTCTTTAGTGAAATAGGCGTGGATTTTTAAAACATTTTTTGGAGCTCCTCTTTAGTGAAATAGACGTGGATTTTGAAAACATTTTTTGGAGCTCCTCTTTAGTGAAATAGGCGTGGATTTTTAAAACATTTTTTGGAGCTCCTCTTTAGTGAAATAGACGTGGATTTTGAAAACATTTTTTGGAGCTCCTCTTTAGTGAAATAGGCGTGGATTTTTAAAACATTTTTTGGAGCTCCTCTTTAGTGAAATAGACGTGGATTTTGAAAACATTTTTTGGAGCTCCTCTTTAGTGAAATAGGCGTGGATTTTTAAAACATTTTTTGGAGCTCCTCTTTAGTGAACTAGGCGTGGATTATTAAAGTGTTTTTGGAGCTCCTCTTTAGTGAAATAGGCGTGGATTTTTAAAACATTTTTTGGAGTTTCTCTTTAGTGAAATAGGCCTGGATTTTGAAAACATTTTTGGAGGTCCTCTTTAGTGAAATAGGCGTGGATTTTGAAAACATTTTTTGGAGCTCCTCTTTACTGAAATAGGCGTGGATTTTTAAAACATTTTTTGGAGCTCCTCTTTAGTGAACTAGGCGTGGATTTTTAAAACATTTTTTGGAACTCTCTTTAGTGAAATATGTGTGGATTTTAAAGCATGTTTTGGAGCTCCTCTTAAGTGAACTAGTCGTGGATTTAAAAAAAAAATATTTGGAGCTCCTCTTTAGTGAAATATGTGTGGATTTTAAAGCATTTTTTGGAGCTCCTCTTAAGTGAAATAGGCGTGGATTATTAAAGGGTTTTTTGGAGCTCCTCTTTAGTGAAATAGGCGTGGATTTTGAAAACATTTTTTGAAGCTCCTCTTTACTGAAATAGGCGTGGATTTTTAAAACATTTTTTTGGAGCTCCTCTTTAGTGAACTAGGCGTGGATTTTGAAAGAATTTTTTTTTAGGCACGAGGTCGCATGACACCCAAGCGTTAGGGGGTCACTTTGTAAGGTAGTGACCCAAACCTTTGAGATGGTTATTTAAGGCGCAATTCTCGCCTCGTCAGCTCAGCGATCATATGCACTCGGTCATTTCCTCCGAGACTCCCCCCTGAGCCCGCTAACATAACAATTGCTTACACTTACCTCCCTCTTCTCCCTGCTTTTATATTCCAAGCAACAATCTAAAACCGGTAAACTGCTATCCTTTCCGCCACTATCGTCATCATCACCACCATCCAAATGTGATTTCTTTAAGCATTTATGAAAATACTTTATCGATAATGTGGATCGTTTAATTTTCACTTCTACATTTGGTTTTACAGCAAATTTATATAGCTCATTGTCCACATCAACATCAGCCCATTCCGATTTTTTATCCAACCATGATTTTAATTCTTTGTCGAAACAATGCCATTGGTCGGCTGTTAACATTCTACAGGTGTTCGTTGCATCCGTACTTTTGGTCGGTGTGTCACCAGCTGCTGAGGACACGGCATTCAAACGACAGAGGACAAGTTTATCACCATGCTGAAAGGAATTAATGTTTTGTTTGAATTTACATTCCATAAGGATGTTATATTTCCAAACTTACTTGATAGACATTCAATGTGGTTTCGCATTTTAGAAACATGATTTCCAAATTGATACGCTACAGGATTTTGGAGGAATTTTAAAGCGTATGTTCATCTGAAAAGGTCATTCTAAATCTTAGGTTCACTTTACAAAGGAACACACAATGTTTGGGTTTATCGGTATATTTTGTTGCGGAATTATACGAAATAGATATAAAACGTAGCTGATAAAGAAGAAACAAAACAAACAGATGTATACAAGCAACGTAGATGACCGCTTCAAAACAGCTGTTTAAATTGTTCTTCTTCTTATTCCTTATGTTTACATTGCAATCACATGACATGGTGTACTGGGCTGCCATTAGCAGCTTGGCAACACATCAATTATTAAATGGATGAGTCAATTTTTTTTCTCGGACCAACTGTGGAACTTGAGGACTACGTCTTAGAGGTAGTTAAAGATTTTATATACCTTGGTACCACCATAAATAAAACGAATGACATCAGTTTTGAAATTCGGAGGATTGTGATGGCCAACCGATGCTACTATGGGTTAAGTAAGAAGTTTAGAAACTAGGCCACCTCCCGCCAGACCAAACTCATACTATACAAGACGCTGATACTACCCGTGCTGTTATATGAATCTGAAGCATGGGTACTTGCGCATGCAGATGAGGCAACTCTTGGGGTGTTTGAAAGAAAAATTCTCCGAAAGATCTACGGGTCGATCTGCGCCGACGGTGAATATCGGCGTCGAATGAAACACGAGCTTTACAATTTATATTCGGACATCGACATAGTCATGCGTATTGAGCTGTAGCGACAACGATGGCTAGGCCATTTTGTGCGAATGAATGGAATGCCCCAGCTTAAAAGGCATATAAAAGCGAGCCTACTGATGATTCCCGTAGGAGGGGAAGGCCACGAATCAGATGGAAAGACCAAGTAGAAAACAGCGCACAAGACCGACGCGTCTGGATTATAATAACGAGGGTTATAATAACGAGTTGATTTCTTAAAAATATTTTTAAGAATTCAAAAAATATTTTTTAGGCCTACAATAAGGCGTAGATTTTTTAGAAATATTTTTGTAAAGCCTACCGTAAGACTTGGGTTAAAAAAATGCAGGCCTACTGTATATAAAAATATTTTTTAAATGCCTACAAGGCGTGAATTTTTTTAATATTTTTTGAGGCCTACAATAAGGCCCATTTAAACTTAGACGAGCTTTGGCAGCGGATCTAAAAATTGGGAAAAACTTGGACATGCACTGATAATTATCTGTTATGAATTTTTTTACCCACCAAGAACCCACTTGGATTATGTACAGAGGACCATTATAAAACCTAAAATAAATCGGAATCCTTATGCGCGTAGTATGTTAAAACGTGGGTCTATACTGACAATTTCATTCATAAAGGATTTCCCTTTTCAAAAAATCCGGACCAATCCGCTTTAACATTTTTAATTTTCTGAAAATGGTTCTATAAAGTTATGTATGAAAATGCGATCCGATATATCTCATTTTAAAATTAAACATCATATGTTTTTCTACGTGCTCTATCGGAAACATTACCATATCTATTGCAATTTCAGAAGTTATGACAAAAAAGTGAAGATCAGCCTTCGATCTGGAGATTACATATATTGGAAGGCCATCCGTAGAAGTCGCCCTTAGATCTATTGAAAGCCAAGTTAATCATTCTGGCTTTATAATACCAATATTCGATCTATTGAAGGTCAAACTACTACAGATAGATAATCACCGAACAGAACGCCAGCCTCCGATCTTAAGAATCTTCTGTCTATTAAAATGCATTTTTATCTATAAAAGGTCAGCCTCGTATCTATAGAAGGACAGTCTACTATCTATAAAGGTCCAGCGTCCAAATAAAGCCAGATTTAAACTCCAACTAAAGTCCATCATACGATCTATAGAAGCCTACAGAAGGCCATCTTTCGATCTTTAGAATACCAGCCTTCGATCTATAGAAGACAAGACTTTGATTCATTAAAGTTCATCCTTTGATCTATAGAAGCCAACCTCCAATATATAGAAGGTAATGCTTCGATCTTTAGAGTGCCAGCCTTGAAGGCGAACACCCTATAGATAGGATGCCAGTCTCCGATCTATTGAAAGTCATACTTCGATATGTTGAAGGCTAATATCCTACATATAGATGGTCACCCTTCTTACCTATAAAAGTCATGTATAGAAGAGCAGATTTCTGTCTATTGAAATCAATCCTTCTATTTACAAAAGGTCAGCCTTCTATCCATAGAAGGCGAGACTTCGATCTAGTGAAGACTATCCTTCTAGCTTTAGAAGTCAATCTCCAATATATGGATGGTAATTCTTCGATCTTTATAATGTGAAACTCGAATATCAGACGTCTACCTTTTTAAGTGCATCATTCTGTCTATAAAATGCCACCTCTATCAGTCCAACCTTCAATCTATAGAGAGTCACTCTTCTATCTGGAGGAATCCCCTTCAATCTACAAAAGGCTAGACTTTTGTCAGTTAAAGTCCATTCAGTTGCCCATAAGAGGCTACAATTTTATATATTATCCTATCCTATCCTTCTGTCTAAAAACTATCAAAACTCCAATATGTAGAGGCCCATCCTATTGTGTATAAAATTTCAGCTTTCGATATATTAAACGCCAACCTCGTACAAGTATAAGATAAGTCTCGGACCTATAAAACGTCGCTTCAACCTTCTATGATGGTAAGTCTCCGATCCATAGAAGTCATCTTTCAATCTACAAAAGGCCAGCCTTTGAGCTATATAAGGCCAGCCTCTTATGAAGGTCGGTTTTCTGCTTATAAAAGGCCACCCTTCTGTTTATTTAAGTCCACCCTCCAGCCTATAAAAACCAGACTTCAATATATAGAAGACCAGACTTCGGTCTATTGAAGTCCATCCTTCGATCTACAAAAGGTCATCTTTAGAATGCCAGACCAGTATCCTATCTTTTTAAAGCCAGATTTCTGTCAATTAAAGTTTATCCTTTTGTCTATAAAATATCTGCCTTCGATTTATGGAATACCAGACTTCGGTCAATTGAAGAAACTCTTTCTATATTTAGAATTTCAGTATTGTCAGCTTTCGATGTAATAAACACCAACCTCATACAAATATGAAATAAGTCTCTGACCTATAAAAGGTCACTTCAACCTTCTATGATGGTAAATCTCCGATGCTGGGAAGAAATCTTTAAGTCTACAAAAGCCCAGCCTTCGAGTTATATAAGGCCAGCCTCTTATGAGGGTCAGTCGTCTGGTTATAAGAGACCACCCTTCTGTCTATTAAATGTAGAAGACCTAACTTCGGTCTATAGAAGACCATCCTTCGATCCATAGAAGGTAAACGATGACCTTCTATGGATCGAAGTATCCTATCTATTAAAAGTCAGATTTCTGTCAATTAAAGTTCAATATTTTGTCTATAATAGATCTGCCTTCGATGTATAGAATACCAGACTTCGGTCAATTGATGGAAATATTAGGTTGGGGAAAAAGAAATCCATTAGGCCAGTTGTCGAAAATGACAATCAGAAAAATTATCGAAGTTGATCGGCATGTTTTTTAGATCTCACAGGATCTAAAAAACGACCATAAAACTGTTCTAAACCATTTACACAAAATTGGATTAAAAAAGAACCTCGATGTTTGGGCGCCAAACTAATTAACAGAAAAAAGGATGGATGGAATTTCCATCTGCGAAGCCTTGGTTAAACGAAATGAGATAGACCCATTTCTTAAACGTATGGTGACTTTGATCTATTGAAGGCCACACTTCTGCCTATTAAAGTCCATCCTTCTGCATATAAAAGTTCAACCTTCGAACTATAAAGGATAAGACTTCGGTCTATTGAGTCCGTAATTCGAAGCAACCTCCGATATATAAAAGGCCAACATTCGATCTTTTCAAGGTCAGACATCTGTCTTCGGTCCTTCGCTATGCCACACACATCTACACACACATCTAGTGACTTGTCAGAAACTTTGGGAGCTTGGTTGGGAAATTTTAGTGCATCCGCCATACAGTCTAGACTTGGCACCAAGCGATTATCATCTTTTTCTTGCATTGCAAAATTTATTTAATGATAAAAATTGGCATCTAGGGAGGATTGTGAAAATCGACTACTAGAGTTTTTTTTGCAAAGAGAGAGCAGGACTACTATGAGAGAGGCATTATGAAGTTACTTTTAAAATGTCAATAAAACGATGCATATTTGACCCAAGTTGGACATTTCGAAGCATGTTAAATAAAGTTCTACAGTTTATATAAAAATAATGTATTTCCTTTTCCCCAACCTAATATTTCTATACAGTATTTTTCGGTTAATTGCACATCAAAATTTGCACAAATTTTCGTTCAATTAACCGAGGAACCAATTATCCGAACCCGCTTAATTGAATAGTTTGTTCAATTACAGTAATCGCGTATAATTGGAACTGCTAATGATTTAAAAAAATCCAATGTCAAATACAAATTACGCTTTCTCGAAGTTTTTCCTTAGCAATAAACATATGTTTTGAATTAGTAAAGATGCCACCTAGTCTTTTTCACAAATTATGTCAAATATGTATGTAAAAAAATGGCAGATTATTTTTCAATTATTATTGTGCAATTATCCGGTAAAACGTAAAAGGAAATTTATTTTGGATGACATGAATTTTGAACCAATTAAGCGGGAAAATCAATTAACAGGGTTTAATTATCCGAGAAAATTTACATGTATTTTTCCTATGAAATATTTTTTGCCCCAATTAAGCGTGGAAATCAATTAACCGAAAAATACTGTAGTACCAAATTTAGTACTTTTCATACACATAAGTACGAATTTCTAAAATGGAGCATCTACATCCTTCTAACTTTCCATCAGTGAACCACACCCAAAATTTCAAAATTCTAGTTCTTCCCTTTTGTCTACCATTAACACGGGGTCAATGACCTTTAATTCAGGTTAAATGATGGCCTTTAATCCGGGGTCAATGACCCTAAATTTGGAGTAAGTCTTAATACGGGATTAAATGCCCCTTAACCCGGATTAAGCCTTAATCCAGGATCAAGGACACTTAATCAATCGATTAAGCGTTAAGGCTTAATCCGGATTAAGGGCCACTTAAAAAAAGTAGTAAATTTGGTACCATTTGCATTAAGTTCAGCGTAAAGAGATTGAATACTTAAAAATAGGAATTAGGATTACTATTGGAGTACAGGATTGAGGTACTTATATGTACTTAATAGCCATCATTTAACCCGAATTAAAGGTCATTGACCCCGAATTAAGGGTAGACAAAGGGGAAGAGCTAGAATTTTAAAATTCCGGATTAAAGGACACTTAATCCGGAGTAAGGGTCATAGACCCAGGATTAAGGCTTAATCCGGATGAAGGGTCCTTGACCCAGGATTAAAGGACATTTAAACCGGATTAAATGTCACTTAATCCGGATTAAGTGGGGCTTAATCGGGATTAAGCCTTAATCCTGGGTCAAGGACCCTAAACCGGATTAAGGGGCACTTAATCCGGATTAAGCCTTAACGATTAATCCGGATTAATGGTACTTGACCCCGGCTTAATCCGGATTAAGGGACATTTAATCCGGAATAAGGGACATTTAATATGGATTAAGGCTTAATCCGGATTAAGGGCCCTTGACCCTGGATTAAGGGTCCTTGAATCAGGATTAAGGCTTAATCGGGATTAAGGGTTAATACGGATTAAGGTCTCTTAATCCGGATTAAGTGTCTCTTAATTCGGATTAAGTGTCTCTTAATCCGGCTTAAGCCGGGGTCAAGTACCCTTAATCCGGATTAAGTGTCCCTTAATCCGGTTTAGGGTCCTTGACACAGGATTAAGGCTTAATCCGGATTAACGTTCCTTGACCCAGGATTAAGGCTTAATCCGGAGTAATGCTTAATCCGATTTCGGATTAAGGGTCATTTAACATTTACATTTAATTTAATCGGGATTAAGGGACATTTAATCCGGATTAAGGCTTAATCCGGATTAAGGGTCCTTGACCCTGGATTAAGGGCTCTTGACCCAGGATTAAGGGTTAATCCGGATTAAGGGTCCTTGAGCCAGGATTAAAGCTTAAGGTTCCTTGACCCAGGATTAAGGCTTAATCCGGATTAAGGCTTAATCCGATTTAAGGGTCCTTGACCCCGGCTTAATCCGAATTAAGGGACACTTAATCCGGATTAAGGATTAATCGGATTGGTACTATTTGCATTAAGTTCAGCGTAACAAGATTGAATTCTTAAAAATAGGAATTAGGATTACTATTGGAGTACAGGATTGAGGTACTTATGTGTACTAAAATGGCCATCATTTAACCCGAATTAAGCGTAGACAAAGGGGAAGAGCTAGAATTCTAAAATTCCGGATCAAAGGAACTTAATCCGGAGAAAGGGTCATAGACCCAGGATTAAGGTTTAATCCGGATTAAGGGTCCTTGACCCAGGATTAAGGGACATTTAATCCGGATTAAGGCTTAATCCGGATTAAGGGCCACTCAATCCGGATTAAGGGTCCTTCACCACGAGTTAAGGCTTAATCCGGATTAAGGGTCCTTGACCCAGGATTAAGGGACACTTAATCCGGATTAAGGCTTAATCCGGTTTAGGGGTCCTTGACCTCGGATTGAGGGTCCTTGACCGTGGATTAAGGCCTTATCCGGATTAAGGGACATTTAATAGTAATCCTAATTCCTAGTTTTAAGTATTCAATCTCAATCTAAAATAGAGCATCTAACTTTCCATCAGTGAAACTTTATTCCGGATTAAGGGACACTTAATCCGTATTAAGTGTTCCTTAATCCGGATTAAGTGGCCCTTAATCCGGATTAAGCCTTAACGCTTAATCCCGTATTAAGGCGTACTCCAAATTTAGGGTCATTGACCCCGGATTAAAGGCCATAATTTAACCCGAATTAAAGGTCATTGACCCCGAATTAAGGGTAGACAAAGGGGAAGAGCTGGGATTATGAAATTTTGGATGTGGTTCACTGATGGAAAGTTAGAAGGATGTAGATGCCCCATTTTAGAAATTCGTACTTTTGTATATGAAAAGTACTAAATTTGGTACTATTTGCATTAAGTTCAGCATAAAGAAATTGAATACTTAAAAATAGGAATTAGGATTACTATTGGAGTACAGGATTGAGGTACTTATGTGTACTAAATGGCCATCATTTAACCCGAATTATAGGTCACTTTAGCCTTAATCCTGGGTCTATGACCCTTACTCCGGATTAAGTGTCCTTTAATCCGGAATTTTAGAATTCTAGCTCTTCCCCTTTGTCTACGCTTAATTCTTGGTCAATGACCTTTAATTCGGGTTAAATGATGGCCATTTTAGTACACATAAGTACCTCAATCCTGTACTCCAATAGTAATCCTAATTCCTATTTTTAAGTATTCAATCTCTTTACGCTGCACTTAATGCAAATAGTACCAAATTTAGTACTTTTCATACACATAAGTACGAATTTCTAAAATGGAGCATCTACATCCTTCTAACTTTCCATCAGTGAGCCACTCCCAAAATTTCAAAATTCTAGCTCTTCACCTTTGTCTACCCTTAATGATGACCTTTAATCCGGGACCCTTAATCCTGGGTGAAGGACCCTTAATCCAGGGTCAAGGATTATCCGGATTAAGCCTTATTTCAAAATTCTAGCCTTCCCCTTTGTCTACCCTTAATCCGGATTAAGGAACATTTAATACGGATTAAGTGTCCGTTAATCCGGATTAAGGAACACTTAAGTGTCCCTTAATCCGGTTTAGGGTCCTTGAACCTGGATTAAGGCTTAATCCGGTTTAAGGGATCTTGACCACGGCTTAATCCCGACCTTGATCCCGGCCCTTAATCCAGATTAAGCCTTAACGCTTAATCCGGATTAAGGGCCATTAATCCGGATTAAGGAACACTTAATCCGGATTAAGTGTTCCTTAATCCGGTTTAGGGTCCTTGACCCAGTATTAAGGCTTAATCCGGATTAAGGGTCCTTGACCCATGATTAAGGCTACTCCGGATTAAGGGTCCTTGAACCCGGATTGAGGGTCCTTGATTAAGGCTTAATCCGGGTTAAGGGTCATTTAATCCCGTATTAAAGCTTACTCCAAATTTAGGGTCATTGACCCCGGATTAAAGGCCGTCAGTTAACCCGAATTAAAGGTGATTGACCCCTAATTAAGGGTCCTTGACCCAGGATTAAGGCTTAATCCAAATTGAGGATTAATCCGAATTAAGTTAAGGTCAATGACCTTTAATTCGGGTTAAATGATGGCCATTTTAGTACACATAAGTACCTCAATCCTGTACTCCAATAGTAATCCTAATTCCTATTTTTAAGTATTCAATCTCTTTACGCTGAACTTAATGCAAATAGTACCAAATTTAGTACTTTTCATACACATAAGTACGAATTTCTAAAATGGAGCATCTACATCCTTCTAACTTTCCATCAGTGAGCCACTCCCAAAATTTCAAAATTCTAGCTCTTCACCTTTGTCTACCCTTAATTCGGGGTCAATGACCTTTAATTCAGGTTAAATGATGACCTTTAATCCGGGACCCTTAATCCTGGGTGAAGGACCCTTAATCCAGGGTCAAGGATTATCCGGATTAAGCCTTATTTCAAAATTCTAGCCTTCCCCTTTGTCTACCCTTAATCCGGATTAAGGAACATTTAATACGGATTAAGTGTCCGTTAATCCGGATTAAGGAACACTTAAGTGTCCCTTAATCCGGTTTAGGGTCCTTGAACCTGGATTAAGGCTTAATCCGGTTTAAGGGATCTTGACCACGGCTTAATCCCGACCTTGATCCCGGCCCTTAATCCAGATTAAGCCTTAACGCTTAATCCGGATTAAGGGCCATTAATCCGGATTAAGGAACACTTAATCCGGATTAAGTGTTCCTTAATCCGGTTTAGGGTCCTTGACCCAGTATTAAGGCTTAATCCGGATTAAGGGTCCTTGACCCATGATTAAGGCTACTCCGGATTAAGGGTCCTTGAACCCGGATTGAGGGTCCTTGATTAAGGCTTAATCCGGGTTAAGGGTCATTTAATCCCGTATTAAAGCTTACTCCAAATTTAGGGTCATTGACCCCGGATTAAAGGCCGTCAGTTAACCCGAATTAAAGGTGATTGACCCCTAATTAAGGGCCCTTGACCCAGGATTAAGGCTTAATCCAAATTAAGGATTAATCCGAATTAAGTGTCTCTTAATCCGGATTAAGTGTCTCTTAATCCGTATTAAGTGTCTCTTAGTCCGGATTAATCCTGGGTCAAGTACCCTTAATCCGGATTAAGGGTCCTTGACCCAGGATTAAGGCTTAATCCGGAACCACGATTAAGGCTTAATCCGATTTAAGAGTCCTTGAACCCGGCTTAATCCGGATTAAGGGACATTTAATCCGGATTAAGGATTAATCGGATTGGTACTATTTGAATTAAGTTCAGCGTAAAAAGATTGAATTCTTAAAAATAGGATTAGGATTACTATTGGAGTACAGGATTGAGGTACTTATGTGTACTAAATTGGCCATCATTTGACCCGAATTAAAGGTCGTTGACCCCGAATTAAGCGTAGACAAAGGAGAAGAGCTAGAATTCTAAAATTCCGGATTAAAGGACACTTAATCCGGAGTAAGGGTCATAGACCCTGGATTAAGGCTTAATCCGGATTAAGGGTCCTTCACCCAGGATTAAGGGACATTTAATACGGATTAAGACTTAATGCGGATTAAGGGCCATTTAATCCGGATTAACGGTCCTTCACCCCGGATTAAGGATTAATCCGATTTAGGGTCCTTGACCCCGGTTTAATCCGGATTTAGGATTAATCGGATTGGTACTATTTGCATTAAGTTCAGCGTAAAAAGATAGAATCCTTAAAAATAGGAATTAGGATTACTATTGGAGTACAGGATTGAGATATTTATGTGTACTAAAATGGCCATCATTTAACCCGAATTAAAGGTCATTGACCCCGAATTAAGCGTAGACAAAGGGGAAGGTCTAGAATGCTAAAATTCCGGATTAAAGGACACTTAATCCGGACACTTAATCCGGTCCTTGACCCAGGATTAAGGGACATTTAATCCGGATTAAGCCTTAATCCGGATTAAGAGACACTTAATCCGGATTAAGGGCCACTTATTAACCGGTGAAAAGTAAAAGGAAATTTATTTTTGATGACATGAATTTTGAACCAATTAAGCGGGAAAATCAATTAACAGGGTTTAATTATCCGAGAAAATTTACATGTATTTTCCTATGAAATATTTTTTGCCCCATCATGTGGTTCAATTAAGCGTGGAAATCAATTAACCGTAGGGTCAATTAACCGAAAAATACTGTATTTAGAATTTCATTATTCGAAGGTCATTATTCCATCTACAGAAGGTCATCCATCGATCTACAGAATGTCATCCTTCGATTTTTATAATGTCAACTTTCGATCTATTAAAGGCCAACCTCCTCCAGATAGGAAATCAGTCTCCGATCAATAGAAAGACACCCTTAGATTTACACAAGGTCAACTATAGAAGGGCAGCCTTCCTTACTAACGCCTTTCCAGCTATTAGGGGGTAGTATTCAATTTCGGAACTGATCTAAGTTTGCACGACTAATTAATTTTTAGTGACTAATTAATTTTATAGTGGCCATAAACTACCCCTTTCCTATTACAACTTCTGAATTGGTCTGAAAATCTTAACTCATTTATTGAAAGGATAATAAGGAAGTTATTTTTTAATTATTATTATTAACTTTAAACCATTAACGAAAAAAGAAAAACAATTGTAACTTCCTATCCACTCTTCCCCCATAGACCCAGCCTCTATATATAAAGCTATATTATTGACCCCCAGATGTGATAATTATTTTTTTGGTAGCACAAAATATGAGTTTTTCTTGCCTATGTGATGCCCGTTCGTTCAATAGCTTCATTGTCCGGTAAGCCTGCGTGCCTGCATGATACAATCTGTTGCCACTGCGACTGGTATTGTTGCTGTTGTTATTGTGGAGGCATGTGGTTGTTATACACCATTCAGATCGGTGTTATATCTACACACATATAAACAAATCAAATACCACCCGCAGCGTTCTTAAATTTTACATATTGATTATTTAATGTCCATTTGGCACGATATATGCGAATATAAATTCTTATATCTTGCTGCATGTTGTTGTATTTTGAATTGACATCACCAAGCTCAAGAATGAAATCGGGCAATGCAAATCTGTTGTAATCTAGAAATTAATAAATTTCCAATAAAATAAAAAATACAAAAACAATTATCCATTAATTATAGAGAAATTCGAAATTACGATATGTCAATTGAAATTGATTTTATGGGACACATTTATGATGCGATATCGGCGGAATTATTTACAAGAAGATGCAAAAATGTTTAATTGGGTGTAATGGGAAACAAATGGACAAATAAATGAAGAGTCCTTATTGTATTTATTTACCAAAAAATGTGTATATATCTATAGAAATATAGCTTTCGATCTATAGAAGACCTCCTTTGATCTTAAAGACCATCCTTCTGCATATAAAAGTCAGCCTTCTATAAAGGCTGAAAGGCCAGCATTCGATCTTTTCAAGGTCAGACATCTGTCTTCGGTTCTTCAATATGTAGAAGGTAATCCTTCGGTCTTTGGAGTGCCAGCCTTCGATCTATGGAAGATCAACATCGATCTATTGAATTCTAACCTCCTACAGATAGAAAGCCACCTTTCCTACATATAAAAAGCCACTCTATTGAAGTCCACACTTCGGTCTATAGAAGGCCTGACTTCTGTTTATTAAAGTCAAACCTCCTATCTATAAAAGGCCAGCCTTCGATTTATAAAAGTCTAGACTTCTTTGATCTCTAACAGACAATCTTCAAATATAGAAGGCAATTCTTCGATCTTTAAAATGACAAACTTGGCTCTATCGAAGGCCTATTCTGCGTATATTATGTTACCCATCGATCTATTGAATGACAAGCTTCTACTAGTGAAGATCAGTCTCCGATCTGTTGAAAGATATCTTTCGATCTACAGAATGCCAGCCTACAATATGCTGAAGCCAACACTTAGATCTCTATAAAATTCAAAACTTCGGTGAACTAAAGGCTACCCTTCGATTTTTAGAGGTGAGCCCTTCGATCGATCTACACAAGTTCAGCTTCTCACCTGTTCATGGTCAATAGGCTAGACCCATTCTTCTGCCTATAAAAGTCCAACATTTGATCTAAAAAATGTCTATAGCCTTTGGAGGACCACGCTTCGATCTTTAGAAGTCCATCAATCGATCTACAGAAAAAACCTTCGGTCTATTAAAGACCAACCTTTGATCTATACAAGAACTGTCTTCTTTCCAATTTATAGACCAGCATCCGCTCAGGTGAGCCTTTGATGGCCAGTCTAAAAGTACGTGACATAAAATGTCACGTTTCGATGTATAGAAGGTCATCCTTCGAGCTCTTGAAGGAACAGCCTCCGGTTTAAAAAAAAATAAAAAAACCCTCAATCTATAGAAGAACATGCTTGCAGTTATAGAAGCCCATTCTTCGATCTACAAAAGACCAGACTTTCTGTATCGAAAACCAATCTTCGATCTATAAAATGTCAACCTTCGATCTAAGCTACAGACTAACTTCCGCTCTATAGAAGGCCAGCCTTTGATTTATAGGAGGCCATCTATATAATGCCTCACTTCGATTTAAAGAAAGTCATACATCCAGATATAGAAGCCCAGCCTTCGATCTATAGATGAACACCATTTGATCCATTGAAGGCCACATTTCTGCCGATTACAGTCCAAGCTTCAGACTTCGATCTATAACAGATCAGAATTCGGTCTATTGGAATCCATCATTCAATATTTATATAGAAAGTCAGCCTTCTATCTTTACAAGACCACCCGTCTGTCTAATAAGGTTCAGACTTCTAAGTATAAAAGGTCAGCCTTCGATTTATTGAGGAGCAATCTTCAAAAGATCTTTTTCGATTTTTAGAAGATCGATCTATAGAAGATGTTATATGATCACACTTCGATAGATAACCACCGTTCTATCTACTACAGTCCATCCATTTTTCTATACACAACCAATATTCAATCCATAGAATACACAGAATTCCATCTATCAGTCTCTGATCTATTAAAGGTCAACCTCCTATAGATAGCAAACGATCCATAGTAGTTCAACCTATAGTAGCCCAACTTTTGTCTGTGAGAGTCCATACTTCTGTCTATAAAACATCAGCCTTCGATGGTCAACTTTCGATGTATACAACTATTTGTCTACTAAATACAACCCTTCGGTGAACTAATGACCACCCTTCGATCTAGATAATTGGGCCATTTAAACTACAGAAGGTCAGAAGGCCAGACTTTTGTCTATTAACGTTAATTCTTCTGCCTATAAAAGCCCAGGAAGGCATTCATCCAGTGTTTTAGACGTCCGATCGATCCGAGGAGCGAATATCGATTCGGACCATTACCTTGTGGCAGCCAAGGTACGCACCCGTCTTAATGTTGCAGCAAAGGTGCGATCTAATACAACACGGAAACTCGACGTCGAAAAGCTGCAAACACAACAGGTAGCCGAGGCCTACTCCGCTCAACTTACCCATCTGCTTGAAGAAAGCACTTCTTGTCCCGATAATAGTATAGAAGCACAATGGCAAAGAATTGCCCACTCCCTACAAACTGCAGCAAAAAGAACAATTGGGTACCAAAAACCACCACCAAAAAACCCATGGTACGATCAGGAGTGTCGTAATGCTACTGACGTTAAAAACGCAGCGTAAAGGGCAACCCTACAGACAGTAGCAACACGTAACGTGATGGAGAATTATCGGGAGAAAAGGAGAGAGGAGAAACGTGTTTTCAGAAAAAAGAAGAAAGAACAAGAAAAACGTGAGCGTGAGCAAATCGAGATGTACAGGAGTCAGAATGAAGTCCGGAAATTTTACCAACGAGTAAAACACCAAACCAAAGGCTTTGGTGCAGGCACATCCTCCTGTAGAGATGAAGAAGGAAACCTGGTGACAGATACAGACAGCGTGTTGAGGATCTGGAAGGAGCATTTCGAAAAGCTACTAGTATCAAATAGTGGCGATGAAGAAGATACCCCAGAACCAATAAGAGATGATGGTGTAGAGTGTATACCACCTAGCCAAGATGAGGTCATAAAAGCAATTAATCGGCTCAAGAACAACAAAGCAGCAGGAGCCGAACTATTCAAGACTGGTGGCCAGATGCTGGTCAGGAGCATGCACCAGCTGATTAACACAACTTGGCTAGATGAATGCATGTCCAATGATTGGAACCTCAGCATCCTGTGTCCCGTGCACAAAAAAGGAGACAAGACGATATGTGCCAACTATAGAGGAATAAGTCTCCTTCCCATCGCATATAAAGTGCTATCCAGTGTGCTGTGTGAACGATTGAAGCCAATGGTCAATGACATCATCGGACCATACCAATGCGGCTTCAGACCTTGCAAATTCACCATTGACCAGATTTTCACTCTGCGCCAAATCCTGGAAAAGACCCACGAAAAACACATCGACACATACCACCTATTTGTCGACTATAAAGCCGCATTCGACAGCCCTATCCGTTCAGAGGTGTTTAAAGCCATGTCTGCGTTCGGCATTCCTGCAAAATTAATACGGCTATGCAGGATAACTTTAAGTGGCACAAGGTCAGCCGTTAAAGTAGGAAAGGACCTATCGGAGCCCTGCAATACCGAACGAGGATTCAGACAAGGTGACAGTTTGTCGTGTGATCTTTTTAACATCCTACTGGAAAAGGTCATACGAGACGCAAAGGTGAACAGAAATGGCACTCTGTACACCAAACAACATCAGTTACTGGCCTACGCCGATGACATCGATATAATAGGTCGAACATTGCGAGCGGTAACAGCCACCTTTGAACAAATTGAAAAGGAGTCTGCCAAGGTAGGTCTGGCAGTAAACGGCGAGAAGACCAAGCTGATGGTATCAACGCGCAAGACGTCCAGTAGACTCGGACCAACTGTGGAACTTGAGAACTACAGCTTCGAGGTAGTTAAAGATTTATATACCTTGGTACCGCCATAAATAAAACGAATAATATCAGTTTTGAAATTCGGAGAAGGATTGTGATGGCCAACAGATGCTACTATGGTCTAAGTAAGCAGTTTAGAAACAAGGCCACCTCTCGCCAGACCAAACTCACGAATTAGATGGAAAGACCAAGTAGAAAACAACATCTTGGAACGTGGGCTTCCAAATTGGTGGACTTGCGCACAAGACCGAAGCGCTTGGAAATCTTTTTTAAGCTCGGCTTATGGAACAACCGTTCTGTAACAAGCCAGCTAAGTAAGTAAGTAAGTATAAAAGCCCATCCTTTAATCTATAAATGGTCATCCTTGGAGCTCTTAAATCTATAGAAGACCAGACTTCGGTCTATTGAAGACCAACCTTCGATCAAAAGAAACCCAGCCATCGATCTGATCTATAGACCAGAATCCACTCATAAGAATGTCAGCCTTCGATTTATAGATGGCAAGACTTCTGTATATTAAAGTACATCCATTCTGCCTATTGAAGTGCAGACATTCCACCCTTCAATTGACCCAGCTTCCCATCTATTGATGGTCAAAAGGCCAGACTTATGTCCATTTCTGCCCATCTTTTTGTCTATAAAAGCCCAGCCTTTGATCTGTAAATGTTCACCTTTTGATCTACAGATGGTCATTGTCCGATTTTTAAAAGGCCTTTATTCTATATGTAAAGGGTCACAATTCGATCTATAATAGACCATCCTTCTAGCCATAAAAGTCCAGCCTTTGAAGAACCTAATATTAAAGTACATCCATTATGTCTATTGAAGTCCAGACATTTCACCCTCCGAGTTATATAAGTGGGTTCTTCGATCTGCATAAGATCAGTTTCCAATATATAGAAGGTCAGATGGCTACACAATATACACCCTTTGATCTCCTTTATCATCTTTAGATCTATAAAATGTCATTCTTTGAACTCTTGGAGGACCAGCTTCCGCCTTCGATCTATAACATCCTTTGACCTATGGTGGGTCAGCTACTGTCTGTTAAAGTCCATCCTTCCGTCTATAAAAAATCAGCATCCGATATATTGAAGGCCTATGCATAAGACGCTAGACTTCTGTGTATAAAATACTACCCTTCGGTGAACTTTGGTCACCGTTCGATCTTTAGATGTGAGCCCTCCGATCGACAATATGTCAGCTTCTGATCTTACTTACTTAGCTGGCTTGTGACAGAACTTTCGTTCCAGGATTTGGCGCAGAGTGAAAATATGGTCAATGGTGGATTTGCCAGATCTTAAGGTCTGGTCCAGTAATGTCACTGACCATTGGCTTCATCGTTCACACAGCACGCTGGATAGAACTTTATATGCGATGGAAAGGAGACTAATTCCTCTATAGTTGGCACATATCGTCTTGCTTCCTTTTTTGTGCACGGGGCACAGTATGCTGAGGTTCCAATCATTGGACATGCATTCCTCTAGCCAAATTGTACTAATCAGCTGGTGCATGATCCTGACCACCAGTCTTGGATAGTTCGGCAGGTAACCCATCGGCTCCTGCTGCTTTATTACTCTGACCTCATCTTGGTGAATACACACTCTATACTGTCATCTCTTATTGGCTCTGGAGTATCTTCGTCAGTGCCACTATTTGATACCAGAAGCTTTTCAAAATGCTCCTTCCAGATCATCAATACGCTGTCTATATCTGTCACCAGATTTCCTTCTTAATCTCTACAGGAAGATTAGGTGTTATACTCGTTGGTAAAATTTCCGGACTTCATTATAACTCCTGTACATCTCGATTTGCTCACGCTCACCTGTTTCTTGTTATTTCTTATTTTTTCCTGAAAATACGTTTCTTCTCTCTCCTTTTCTCACGATAATTCTCCATCGCATTACGTGTTGCTAGTGTCTGCAGGGCTGCCATATACACTGCGTTTTTCACATCAGTAGCATTACGTCACTCCATGGGTCACTACCATGGGTTTCTTCTTGGTGGTATTAGGTACCCAAGTGGTGGTATTAGGTATACTATTATCGGGACAGGAAGTGCTTTCGTCAAGCATGTGGGTAAGTTGGGCGGAGTAGGCCTCTGCTTTTCGACGTCGAGTTTTTGGATTGTGTTAGATAGCACCTTTGCTGCCTTAAGACGAGTGCGGACCTTGGCTGCTAGAAGGTAGTGGTCCGAGTCGATATTCGCTCCTCGTATCGTTCGAACGTCTAATACACTGGATGAATGCCTTCCGTCTATCACAACATGATCAATTTGATTTCTCGTTGCTTGATCGGGAGGTCTTGTGTATATTGAAAGGATTGAATCTGGTGCAGCTAACTACCAAAAATATTTTTCTTCCGATTTTTGCATTAAAATCTCCTAGCAGAGTTTTAATGTCATGACCAGGGCGCTCGTAAAATATATATTTTTGGTCTGTTCATTTTTGTCTTCGGTCGGAGCATGGGCGCAAACGAGACTGATGTTGAAGAACGTCGCTTTTATACGGATGTTAGCAATTCGTTTATCTTCTGGAGTGAATCTGGAGACGAGGCCTTTTATTCTCCTGTTAACCATACATCCGCATGACAGCTATAATACAGGGCGTAATCATCTGATTTACTTACGTCAATTTCTTTCATACGCGTTTCCTGTAAGGCATTAATATCGGCTTTGTACTTCTTGAGTACATCCGTATAACTGTGCCTGTTCTGTACAAATGCAAATGAAGATTCGCAGATCGTGGTGCTTTATACGTTTGGGTGGGTCGTCAACATTAGGGGGTGTTTTCAGAGTGTGGCCAACTAACCCGACGCTACAACCCATTTTTAGTATAGTTCTTATGGGTGAACTCGTGGCACATATCAGCTCACTATTTCAACGGGTGATGAAAATAGCTACCGCGGGGAAGTCAGAACCCACAATTGAGATCAAAGAGGGGCCAAGATAAGCCTAGCCCCTCGTTTATTAATATTTTTCTTATTAGACCACAAAAATATATTATGTCATGTTAAGCCAAAAATCCCCACAAATCCCCATTTTTTGTTGATCTGGCATGTCTCCACCAAGCACCAAGTGACAAACGGTGGGCACGCGCATTATGACCACCAGTAATTATTTTAAGTGGACTATTTAAAGTACTCGTATGCGTGTGTGTGTGTGTGTGTGCAATTAAATAGAGCGTACATAAAAGAGGGAGACATTTTGTTTGGAACAGCTCTCATCAGGTTTGAGAGCCATGTATGAAATGAGGGGGTCAACATTGGAGCTGTAAAAACAGTTCGCCAAAACAAAAGTTCAAATCAGCTGAGTTGATGAGAGGAGAGTTGGGTGAAGCATCTTCTCTGAGAGTGGTTTTGCACATGTTAGCCTGTTGTGGTTTAAGCCAGGTTATTTTTTTCTTTTTTTGCTTCTTCTTCGTGGTCGTCGTCTTGGTGGTAATAATGATAACGGTCTAAAGGGGGTTTTGGTTTGTTTTGTGACCGATCGATTTGTTGCTTGCTGGTTGTCTTACAGGTTTTTGTTTTGATTTTCGCTTTCAAGCAAACGTGTTGGGAGCAAATATGGTTGGGTATCACTCTCGCTCTCTCTGGAGCTCGTTTTTTGTCTCTATGTTCTGTTACCAGGTTTGTTTGGTGGGCTTGTTTAGTGCAGCACTGGCAACAGAGCATTGTTGTTTACTGTTGTGCCCAGCATTAAGCCAATTGTGTCTGAAGTTGATAATTCAGTTAAGTTGAAACACTGGAGCGATACGCATGCAGAGGAAGAAAAAAAAGACAACTCTTGAGCCACAGAACCCATTCTGCAAAGCAAACTGAAATTGAAATTAATTGGGACTGTTCGAAAAGAATTCTCATTTGCAAAAATACGTTTCAACTCCTCCGTTCTCTAAACTCCAGCTGTAAAGTGGCAACGAAATGTGAGGAAAAGAAATATTTTTGACGAGCCCAGGAATATTGGAAGAATTAAAAAAATAATTAAAAAAAAAATTAAGATTATTCTGTGAGTGATTTTATTTTGTTTTGAAAAACACAGCTGAAAACATATTTAAGGACCGTTCAAAATTTTGAATTTAAAAATTGAAAATTAATTTTCAAAAATTAAAAAAAAAAACAAAAACTGACAAAGATTAATTATTCCGAAACGGTTTCGTATTTTAGTCAGTTAAATAAACGTTTTCAGAGTGTGTACCCCCCGCGCCATCGTTCGCCGCCCGTGTGTCGTTGATTCTCTTCGCGTTCAATCGTTCTTGGATTAGATTTGTGAGAGTGTAACCAAGCCTTGTTAAATGTAAACAAAAACAACAAATATTTAATATATCGAAGTGTATGAAAAAATGTGAATTTTTTCCAATATTGTATTTTTTTTTTTCAAAACAACCACAATTGAAATAGAAGAAAAATAAGAAAAAAAAACAAATCGTTCCAACCATCGTTCGTTTGTCGTCGTTCATCACCTTGGCTTAATGTTATTATAACTTGGCTTACAATTACTTAGATCCCCTTCTAAATCGCAATCGCTTACAAAGAGAACTGCAGACAACAACAACAACAGAAAAACCTCAGCTAAAACAACAACAAATATCTATATTGAAACTAGCTTTAAAAGCTGGCCAATGAGTGGGCCAACAACAGCAGTGGCAACAAAAAGAAAAAGGTAGCCAACCAGAGCCACAAAAAAATAAAACAGCAACTAAAAATTTGAAAGAAAAAAAACGAAAAATCCGACGCCTATATTTGGCCAGAAAAATAACGAAAAAAAATATTCCAATTCGAACGTTTTTCAATTCCAGTGAAATAATAACAAAAACCGAAAAAAACCTACATAAACAATAATCAAAATTATCGCAATTGAGCATTGTTTTTTTGTTATTGGTTGGTCCTCAAATACCTTGGTGTAATTCGCAAGAGGCGACTTGTTAGTAACCACAAAAAAAAAACTCCCTCCCCTCCCAAAAAAAACTTCAATGAAATTTATGCGAATTTTGCGCCGATTTTTCGCGTAATCCATTTATTTAGTCAGACAGACAGATAGTCAGTCAGTCATTCATTCACTCACTTACTTTGGCACATGGAATGGTCTACTTCTTTGCAAATACATGCAAACATACATATGTACATACATACCAACTTACATTCATATAATTGTTTGTGTTTCGTGATTGTGAACTCAAATCGAATGTGAAAAAAAGTTTTAACAGTTTTTTTGTTATAATTATTTTATTTTATTTTTTGTTTGCTGCCATAATCGTAACATATCGAACTGTAACAACAACTCTACAAACAAACGTCAGTTTTTATTTTTGTAATCAAAAACAAAATCGCACACAATTTGGATTAAGACAACAATAACAAATAACAACAACAACAAAATACAACAATTAAATATTTGAAATCGAGCGACCAACAATCACAACACCCCCAATACTGTGGCTAATTATAACCCCCAGTCTGCATTGGCTGTACCAGCCCATTTTGAATGTGGGTGAAGAGATTTATTTTGAAAGGTAAGTGTCAAGTAGCAGAAAAAATCACACAATACAGTGGAACAGTGGCGAGAATAAATTAGTTATCTTATGTTATGAATTCTTCAAAATTAAAAAAGAAAACTTTTTATAAACTCTATCGTGTTTTGGACATTAACTATACTAACAAGTGAGAAAAGCGTTAAGTTCGGCCGGGTCGAACTTTGGATACCCCCTACCATAGGTATACTGTCAGGTACTTGAAATGAAAATATAGGTAACATACCAATATAGAATACCTATGCCGCCAATTCTACAAACATATTTATGTAAACCATTATGTACACCAAATACAAATGTCAGCAATTTTTATTGGGGATTTTCCTAAAATCTGTAAACCCCAAAACGTGGACCGATATTGAAATATCATGGTAGAGTTGAACTTGTGTATAAACTCCTTAAACTACTGCAATTTAGAGTTCATAGTTATATAAAGCTATGCCTAAAGGGGACCAATATTGATTACACAGGGTAGGAATTAGCGAATATTTGGGGTTATCATTATATGAGGGGCTATGCCTACTTAATGGACGATATAGCTCAATTTCAAACCCAATATTTTAATTTTGTACCTCAATACTTTCCTTAGGAGGTGTCGTTATATGAGGGAGATGCCTAAATTCTAGCCGACATATTTCATTATCGTCAGGTTCGAGTTTTTATAACGATATTCTTAGAAGGCGGAATGATTACAACAGATGACCAAATCGTATTAGAATTCCATACTTTAAAACTGACAATTTCGAGTAACGAATATCCTCCATACTAAGGTAGAATACGCCTATATGGAGACAACCCCAACATACGAAACAAATCAGCTAACTATTTTAATATAAACAATTGAGGAAAAAAATTGTATGCGTACGTCCCTGGAGGCTATACGTAGAGTGGGACCAATATTGATTACATTGTGTAGTAATTACCGAACATTTGTAGTTATCATTATATGAGGTGCTATGCCTAATTGAAATTTCGAAACTAAAATGTCTCACAATACATTCCTTCACGCTAAATGTATAAAATACAGAAAATCGATATAGTTCATTCTTGAATGTTAGGTTCTAGTTTTTTATCTCGATATCCTCCGCTGGTAGAATGATTACAACAGCTAACCCAAGACGCGGAACAAATCAGGTAACTATTTTAATATAAAAAGGGGGTTATATAAGGACTACCCTTTAAAAGGGGCGAATGTTTATACTTTTTTAGAGGGAGATTTGTTGCCATATATGGCTTCAAAAAATCAAATTACAGAGAATACGGTTAAAAACTGGCTCAGGAACCCCAAAATACCAAAAACTGGGGGATACCCTTATATGGGGGCTATATGGACCTATATTTGTAATTTTTTAGTAGAGAGATGTGCTACCCAATAAGAACTCAAAGTACTTAATTACAGTCAATTCGAGTGAAAAATGGGCGTGTATTGTTATATGGACCTACCAGAAAAAAGTGGACCTATATATAATTTTTAGTGGTGAAATTTGGTACCAAATAAGAACACAATGTATCAAATCTCAGCGAGTTTGGTTGAACAACGCACTCAATGACACCAAAATAATTAAAATGGGGGGTACCCTTATATGGGAGGTATGCTTAAACGCGACGGACATGCGTAGATCGTCATAGAATTGTACGCTGAACAAGAATATATGTATATATATATTTGTTAGGGTAGGAAATTATTATTTCGATGAGTTACAAACCCTGCATACTATGGTGGATGATATAAAAATAGGTCGAAACCCTTATATGGGGCTATTTCGAAACACTACACCTACAATATCATTTTTCTGCCCCTGATAAAACGAATTACTATACATTGACCTACGACCTAATATATATATATATATATATAATTCTCAAAATACAGCATATTGGGGCTACCGTTATATATGACTACTTGATATGGAGACTTTTATGGGGACTTTCCTAATACTTGCGTTCAAATTAATATTTTTAGTAAGGAAATGTGCTATGCAATGAAATCCCAAAATACCAAATTACAGTCAATTTGGTTGAAAGAAGTGTCCAAAGTCTCCCGAATACCGAATATTGGGGGTACCATTATATGGAGGCTACACCAAGCAATATCTGTTGCGATCTCTACCGTGATTTCAATAGACGGACATACGTAGACCGACATAGAATTTTACTATGTACAATTAGGAATTCACCACCAAGAGATATTCCTCTAATCAATGGTATGTGTCTTTTATGTGCGGCACCATAGACCAATATCGATAACATATATAATAATCCCCAATATAAAATAATCCCCAGAGAACCACTTCGGTGGAAAATGAGCCTAGAACCATAAAAATGTCCAAAATCGTGCGGGTCCTTTATATGGGAGCTGTATCTACACATGCATAAATATCGCAAATTTTAGGAGAGGAAGTTTGGTACCCTCCAAATTACACAACGTCGAGTGAAATATTTGGCTATAACTTTCAGAATATTAAGGTTATGTAAAAACATCCATCTATATTGATAATTTACTGAAAATATGTATGTTATGTTAGGAAGCGGTTAAAATGTTAAAAATACCGTAAGTGGGTTTGGACCTAATCTATGGAACTATATTAAGAACTTTAAAATACCGAAAATGGGGCGTTACCGGTATATGAAGGACATGTCAAAGCATGAACCTAAATTGAACATTTTTTGCCGATATTTTTAGAACGATTTGTAACAACCCACATATAGCGATTCCGTTTACGGTACTGTTTCCAATATGGGAAGTGGAATCTTTACATGTGGGTTATGTCAAAACATGGAAATATAGATTATTGGTGATATTCTACGAAGTATATTTTAACCCATTAAAAATATGGAATTCAAAATTCACGATGAAAATTCATTTAAGATCTTCAATTTGTTTTTATATATATCCCTCTGAATAAGGTCTAGAATGATGTGTGCTAAGTTTCGTGAAAATCGATTCAGATTTAGATATAGCTCCCATATATATTTTCGTCCGATTTCAGGTAAATGGGGTACCAAAACCCCTATATATCTTTCGATTTGCACGAAATTTGGTATAGCCTACTGAATTAGGTCTAGAATGATGTGCGCTAAATTTCGTGAAAATCGGTTCAGATTTAGATATAACTCCCATATAGTTTTGCCCGATTTAAGGCAAGTGGTGTACCAAAGTCCCTATATATCTTTCGATTTGCACAAAATTTGGTAGAGCCTACTGAATTAGGTCTAGAATGATGTGTGCCAAGTTTCGTGAAAATCGGTTCAGATTTAGATATAGCTCCCATATATAGTTTCGTCCGATTTTAGTAAATGGTGCACCAAAGTCCCTGAAAATCATTTGATTTGCACGAATTTTGTCAGAGCATATTGAATTACGTCTAGAATGACGTGTGCTAAGTTTCGAGAAAATCGGTTCAGATTTAGATATAGCTGCAAATATATAGTTTCGCCCGATTTTAGGTAAATGGTGCATCAAAGTCCCTGCCACTCTTTTGATTGGCATGAATTTTGGTATAGCGTACTAAATAAAGGCTAGAATGATGTGTGCTAAGTTTCGTGAAAATCGGTTCAGATTTAGATATAGCTTCCATACATAGTTTCGTCCGATTTTAGGAAAATGGTGCACCAAAGTCTCTGAAAATCATTCGATTTGCACGAATTTTGGCATAGTGTATTAAATTAAGAAAAAATCACATATTTAAGTTCGTTCAATTTCATGTCAAAATTCCTTCAAAAAGGCGACATCTTCTCGGATACATATGTACCCAAAGTGGTGAAGGGTATCATAAAGTCGGCCCAGTCTGACTTTACTACTTTACTATTTTCCTTACTTTTTCATTTTCTTTCCGTAGTGCCAAAATTCTGGCAATTAGTGCTAAAACCTTTAAAATAGGGTTATACCAAAACGCGAACCGGTTTATCCCAGTAAAAAAAAACTAATATCCTTCATTTCAACACTAATATTTTACTTTGAACAAGGCAATACGTAATGGGGTCTGCAACGAGGCCGTCTAATACATTAACAGTCAAAATCGTTTGTTACGACGACCATGGTGAAGCCCAAAAATATAACTTTTTGCTGTACGTTTGGATACTGTCATTATAAAAGATATGGGTTTTAAACGATATCGACTGCATATTTAAAATTGGCCGGATCAATCTTAGTTTATTTTTTCTTGCGGATAAATACTACTAAAGCGCTTTCCTTTAATAGGTGTCTTCAGTTTTGGGAAGGAGAAAAGGGATTTGATAACTTCAAGGTAGTATTTCATTTGACCGAACAACCTTGTGGCAAGAATTCATGTTGCATCACGTCATTGCAGTCGATGGGCGTTTCCATTAATCGAATTAATAGAATCGTCAATCGACACAATCAACAATCTATTTTAATTTTATACACAACACTTAATACTGATTTTTAATCATTTTTTTCGATTAGCAAAAAATCGAAGACCACAACATGATAGGACTAAACTTTTTATCCGTCAAAAAGACTGAGAATACGTATGACACTAATTCTGAAAATAACGATTATTTTTGATCAGGCCTCGTATTTCAAATTGTCATAATTCCATAAATTTCTTTAAAGACCTTTTGTAAAGACCGTATAAAGTTATTTTATACGGCGAGAAATCAAAATTCGATTGAAAAATACAGCCTGAACATTATAGACATATACGGAAATGTATGCAAGGGAGCTCTTTATACTTCAAGAAACCGAAAATTATATGTCAGTTATTTCAGTTCGTGAATTAAGATCTTCACAAAACCGAAGATATGTGATATAGTAAATATGTGCCTAAACTAAAAGGTGTACCGATATATTCTAATGACAGCTTCTTAAATTACTTATATCAATGGTCCACTGCTTGATTTTTGTTTTTATTGTAATTGTCATATATGTCCATACAGTAATTAATATCGAAAGTATATAACTAAACGATTTGGTTCTTGTTATTGTTACTATTTCCATATATACCAAAGTCTACCCTTCAATTACTTAATCATTGACACAAACACTCATACAGATACCGTGTCCATGATCCAATTCTTATAGAATTGATTACAAGAGAGAATAACAAAAAGTGGCCACATGTTTAAGAGAGCACTATAACAACAATTCTGTTTTATTGAAAATATTATAGATTATTATTAATATTTGTAATAATATAAAACCACATAAATAGAGGTAACTTGAAAAATAGAAAAAATAAGAAAAATATATAAATAAAATGAAAAAGAAAAAGATACTGACATTGAAATAAATAAAAACACAAACCTTAAAAATATGAACTTGAAGACAATGATCTGTCATTAATTTTCAAAACCATAGGCTTCGAAAAAAGTATAAAAAAGAAAATATTAAATTACAGAATATGTACACAAACATTTGCTTCAAATATGGAATCTTATGGAAAAAAAATATTTTTTTTATATTTAAAAAAAAATAAATATTAAAAAAATTGAATTTTTTTATTTAAAAAAATTATTATTATTACTTTCTTTAGAAATACATTTGAAAAAAAAAATAATTGTGAAAAAGTAATCTAGAATATTTTTTATTGTTTTTCCATTTTATAGCCATTGCTTTTATATTCTATAAAAAATTGCCCTGTGTTACTTAAGTTTTTCATTATTACCCAATAGAATGTCTTCATAAAAACCCAAAAAAAAAAAAAAATAAAAACCTTTTTATACCCTTCACCACACTGTGGTACAGGGTATTATGTCTTTGTGCATATGTTTGTAACAGGCAAAAATAATCGAGATAGACCCATGGTTCCTTTTGAGAATATACATAGAATCACTTTCTAAGTCGATTTATGCATGTCCGTCCGTCCGTCTGTCTGTCTGTCTGTCCATGTATTTTTGTGAGCAAAGTACAGGTCGCATTTATGATCCGAATTGGATGAAATTTGGCACAGCTCATTTGTTTGGCCCAAGGACGAACCCTATTGAAATTGGGAAAAGTCGGTTCAGATTTAGATATAGCTCCCATATATATATTTAACCGATTTAATGTAAACGGTCCCTATATATCTTTCGATTTGCACGAAATTTGGTACAGCATAATGAATTAGGTCTAGAATGATGTCTGCCAAGTTTCGTGAAAATCGGTCAAGATTTAGATATAGCTCCCATATATAGTTTCGTCCGATTTCATGTAAATAGTGCCCCAAAGTCCCTATATATCTTTCGATTTGCACGAAATTTGGCATAACGTACTGAATTAAGCCTCGGTCCAGATTTAGATATAGCTCCCATATATAGTTTCGTCCGATTTCATGTAAATGGTGCACCAAAGTCGCTATATATCTTTCGATTTGCACGAAATTTGGTACAGCCTAATCATTTAGGTCTAGAATGATGTCTGCCAAGTTTCGTGAAAATCGGTCCAGATTTAGATATAGCTCCCATATATAGTTTCGTCCGATTTCATGTAAATGGTGCACCAAAGTCGCTATATATCTTTCGATTTGCACGAAATTTGGTACAGCCTAATCATTTAGGTCTAGAATGATGTCTGCCAAGTTTCGTGAAAATCGGTCCAGATTTAGATATAGCTCCCATATATAGTTTCGTCCGATTTCATGTAAATGGTGCACCAAAATCCCTATATATATTTCGATTTGCACGAAATTCGGTCCAGATTTAGATATAGCTCCCATATATAGTTTCGTCCGATTTTATGTAAATGGTGCGCCAAAGTCCCTATATATCCTTCGATTTGCACGAAATTTGGCATATCGTAATGAATTACGTCTAGAATGATGTGTGTTAAGTTTACTGAAAATCGGCCCAGATGTAGATATAGCTCCCATATATAATTTTGTCCGATTTAATGTAAATGTTGCACCAAAGTCCCTATATATATTTCGATTTGCACGAAATTTGGTATTGCGTAATGAATAAGGTCTAGAATTATGTGTGTTAAGTTTCGTGAAAATCGGTTCAGATTTAGATATAGCTCCTATATATTTTTTCTTCCGAGTGTGTGTAAATTGTGCACTAAAGACCCAAAGTTTGTCTGATTTCCACACAATTGGTACAATGAACTGTAGTTACTATAATACATTTCCTTTACATTGCTTTATATAATTTTGTCCCATTGTAAGAAGCAACCCTATATCTGACCAAATTAAAACTTTAGTGTAGGTTACAGAATGACATGTTTATGGATCCATTTTCATGTTAATGGTCCTTCAAAAATTCGACGTCTGTTATGATTCATCTGTTGAATATACCCAAAGTTGTGAAGGGTATCATATAGTCGGCCCCGTCCGACTTTACTGCTTTCCTTACTGGTTTTTTGGTTGACTTTTCAATAATCAATTTAATACCCTTGCTAACAACAATGTTATGTCAAGATGGTTTTATTTATTTCATTTTTGTTGGTGAAGTTATTGCTGTTGTTGTTGTCATTTGGTTTAATTTGGATTGGATTAACTACTCCATCAGCGTTGAAATTATATTTCGACGTGATATTAATTCGTAATACGAGTGAGTGAGTACAGGTATTTTAACTTTTAACTGATTGCCTAAGTACAACAAAATACGAATACAACAAATATAAGTCACGACCTAGTAATGCGAGCGATCAAGCTGGTTAGTAGCTGTGAAGTTAGGAGTGGTTGACGAAGTTTTTTTCTTGCCATCCGGCTTTTGAAAAAGGCGTTTTCTTGTAAAAATTTCGTCGTTGTCGTCGTATTGCACTTAAAATCATATCACAATTCAGTTGCAAATGCAAAATAGTAAAAATTGTTGTCGTCATGTATGACAATGTATGTGTGTAAGTATGTAGCAATGTCGATTTATATATTTTTTAATCACTGTTGAGGTTATGTTGCTGATTGTATGGAAATGGAAAATAATTATAATAATAGGGAAGTATAATGGAGAGTATTTTTTAATAATAAACTTTTTTTGTAGAAATATCGTTTATTTAATATGGGAATAGAGATACAAGGTTTAAGATAGGGATAGCATAGATTGTGATATTGCCTATGACATATGGGGATATTAAAAACAATATTAAGAAATGGTAGATAACTTCCTGATTGAGGGAAATTTATCCTTGGACAATTGAAGTAGATAAAGTTTTTCTTTCATTACGGATATTAATTTTTTAAATCAAATGTCTATATTCGAATAGTTTTTATAGAATATAAAAAATGTTTTAATTTTTTTACAATTTTTTAAGTAGAAAATTTCAAAAAAAAAAAAATTGTCTGAATCGGACAAATATTGGTAGTTTTGTGTAGCGTTTATATAAAATCTGACGAAAATATATTAGGTTGGGGAAAAAGAAATCCATTATCGAAAATGTCGATAAAATCGGAGCTAAAACCCGACTATAAAAAAGTTTTAAACCATTTACATTTAAGTTCGATGTTTGGGTGCCACAGCGCCAATTAACAGAAAAATCCAGTAAGGAAGGTTCAAAAGTCGGACGGGACCGACTATGTGACACCCTTCACCACTTTGGATACATACAAGAGATACTAATATATACAATATCCTGTATATAGAACAGACATATAATTTTTAGAGGACCATTGAAATGGAATGCGACGAAATAAAATGTGTGGTCATAGATATCACTGTGCAACACAAAAAATAATTACGGCGAAATTCCAACAGATCATGAAAGAGGGGCTAAAAAAAGAAGACACGTGTATCGGCGTTTTGAAAGTTTACGTCGGGAGGTAACCGAAAAAGGCGGGGCAATATTCCCCTTTTCAAGAATTTTGATCATTTTCGAATTATGATTTCTTGAAATCCTTGCATTTTAGGTATATAGTGTCTTCGGCAATATTACTGATAAAATATCGAGGAATATTTTGGTCTGCAACTTTAACCCTCAACCGACTCATTAAAGGGGTCTGTTCGGTCCCCTTTTCCAGGAGTGATTGAAAACTCATTCAAAACGGGGTTAAAGCTGCTCAGAATATTCTACAGAAATGTTCGCCGTAAAGTTTTACTATAAATCTTAAAATAGACTAAAACTCAAAAATCAGCCTAAACGTCAAAAATTTTAAAAAACAAAAAAGTATAAAATATACGTGTCTTCTTTTTTTAGCCCCTCATTCATAATCTGTTGGAATTTCCCGGTAATTATCAAAAAAATTAAAATTTGTCGCACAGTGTATTTGAACCAAGTAAAAAACTCATACCATTTTGAAATCTATGAAAAATTGTATGTCAATCGGATTCTTTTGTGTACCAATTGTATGAAATCGAGCAAAATAATGTATGTGGAGCTATATATAAATCTGCATCTAATTGAGCAACCGTGGCATATACCGTTTGGTATGCTGCATCACAGAGCGCTGTTCACAATTTTATCTCGTGTATATGGAACAGACGTAGGGTCCTCGGTGCACCATTTACCAAAAATCGGAAGAAACTATATATGGGAGCCCTATCTAAATGTGAACCAATTTTCACATAACGTCGTATACATTAATATGGACCTATCACAATACGTTGTGCAACATTTTGTATCAATCGGACAAAACTTGGGAGTTTGGTGGACCATTTACCAAAAATTCGGTATAGGGGAGATATATCCACATTTGAACCGATTTTCACAAAGCTCCGTATACATCATATATATATATATATGAGAGCTATATCTAAATCTAAACCGATTTCAACAAAACTTCATAAATATCAAACAGGACATAATTCAGTAGGTTGTGCAAAATTTTGACTCAATCAGACAAAAATTACGAGTTTGGTGCACAATTTACCTAATGTCGGACAAAACTATATATGGGACTAACATCTAAATCTGAACCGATTTCCACAAAACTTCGCATACATCAAACTGGACTTAATCTAGTACGCTGTGTAAAATTTTGTCCCAATCGGACCTGTGATCTGTGCGAAATTTGATCCAAATCGGATCATAAATGCGACCTGTACTTTGTTTACAATTTAACATGGACAGACGGACGGACGGACACAATAAATCGAATCAGAAAGTGATTCTATGCATATTCTCAAAAGGAACCATGGGTCTATCTCGATTATTTACGCCTGTTACAAACTTTTGCACATAGACATAATACCCTATGGATGGAATTTCCATCTGCGAAGCCTTGGCCAAATGGAATGAGATAGACCCATTTCTTAAACGGATGGTGACTGGAGATGAGAAATGGATCACATACGATAAAGCTGTGCGAAAACGATCGTGGTCAAAGAGCGGTGAATCATCTCAAACGGTGGCCAAACCAGGACTAACGGCCAGGAAGGTTCTGCTATGCATTTGGCGGGACTGGAACGGGGATTATTTATTAAGAGTTGCTTCTATATGTCCAAACGCTAAATTCTGATCTCTACTGTCAACAACTGAACTACTTGAAGATAGCAATTGACCAGACACGGCCAGAATTGGCCAACAGGAAAGGTGTCGTGTTCCACCAGGACAACGCTAGGCCACAAACTTCGGGTTCTAGGTTGGGAAGTTTTAATGCCACTGCCCTACAGTCCGGACTTGGCACCAAGCGATTATCATCTTTTCATCTGCATTGCAAAATTTCTTTAATAAAAAATTGGTATCAATCGAGAAAAATATGGTTTAAATTCTGAAAATATCGAGTGTGGGGCTACCGTTATATGAGGCTATGCCAAAACGGGGACCGATATTGATGATTTTCGGTAGTGAGATTTGACGCCCAATGAGGGAAAAACACCAAATTACCGTCAATTCGATTGAAAAACGTGTCCAAAATCCCCAAAATACCGAATATTGTAAGGTACCCTTGAAGTAAGGCTACCCTATCTTAATATGGAGGCTACCCTGAAATGTGGGTCAATAGTAATATTTTTTGTACGGAGATGTGTTATACAATGAGAACTTCAAATAACGATAAAAAAACATATGAATAAATCTCAAAAATATCGTGATGGGTATTGTTATGTGGGTGCTACATCAAACGTGAACTCATATATCGAATTTGCAATACCAAACATCCTATAAGTATTGGCAATGTCTGTGCAAAATTTCAGAGCTCTATCTTAAATATTTCGATCTCTATCGGGATTTCAACTGGCGTCTGTCTGTCCGTCCGCCAGTTCAAATTCCGATAGAGATCGAAATATTTAAGATAGAGCTCTGAAATTTTGCATAACTAGACATATATTTTTTTCTGATCAGGAATAAATATGCTTTATGGGACCTTTAAGATAATATACACTCCAGCCAGGTATAAAAATAACACAAAAAAAAAACGAGCTCTGAAATTTTGCATAACTAGACATATATTTTTTTCTGATCAGGAATAAATATGCTTTATGGGACCTCCGTTGAATATTTCGAGACGTTGCAAATGGAATGCCAATTTTAATATACACTCCAGCCAGGTATAAAAATAACACAAAAAAAAAACGTCTGTAAAGAATTTTACTTAAATAATCGGAACAAGTTCTTTATCTAGAAACAATTTATATTAATAAAATTTAAAACAGGAGATAACCCGTTAGTTTTCTAAAAAAAAACATCTATTACAATTATTATTCATACAGAAAATAAACTAAACTAATTTTTCTCATACAAAAATATCAAAGAAAGGTATTTTTTATTTAGAAAATAATTTTTTCTACAGTAACCCATTTTGTTTATAAAAAAATGTTTCTATGGAAAACGTTAGAAATTTTTTAATTATTTTTTCTTGCAGAAAATGGAAAAATATATTTTCTTTTCGAAAAACAAGAAACTAAAATTATTTTCAAGTTCAATTAAACGGAAGCCATAAAATACCAAAAAAAAAAAAAAATATTTGTCCTAAATTTTTTTCGAGTTTGATTTTGCGGAACATCATTCAAATTTTAAATAATTGCAATTTTTGCTATTGAAACGTTGAAGACCTTCACCCAATCCCAATAAAGTATAAAAAATTCCAATTGTTAAATTCTTTATTCGAAATTCTTCACAATCAAATAAAAAATAAAAAAACAATTTGTATTCCTCTGTTGTTGGCCTTTTTGTATGAAATACCCTTGTATTAATTATACGTCAGAGAGTACAACATCACCCTCCTTTCATTTTCATAACATTCACACACAACCACACACACATACATATATAACATTCCGTTAAGTTATGCAGTCTGAAACCCAAATCCAAAAACAACAAAAAAGAGTTTATACCTCAAGGTCATGGATGAAAGTAACCATAAATTGTGTTTGTTTATTATTATTGTCTTGCTCTGCAAATGCCAAATGATTTGTCTGTGTGTGAGTTCGCTTAAGACATTCTCTTACATGGTCTTTCTTTTCTACCATTTTGTGTTTATGTGAATATTTTGTTTTTAATTTATGCATATTCACACGTGAGAATTATGCCAAGTCATGGGAGACAGGCACACACAGCCAGATAGGTAACCATCTGATTTAAAGATAAAAGGTGGATCCCAGACATCCAAACAGCCAAGCATTCATTCATTCATCCATTTAACCATACATCCATCCGACTATCCATCATAAATACCGTAAAGCAGTTATTAACGCCCAACAAACATTTTTAAATAGTATTTGATTTATTGGGACCATGCAGCAGTTGGCTGGAGAGCAAGGGGTAGGGGGGGGGGGGAGATTCAATTCATTCACACAAAAAAGCAACAGTAGTCCATTGTAGTATTTCTTTTCTTCTCTGGTCCATTTATTTATACAATGAAAATTGCGTGACGTGGATGTATTCCTTCCGTTTCTGCTTTCGCATATTTTGTTTTTTTTTCGATTTTTATAAATAATTATTCCAAACACAGCTGGCGTCATGCCAACAAAAACAATTCAAATACCATCCATAGCTAATTGAAATCAAGTATTTTTTTCGAATAAAATAATGTCAGTTTGATTGACAAGCATTCAAACAAAAAAAAAAAAAAAAAAAAAAAATAAAAAAAAAAAAATAATAATAAAAAAACAAAAAAAAAACTACACGCTTCCTATACATGAAGTCGATTAAAACGTTTAAGCAACATTCTGATTATTATACACTTTTTTGAGACAGCCCACCCATCTTTGATGTGGCCAATAATTTTAGTAATTGACATGCGCCCTTTTTTGAAATCTTTGATGACCAATGTGGCACAGGGTTTTCATTCAGGGACAGAAGAACAATAACAATCAGTAAGGGAAGTAGTAAAGTTGGACGGGGCCGACTACACGATACCCTTCACCACTTAGCGTATATTCAGACTTCGCATTTTTAAAGGACCAGTAAAATGAAATTGGATCCATAAACATTTCATTCTGCAACCGGTACAAAATTTTTCATTTGGTCAGATATAGAAGCTATATCCAAATCTGAACCGATTTCACGAAACTTAACAGACATCATTCTAGACCTAATTCATTACGCTGTGGCAAATTTCGTGCAAACTGAACGATATTAAGGGACTTTGGTATACCATTTACCTTAAATAGGACGAAAATATATATGGGAGCTATTTCTAAATCTGAACCGATTTTCACGAAACTTGGCAGACATCATTCTAGGCTCAATTCAGTACGTTATGCCCAATTTCGTGCAAATCGAAATATATATAGGGTCTTTGGTGCACCATCTACATGAAATCGGACGAAACTATGGGAGCTATATCTAAATCTGAACCGATTTTCACGAAAATTGGCAGACATCATTCTAGACCCTATTCATTACCCTGTGCCAAATTTCGTGCAAATCGAAAGATATATAGGGACATTGGTACACAATATAACTTAAATCGGACGAAAATATATATGGGAGCTATATCTAAATCTGAACCGATTTTCAGGAAACTTAACAGACATCATTCTAGACCTAATTCAATACGCTGTGCCCTGGGGGCCCGCCCCCCCCCCCCCCCCCCCCCCCCCCCCGAAATGAATTTTTTCACAGTAAATTTATGTTTGCAACAGCGATTTTTTCATTTTGTACTACCGGTTTGTCCTTGGGCCAAATAAGTGACATGTGCCAAATTTCATCCAAATCGGATCATAAATGCGACCTGTACTTTGTTCACAAAAATACATGGACGGACGGACATGCATAAATCGACTCAGAAAGTGATTCTATGCATATTCTCAAAAGGAACCATGGGTCTATCCCGATTATTTTTGCCTGTTACAAACATATGCACAAAGACATAATACCCTTTACCACAGTGTGATGAAGGGTATAAAAAATATATCCGTATGTCTGTTGTGCACGAAAGCTCTCGAAGACATGAACCCATTTCACCTAAAGTGTGTACATTGTAATAATATTATCAAACCTATATCGATTTATTTCTTTTCATTTCTATAGAATGTCCCCATAGATATCTGGTTTATATATGCTGTATATGATTTTTATGTACTCCATCTGAAAATATAAAAAATCGCATCTTTTGATTTCATTCTTGTCAGACATTTTAGTTAACCAGACAGATCAGTTAACCAGACAGATCAGTTAACCAATTATTGGCATTTTAGTCAAGTTAGTAACAATTTTCGTATTTTTTTTCAATAAATTATTGTTTGTATTGTTTGACTTTAAAATTCATTGTTTTTTTGTAAAACAAAATTATGGCAAAGAATATCGGTTGAAAACAAAAAACAACAACAACAACTACTAGCAACAAACATTCACATACAACAAACTTGCGTTTGTTGAGCTGTTTACTCTCTGTTGTGTTGTTGGCCAGGGGCATTGGCTCGTGTGCATGTAAACGATCGACCATAAAACTTGACTATGGAACACAGAAAACAACAACATCGAGCAACAACAGCAGCATCACCAGTGTTGCCAAAACTTTGTTGAGGAAAAATGCTAGATTTTGTTGAAAAAAATGCTAGAAAGTGCCAGAAAAAAGTGCTAACAATTTCTAGAACAAAATTGTTAATATTTAATAATGAAATATTAATCAGAAACCCCATTTATTCTTAACGGCTATTCGTTGTCGATTTAGCCATGTCCGTCGCATTGAGGGCGCAATATTGAAGACAGAGCTTTGGAATTTTGCACATACGTTGGTACTACTTCTATGAGATTTGATATTGGAAATGGAATATATCGGTCCTTTTTGGGTACACCATACCCCAATAGCTTTTTTAAGCTTTTAGGCACATTTTTATACCCTTCACCATAGTATGGAGGGTATATTAATTTTGTTTTTCGTTTGTAACTCATCGAAATAATCATTTCCGACCCTATAAAGTATATATATATTCTTGATCACCGTTAAATTCGATGACAATATAGCCATGTCCGTCTGAGGACAATTTTGTACATTGAGTTATTATTGGGTAGCAAATACCTCCACTAAAAATATAAATAGGGGTCCATATTTTCGGATAGCCCCCATATAAGGGTACCACCAATTTTGCGGTATTTTGGGGGAGGGTTTGATCGCATTTTTCGACCGAATTCGCTGAAATTCGGTACTTTGAGTTCTTATTGGGTAGAAAATCTCTATATTAAAAATTATAAATATAGGTCAATTTTTTTCGGGTAGCCCCCATATAAGGGTACCTCCCAATTTTCGGTAGTTTAGGGTTCATGAGCGCGGTTTTCAACCGAATTCGCTGAAATTTGGTACATTGAGTTCTTATTGGGTACCAAATTTCCTTACTTAAAATTATAAATATAGGTCCACTTTTTCTGGTTGCTCCCATATAAGGGTACATCCCAATTTCCAGTTTTTGGGTGGTTTTGACCGAATTGGCTGTAATTTAGTAATTTGAGTTATTATTGGGTAGCAAATCTCTCCACAAAAAATATAAATATGGGTAAATTTTTTCGGTACCCCCAATTTTCGATATTTTGAGGTTCTTGAGCGCGTTTTTCAACCGAATTCGCTGGTTACAAATCTCCCAACCAAAAATTATTAATATTCACCCTTTTTTAGGGGTAGTCCCCATATAACCGGCCCGACCGAACTTAACGCTTTTTCACGTTTTCAACCTAAATTGCTGTATATTTGTATATTATGTTCTACCTGATTATATAGTCTTCTTACTAGAACTTATCAATATTGGGCTACTTTTAAGGGTAGCCCTCATCAATTGCATTGGTTTTAATTTTCGTCCCATTTGTGTACTTTTAAGGGTTCATAATCTCATTCACAACAGCGACTTTAATATAAAAAATATGTTTGCCGGAATTTTTCTATTTTGGTCCTTATTCTGGCACAACCCCAATATAAATGGGTATGCTCGCCTTTTCGGTAATCTAAAGTGGTTATAACTTGGCATTCGGGATTCCCGCTGAATAAAAAACTTGTTTTCAGAAAGTTCCAACATAATTCATGTTCATTATTTTTACATCGCTCTCATAAAATGTACAACTTAATTTGGTTTTTCATTTTCCCAAATAAACATTCTACCAACAGACAATATCATAGTCTGACAATATCATAGTGCTGGATAGCATTGGAAAATCAAATTCATCGCGTGAAACATAGCGAAAATTCAACATGAAATCGAAAAACGGGATTTTTTGCATTGAAAGCAAAATTTTGTAAAAAAAAAATCCTAAGAAATTAAAAATGCTAAAAAAAGTGCTAGGTGCTAGATCAATTTTTTTGGTGCAAAACGAGTTCAAAAAGTGCTAAATCTAGCACTAAAAGTGCTAAATTGGCAACACTGAGCATCACTGATAATAATTATTGTTGTAATGACAATAACTATAGTGAATAACCGCACAACAACGACAACAATACATACTGACAACTATGTCTAACAACAACGCCACAAACAATAGATATTTTTGACTTAGTCACATAAAATGTAAAAGTCCACCAGTCACAATAACGACAACAACAACAGCAGCAACAACAACGATAACGACAACAACAAGATATCCAAGGAGGAGAACATGCAATCCAACTTGTCTCACCACAACTTGCTGCTGTTATTGTTATGGTTGTTGTTGATTATTAAAGCAGGAGTTGGCTTTTGCTCTCTGGGCTGTTTTCATTAGAAAATCTGGCAAACCACCATCACCACCACCACGACGACAATCATAGATCATTGACAAGTGTGTACACTAATGTTGGTAAGAAGAAGAAGAAGGAATGCCATGGTAGTAGTGTTGCTACTCACTCTCTGCTCGGACAGCGGATTTTTGTTGTCGTTTCTGGCTGCTGACAAACACGTTGTAATTGTTGCAACATGTTGTTGCTGTTTGTTTGTGGTTTGCGTTTTAGTTTTTTCTTTCTTGCAAATCGTCGTCGTCGTTAAACTTGTTTGAAATGTTAATATTGTTATTAAAACAATAACAACATTTAAGTTTTTATATTTTTACATTATTGTTATTGTTGTCATGTGTGTTTTGTTTGGTGTGTGCTTTTTTTTTTTTTTTTGGCAAAAATACTGGATAGAGTTTGTTGTTGTTTGAATAATAAGGAACAAATGAAAGTATTTCCGTTGTAAGGTAAAGAAATAAAGCATTTAGCTGTACTAAAGTTCTTAGGGTTCAAGGATTTTTTTACAGCAGAGATTTTTAAGAGTAACTTTACAAAACATTAATACGCCTATAAGTGTGGATTTATAAAGTAAAACTTTTGTTAAGTTCGGCCGACCCTTCACCATGATATGAACATTCAAAATACGTAAAAATCTAAGCTTATGCTGATCTTTTCTGATTGCTACCAGGAGTAAACCAGTCAAAAAAGTAGTAAAGTCGGACTGGGCCGGCTATATGATACCCTTCACCACTTTGGGTATATTCTACATATGCATCCTAACAGACGTAGCGTGTTTGTTATATATCTATATCTGAACCGATTTCAGGGAAACTTGCCAGAGACTAATTTATATTACTTCAGTACGTTGTGTCAATCGGCCTAGCTATGGATCTTTTCACGAAGCTTAGCAACATCATTTTAGACTTAATTCAGTACCCTATACCAATATTCGTGCAAATCGAATGATTTTCAGAGACTTTGGTGCACCAATTACCTAAAATCGGATGAATATATATGGGATCTATATCTAAATTTGAACCGATTTTCACGAAACTTTGCACACATCATTCTAGACTTAATTCCGTACGCTATGCTAAAATTCGTGCAAATCAAAAGAATCCAGGGACTTTGGTGCACCATTTACATAAAATCGGGCGAAACTATATACGGGAGCTATATCTAAATATGAACTGATTTTCACGAAACTTTGCACACATCCTTCTAGACTTAATTCAGTACGTTATGCCAAATTTCGTGCAAATCGAAAGATATATAGGGACTTTGGTACACCATTTACCTTTAATCGGACGAAGATTTATATGGGAGCTATATCTAAATCTGAACCGATTTTCACGAAACTTTGCACACATCATTCTAGACCTTAATCATTGGGCTTTACCAAATTTCGTGCAAATCGAAAGATATATAGGGACCGTTTACATTAAATCGGGCAAATATATATATGGGAGCTATATCTAAATCTGAACCGATTTTTTCCAATTTCAATAGGGTTCGTCCCTGGGCCAAATAAATGAGCTGTGCTAAATTTCATCTTATTCGAATCAAAAAAGCGACCTGTAATTGGTTTACAAATTAACATGGACAGACGGGCGGACGGACGGACATGCATATATCGACTCAGAAAGTGATTCTATGCATATTCTCAAAAGAACCCATGGGTATATCTCGATTTATGTGTCTATCTCGTTTCCTTTTGCCTGTTACAAACATATGCACAAAGACATAATACCCTGTACCACAGTGTGGTGAAGGGTATAATGAACTACCAAACTACTGACACCCAGGTTGGCAAATTGGGCTACCACCTTGAACATAACAAAAAATGAAGCGTGACTTTTATATGAGGGCTATGCAGAAACATGCACTTGTATTGAAATGTTTTCTGATCCATCAATGTCCGAGAATGTCCATTACAGCCATTTCGCAATGATAAAATTTAGTCACTTCGGTTGAAAATGTCCTTCTGACCATAAAAATACCTATAAAGGAACAGGAACTTTTATTTCGGACGTGAACCGATATTTTTATTTTTATACCCTTCACCACACTGTGGTACAGGGTATTATGTCTTTGTACATATGCTTGTAACAGGCAAAACGAAACGTGATAGACCTGTGGTTCCTTTTGACAATATGCATAGAATCACTTTCTGAGCCGTCCGTCTGTCCGTCTGTTGATGTTATGTTGTAAAAGTACAGGTCGCATTTATCATCTGATTTGGATGAAATTTGGCATAGCTCATTTGTTTGGCCCAAGGACGAACCCTATTGAAATTGGGAAAAATCGGTTCAGATAGTTATAGCTCCCATATATAATTTTGTCTGATTTATGGTAATTGGTGTACAAAAGTCCCTATATATCTCTCGATTTGCACGAAATTTGGCATAATGTACTGAATTAGGTCTACAATGATGTGTATTAAGTTTCCTGAACATCGGCTCAAATTTAGATATAGCTCCCATATATATTTTCCTCCGATTAATTGAAAATGGTGCACGAAAGTCAATGTATATCTTTCGATTTGCACGAAATTGGGCATAGTGTACTGAATAGAGTCAAGAATGATGTGTGTTAGATTTCTTGAAAATCGGTTCAAATTTAGATATAGCTCCCATTTACATTTTCGTCCATTTGGTGCACCAAATCCCTAAATATCTTTCGATTTGCACGAAATTTGGCACAGCGGACTGAACTAGGCCTACAATGATGTGTGCTAAGTTTCGTGAAAATCGGATCAGATTTAGATATAGCTCCTATATATATTTTCGACCGATTTAAGGTAAATGGTCCACCAAAGTCCCTATATATCTTTCGATATGCACGAAATTTGGCATAGTGTACCGAATTGAGTCTATATTGATGTGTGCTAAGTTTCGTGAAAAGCGATTCAGATTTGGACATATCTAACATATATATTTTTGTCCGATTTAATTGAAATGGTGTACCAAAGTTGTTAATGTATTTTGTTCAATTTCATGTCAGTGTTCTTTCGAAAAGGCGACTTCTGTTAAGAGACTATGTAGAATATACCCAAAGTGGTGAAGGGTATCATATAGTCGGCCCAGTCCGACTTTACAACTTTCCTTACTGGCCTGTTTTAATTTTTGATAGAAGATTTTTTACTCAATGCGGACTAAAACCAGAAAAAAATTGTCGGTCGGCGTTTCCTACACTTATACCCTCAACCTATGATCTGCTGAGGTCTAAGGAATAAACCATAAATTTTATTACTCGTTGTATAAAAGGTACATGTTTCTATGAAAGTGTTGACCATATTTAAGAGGTACGAGAAGAGAATGGCCTAGGGAAAGGTACCAGAAAGAGTGGACCAACGCATCCAATATATAAATATATGTAAATATATTACAATGTGCAAAATTTTGGAGGAAATTTGATATTCCATTCGGTCCATATGAGATATAAAAGGTTTCAGAATTTTGAGCTTTTGTGGGGGAATTACTAGAAGTACTGGTCTGATCAGTCCCATCACTTAACAGACATGGTTAAAATATTAGTTTTGTGTTAATGGTTTATAACAGTTATGGTCGATTTTTTACATCCTGGGCGATGTTACGACTGTTGACATGCTGATCAGTCTATACTTTGGTATTTTGAGTTTCCATTGAATAAAACATATCCGTACAAAAATTAACCAGTGAGCGGAGCAGTATAGTCGGACGGGGCCGACCATATGATACCCTACACAACTTCTATGAAAATCTAATTTTGCGTTAAAAGGTCAACAAATATTACTAATATTCAGTAGACGAGGGCTGTACTTGTCCAGATTCTCTTTGCCGTAGGCCATGTTGTGAGGTTGGGCTTTCAATTGCGGCCTATAGATCGACTCAAAAAAAAAAAGTTAAGTTTTCGGCACATTTCATCCCAAAATTATTATCTGATCATCACCGAAAATTATAGGCGTTGTCCTTGACCATAATTGGAATCTCATGGAAAATTTTAAAGCCATCAGCGCTATATTTCCGCCGTCTAGTGTGGTAATGGGTTACTAAATAATGTCTGAATACGTAAGCACCTGTAAATATTTAAGTGTAACTCCCACATCTGAGGACATACGACCATATAATTGATATCAATTTAAAGGTCAACCACTCCTCTTGAACATACTATCAACTTCTCTGGTCTAGGTCCTTCAGGGGCAAATATATACGCCATAGAATACAAATTTTGCCATTTTTCACACAAAAGTCAGGGTACATTTGACCCGCTAAATATTGACCGATCTTTATCAAAACAGGCATGCTTATTCTTTGGCCCAATCCCTTTCTCCATACAAAAATTCGCGATGTTTGGGCTATAATTGCGGGCTCTGGAGCGACCAGAAAAATCGACAAAAATAAAGTTTTTGGTCCATTTCATCCCCTAAATATTAACCGATCTTTTCCAAAAACAATAGGGGTCTTCATTGGCCAGACCCCATTCTACATGCAAAATTTCGTGAAGATTGGTCCATAACTGTGGCCTGTATCGTGTTTACAAATTATAATGGACAGACAGACGGACGGACGGACACACATGTCTAGATCGACTCAGCTAGTCGAGATATGACGATCGGTATACTTAAAGGTGGGTCTAGGACCAATATTTCGCGGCGTTACAAACTTTTGGGGCTGCACAAAGCTATAATACCCTGACAACATAGTTGTGTAGGGTATAATAATATTGACCCAAATTTCAGGTTAGGCCCATATTACGGTACTCCCCAACATTCGATCTTTTGCGGATTTTGGACACATTTATCTACCGAATTAGCTGTAATTTGGTATTTTGGGGTTTCATGGTATAGCACATCTTCGTACCAAAAATTATTATTATTGACCCAAGATTCAGGGCAGCCCCCATATAACAGTACTAACCAATACTCAGTATTTTGTGGATTTTGGTCAGGTTTTCCAAACGAATTGGTTGTAATTTGTTATTTTGAGTTCTCATTGAATAACACATATCCGTACCATAAATTATTAATATTGACCCAAGTTTCGGGGTAACCCCCATATAACGGTACTGCCCAACACTCGGTATTTTGAGGATTTAAGACACGTTTTTCCGCGAATTGTCACATATCGGTACCAAAAAATATTAATATTGACCCAAGTTTAAGGGTAGCTCACAATATGAGGATTTTGACGAGGTTTTTAATAACATTGGCTGTAATTTGGTATTTTGGGTTCTCATAACGGTATCAAAAATTTATTAATATTGACCCCAGTCGGTATTTTGTGAATTTTGGACGCATTTTTCAATCGAATTGTCTTCAAACAGGTATTTTGTATTATAATTGGCTGTCAAATCTCACTACCAAAAATATCAATATTGATCTTCACTATTAGATATGTATTTTGAATACTTCGTAATTTTTTTCGCGTATTTTTCGGTATGTTCAAGGTCCTATCAAAACATCGTTTTTAATTGTTTTAATATTATTTTTTCAAGGGCCGATAAGCAATTATTTTTTTAATATTTCTAGCGTGTCAAAATAATCCACGTGGTCACTTGACATATCGCGTTCCCTTAAATAGCAAACAATTTTGAAATATATTCCTTAGATCAATATTTATTTTGCAATTATAATTAAGGATTCACATGTCAATGGATTTAACAACCGAACAGCGGACATGTTGTTGTGACGTTCATGTTCTCTCTCTAACGATCTGTTCTTGTCATTATTCTAATTGAGATAATTTACATTTTTGAACATTTCCATGTTGTAATTTTTTGAAAAAAAAATATGGCAGCTAACCTGGGCTGAATTCACTTTTCATTCATTGTTCGCATTTCATATTGGACGTGGTGAACAAAGTCCGATGCACACACACAGATATACAAATGTGTATTCACACATAAATTTGGAAATAAATTCTCGAGAATTAACTGGCAAATAAAATGTAAATGATGCTGGGCTGCTGGCAATGTTTCTTGTTGTTGTATTTGGTTATGGCATTTTCAAATGCATAATACAATTGACATAATAGTGCTAAGCATTTGTCTCACCAAATACGTAAGTAAGCAACCCAGCAAACATTTTCAAATGAAGTTGAACAGAGATGAATTTTTTGACAAAATTTTTAACGAAAATATTGTGGAAATTCGAGGGTTTTATGTATCCATAGAAGGTACAGTTATTCATAGATCGATTTAAAATAAATACAACTTTTTTTAAGAAATTAGATTACTTTTTTCGAATTTCTCATAGTTGGTTCACTGAGAAACCCCGACATCTTATTCAAACACTACGACGAAAACCATTAAAACGTCAATCCGTAATGAAGAAAAAAAAACGCGGCAACAACATGTAATTGTTAATAATACCTCCCTGTCAGACATGAAATAATTGTCATGGTGGCAACATTCCTGATCACATCAATGATGGTGGTAACATGCAAATGGATGATTTGCGGTAATACTCGTACAAACACATATGCAGATGCTGATAAAGCTACAGCTACATAGATAGGCATAATTGGGTGGCCAAAGTATTAGTTATTGACAATTTGAAATAAATTGCAATTAAATTAAATAATTATATTTAAATATAATCAATTAGAATGCAATGATAATTACAAATGACATTATGTTCAATCGTTGACATTGTTCTAGCAGATCTGAGAAAAATTCGGAGTTGTGTTATTTTCAAAATATAATTCAATTATGTCTTCGCAAGGAATGATTTTAAAATATTTTATATTTTGGAGGACCGATATACGTCCGTTTTTTTTAAAGAACACATTTTGCCGATTTTAAAAAGTTATATTTTTTCATGGTAAGCTTATATTTAATACCCTTCACCACACTGTGGTACAGGGTATGTGTCTTTGGGTATATGTTTGTAACAGGCAAATGGAGTCAAGATAGACCCATGGTTTCTTTTGAGAATATGCATAGATTCACTTTCTAAGTCGATTTATGCATGTCTGTTAAATTGTAAACAAAGTACAGGTCGCATTTTTGATTCAAATTGGATGAAATTTGTCAGAGCTCAATTATTTGGCTCAAGGACGAACCCTGAATTAAGTCTAGAACGATGTGTGTTAAATTTCCTAAAGGTGGGTTCAGATTTAGATATAGCTCCCATATATATTTTCGTCCGATTTAATGTAAATGGTATACTAAAGTCCTTATATATCTTTCGATTTGCATGAAATTTGGCATAGTGTACTGAATATGTGTTAAGTTTCCTGAAAATCGGTTTAGATTTAGATATAGCTCCCATATATATTTTCCTCCGATTTAATGTAAATGGTGCACCAAAATCAATATATATCTTTCGATATGCACAAAATTTGACATAGCGTAATGAAATAGGACTAGAATGCTGTGTTTTAAGATTTCTGAAAATCGGTCCAGATTTAAATATAGCTCCCATATATAGTTTTGTCCGATTTTATGTAAATGGTGCACCAAATGCCCTATACATCCATGGATTTACACAAAATTTGGCACAGCGTACTGATTTGAGACTAGAATGATGTGTGTTAAATGTTGTGTAAATCAATTCAGAATTAGATATAGCTCCCATATATATTTTGGTCCGATTTTAGGTAAATAGTGCACCAAAGTCCCTTTATATCCTTCGATTTGCACGAAATTTGGCATAGCGTACTGATTGAAGTCGAGACGCAGATCGGCCCGTAGATCTTTCGGATAATTTTTCTCTCAAACACCCCGTTTTGTCTCCTTTTTTGTGTACGGGACACAGGATGCTGAGGTTCCAATCATTGGGCATGCATTCATCTAGCCAAATTGTGTTAATCAGCTGGTGCATGCTCCTGACCAGGATCTGACCACCAGTCTTGAATAGTTCGGCTGGTAACCCATCGGCTCCTGCTGCTTTGTTGTTCTTGAGCCGATTAATTGCTTTTATGACCTCATCTTGGCTAGGTGGTATACACTCTATACCATAATCTCTTATTGGTTCTGGGGTATCTTCTTCATCGCCACTATTTGATACTAGTAGCTTTTCGAAATGCTCCTTCCAGATCCTCAGCACGCTGTCTGTATCTGTCACCAGGTTTCCTTCTTCATCTCTACAGGAGGATGTGCCTGCACCAAAGCCTTCGGTTTGGTGTTTTACTCGTTGGTAAAATTTCCGGACTTCATTCTGACTCCTGTACATCTCGATTTGCTCACGCTCACGTTTTTCTTGTTCTTTCTTCTTTTTTCTGAAAACACGTTTCTCCTCTCCCCTTTTCTCCCGATAATTCTCCATCACGTTACTTGTAGCATTACGACACTCCTGGTTGTACCATGGGTTTCTTGGTGGTGGTTTTTGGTACCCAATTGTTCTTTTTGCTGCAGTTTGTAGGGAGTGGGCAATTCTTTGCCATTGTGCTTCTATACTGTTATCAGGACAAGGAGTGCTTTCTTCAAGCAGATGGGTAAGTTGAGCGGAGTAGGCCTCGGCTACCTGTTGTGTTTGCAGCTTTTCGACGTCGAGTTTCCGTGTTGTATTAGATCGCACCTTTGCTGCAACAATAAGAATCGATATTCGCTTCTCGGATCGATCGGACGTCTAAAACACTGGATGAATGCCTTCCGTCTATCACAACATGATCAATTTGATTTCTCGTTACTTGATCAGGAGAGATCCAGGTGGCCTTGTGTATATCGAGATGCTTGAATCTGGTGCTGCTAACTACCATGTTTTTTGCTGCCGCGAAGTCAATCAACCTCATTGCGTTGTCGGATGTTTCTTCATGAAGGCTGAATTTTCCGACGGTGGGGCCAAAGATATTTTCCCTTCCGATTTTTGCATTAAAATTTCCTAGCAGAATTTTAATGTCATGGCCAGGGCAACGGTCATATGCTGTTTCTAGGCGCTCGTAAAATATGTCTTTGGTCTGTTCATCTTTATCTTCGGTCGGAGCATGGGCGCAAATTAGACTGATGTAAAAGAACTTAGCTTTTATACGGATTATAGCAATTCGCTCATCTATTGCAGTGAATCTGGAGACAAGGTCTTTTATTCTCCTGTTAACCATAAATCCGCAGCCAAATTCATGTCTCGTTTCATGGCAGCTATAATACAGGGCGTAATCGTCTGATTTACTTACGCCTGTCCCTTTCCATCGCATTTCCTGTAAGGCAATAATATCGGCTTTGTATTTCCTGAGTATATCCGCCAAAGCGAACACTGCCCCTGTTCTGTACAACGTGCGCACATTCCAAGTGCAGATTCGCAGACCGTGGTCCTTTATACGTTTGCGGGGGTTTGGTTTTCTTCTTCTTTGCTTTTTCATAGTAGGTTGGGTTTTCCGAGAGTGGGGAACTAACCCGACGCCTCAACCCAATTTTTTATAGTTCTTATGGGTGAACTCGCGGCACATATTAGCTCACTATTTCATCGGGTGATGAGAATAGCTTCCCAGGTGGCACCGCTGGGAGGTCAGTGTCCACAATTGAGGTGAAAGAGGGACCAAGATAAGCCTGGACTTCGCCATGTTAAAGCCAATCAGAGCCGTTGCTTGGTATCTATCATCCCCTACGCCACCCATCAAACCGATTGTGTGGAAAAAATTTCTGGCACATTTTATTCCATTCATCAACACCATTCGAATTCCAAAAGACCCCTAGGAATTTGTCATCATATGATGTTTATGATGCCGGTAAAATTGTTGACATGAAACTCAAAGAGAGCGCGACTGTGAAATTAGAGAGGCTCGTCTTAATTTACCAAAACGCCGATCGCTAGCGGAAAATTATCTATTTATGCCCCCCAGGGAGGTATTATTTCCGCAAAATAAAATATTTAAAGTTTATCAGCACATGAATGAACACAAAATGCAAACAAAACAACAACATAACCAACAACACTAATTGAAGACAAAAATTCATCTGCGAAAATGCCAAGTTTGTTAAAAAAATGGATATTACCAATCTAAAGACGAAGGACAGACAAACATTGATGATGTTTGTTATTTTCTGATGTGCAGTGTCGCATAGACTTAGATGTGTGTAAATGAAGAAAAACACACAACTGAACAACGCGTTCGGCATTCACAACGGAGATGCGAGATCCAACTCGATATCCGATAAATGCCGCATTTTCGCGGTGCCACGGTAAATATTTACATTTGGGTTTCGTTGAAACAATCGCACAAAGTGATTGTTTATTTGTTTTGTGAAAACGCCAAAAAAACTAGTTTTTTGGTTACATATTTTTTGTTGTATTTGTTTTGTTGTTGTTTGGTTTGCTACTTGTGCCACAAATTGTTCATTTATTTTAATGTCTCGTTAACAAATTAACGCAATAAATGTTAAAGAAATATTAGGGCGGTTTGTATGCTGTCATTTCGGATGGGATAGATTTCGTTGTAATTCGTTGAGGGAATGGGAGAGTGATTTATGGGGGATATGTGTGTATGTAATCGAGGCATCTATTTTATTACGTACCATAAATTACTAGTTAACTGGATATGCTAAATAATGTATTTTTTCCAGAAATAGTTGGGCGTGAATGTTTTAAATAACATTTTTTAACCAATATAAGGCGTAAAATTTTCGATATTTTAATTTTTTTTTCACACAATATTATGGCGTGGATTTTTTAAATAATATTTTTTTACACAATATTAAGACCATATAAGGGTACCCTCCAATTTTCGGTATTTTGGGGTTCTTGGGCGCGTTTTTCAACCGAATTCGCTGAAATTTCCTACATTGGGTGCCTATTGGGTACTAAATGTCTCCACAAAAAATTATTTATATAGGTCCACTTTTTCTGGTAGTCCCCATATAACGGTACCTCCTAATTTTCAGTATTTTGGGGGTTCTGATCGTATTTTTCCGCCGAATTAGCTGTAATTAAGTATTTTGAGTTATTAATAGGTACCAAATCTCCCCACAAAAAATTATGAATATAGGTCAATTTTTTCGGATAGCTCCCATATAAGGGTACCCCCAATTTTCGGTGTTTTGGGGTTCTTGAGCGCGTTTTTTAATCGAATTTCCTGCAATTTGGAATTTTGTAGTCGTATATGGTAACAAATCTCCCTACCAAAAATTATTGATATTCGTCACCTTTTTGGGGTTGTCCTCATATAACCCCTTATTTATATTAAAATAGATATCTGATTTGTTCCGCGTTTTGACTTTGGTTCTAAGACTCTGTTGTAATCATTTCTCCTGCGTAGAATAGCGACATAAAAATTGATAACGTAAGGTTCAATAATGAACTATAGCCGCATTTAGACCTAGCCCCTGTGTGGTGGTTCCAGAAGGAGTGGACCGATATTCCCCATCTTTGAATTTGAACTAATTTTGGAAGAAATAATAAGATGGGCAAAGTTTGAATGAAATCTAAAATTTTCTGAAACGGATTTGGTCAAAAGAAACATGGGGTCTAGAACCAATATTTCGATGAGGCACATTTTTACCGTGTTAAATTGTATACACCCTCGTTAGCCATAAGGCTGAGGGTATAATTATCCATTAAAATTTTCTGAAATTTGGATTATGGTTTACATAATCCATATTTAGAAATGTCGGTATAGGTCAACTTTTTGGTATGTTCCCTATATTTTCATTTCAAGTACCTGTCAGTATATCTATGGTGGAGGGTATCCAAAGTTCGGCCCGGCCGAACTTAACGCTTATCCACTTGTTTATATTTGTTTTTTTCTCATTAAAATATTTTTTAGTTTTCAATTAAAAAAGTGCAATAAACTTTTTTATTGTTCCAATAAAAAATAAACAAATTATTATTTGTTTTATATGTATTTAACCTATGCTATTTATGTGTGTGCACATATTTATATGTAAGTAAAAAAATCATAAAAAATAAATACCAACAGGGGTCAAATATTTGAATCAAGTGTTCCGAATAACGATTTGCTGAATTTTTTATTTGGTTAGTTTTTAATTAAATATTAAATTATTTGTGATTTAATTTTATGGAAACGTTGAACTCCATATGGTGTTACGGAATTGGGTAAATATAGGAGTGGAGCGGTAAAATCCATCATTGAAGTTAATCTGGATTTAGTTAAAATCGGTTACTAGTTACGAACGTATAGTGTGCACAAGCCAGACATACAAACCGGTAAGCAATGGTCATAATCAGAGTGGTTCAACATGAAGGAAGGATACCCACAGAAGGTGTCCTATCTATAAGAGGACTTTTAGCTATAGGAGGATCTGGCGAATAGGGAGTTTTATTTATATGGAAGACTACTCTTTAGAGAAGACTGGTGAATGTATTGTTATGTCAAACATGTTGTATACACTTATTCGTGCTCTCAAACCAATGTGTGCAATTGCTTCGAAACTTTTTGTCGATTGTTCTTTTATTTCGGGCTTATATACATATAAATAGTTTTTCTTCAAAATTTCTTTGGACCAATCGACAAACAAACTTTTTTTATGGCCAGATATTCTTCCAATATCAAATGCATGCTGGTAGAAAAAATTCCCAGTCATGCCTCTATCTCACCTTATGGTACATGATGATTTTGCACTACCAGTTCAGATTCGCTATTATTGTTCTGTAGTTGGACTATGCCATGCAACAAAAGGAAGCAGATCTTTTCATTGACGATTTCCGGTTTTTGGAATTTTGGTTGAAGATCTTCTATTTATTGAATAATCGAATGACGTGTTTTGTATTTACTACTTGACTACTTGTGTATAAAAGGTCTATAAAAGATCTCATGGGTAATTTCTGTCTTTTGTGAAACATTATATATATAAGATTTGTAGTATGTGTTCTATTTAAAAACATATCCAATACACCCTATTAGCTGTACGAGGAATTATGGGTATAGAATGATATATTGTATCTACGGAAACCTTAGCTGTATTCTGCATATGTATAAGTTCTTAAACTTAATAAAAATAATTTATTTAGCTTTTAGAAAAAGTCCTTCCTTCGATCTACAGAAGGTTTGCAAGAGGTGTTTTGTCTAAGACCTGGATGTTTGCTTGTTTCATTCGGATCATGGGGACAACAAACCTACTTGAGCTTCGACAACAACTGGAACTCAAACATATTTACTAATAATGTGTAAAATTATGTTTACCATAATAAATACAATAAACTATCACTATCGCTATCGGATCACCTAAACCAATATTTAGTACACATGAGTATATATTTCTGTTACTACCTACTTCATAATTCAATTTCCAAATTGTAGGTTTGCAGTTCGATCGGCTCACCCAAATCCAAATTGTACAAAATTTAATAGCATTTAGTACCCATAGATACATATTTCCATTGCTTCCTACTTATTTCCTAATTTTAGGATACCAAATATAGTACTCATAACTATGAATTTTTATATCCTCCACCATAGTATGGAGGGTATATTAATTTTGTCATTCCGTTTGTAACTCATCGAAATATTCATTTCCGACCTTATAACGTATAATGAACTATATATGAACTATAACCCGCATATATATTCTTGATCAGGGTAAAATTCTAAGACGATCTAGCTATGTCCGTCCGTCCGTCTGTTGTAATCACGCTATCTTCTGAAGGAATTGAGATAGGGTGCTGAAATTTTGCATACGTTTGTCTTTGGTCTGCAGTCAGGTCAAGTTCGAAGATGGGATATATCGGTCCACGTTTAGGCATGGCTCCCATATAACAGTACATCCCAATTTTCGGTATTTTGGGGTTCTTGAGCTCGTTTTTCAACCAAATACACTGAAATTTGGTACATCGAGTTCTTATTTGGTCCCAAATATCTAAACTAAAAATTATAAATATCGGTCCACTTTTTCTGGTAGCCCCCATATAACGGTACCCCCCAATTTTCCGTATTTTGGGGGTTTTGATCGCATTTTTTCATCGAATTGGCTGTTATTTAGTACTTTGAGTTCTTATTGGGTAGCAAATTTCTCCACTAAAAATTATAAATATAGGTGCATTTTTGCGGATAGCCCCCAAATAAGGGTACCCCCAATTTTCGGAATTTTGGGGTTCTTGAGCGTGTTTTTCTTCCAATTTGGTATTTTGTAGTCGTATATGGTAAGAAATCTCCCCACCAAAAATGAATAATATTCGCCCCCTTTTTGGGGTAGTCCCCCTTTTTATACCCTCCACCATAGTATGGAGGGTATATTAATTTTGTCATTCCGTTTGTAACTCATCGAAATATTCATTTCCGACCCTATAAAGTATTTATATTCTTCATCAGGGTAAAATTGGTTCTAACGCTCTGTTGTAATCATTTCTCCTGCGGAGGATATCGAGATAAAAAAATAGAACGTAAGGTTCGATAATGAACTATATATGAACTATAACCCGCATTTAAGCCTAGCTCCTGTGTGGGAGTTACCAGAAGAAGTGGACCGATAATCCCCATCTTCGAACTTGAACTAAGTTTGGAAGAAGTAATATTTTTTGAAACAAATTTGGTCCAAAGAAACATGGGGCCCAGAACCATTTAACTGTGTCAAAGTGTATACACCCTCCCTAGCAATTAAGCTGAGGGTATATTAACCATTAACAATTTCTGAAATTTGTTTTATATTTTACATTATGGTTTACATAATCGGTTTGTAGAAATGTTGATATAGATCCACTTTTCATATTTTCCCTATATTTTCATTTCAAGTACCTGTCAGTATATCTATGATGGAGGGTATCCAAAGTTCGGCCCGGCCGAACTTAACGCTTTTTAACTTAACTTTTTCAGGATTCCAGCTCTATCGATTCACCCACAATTCAAATTGTAACAAATTTAGTACCATTTAGTGCACACAAGAACAAATTTTCAAAAATGCACCCTTACCCTCACTCAAAATCGAAATTGTACAAAATATAGTACCATGCGGTACTTATCGTACACATAAGTGCAAATTTCCAAAACTACGTACATATCCCAATGTTACACACTTCCAAAACCAACTCGTTATATCGGCTCTACTTCTCAACCTTAATACGCATTCCAAATTTCAGGTTTTAGCTGTATCCAAGTCAGTCAACCACTTTACTATTTTATTAGTATAGATAATTCCTTTTTCAATTTATGTTAAATTGTGAGTATTTTTATCGGTGTTATATCAAAACATGGACCTATATCCAAATTGTACTGTAAACAAGTGTTTTAACCCTTAAAAACTCGGAATCCATTATATGGTGGTATCGTTGGATGTGATCCATATCAAAACGTGGACTGATATATTCCATTTGTCATACGAAATATCCTATGAACAGTATCTCTATGGTGATTTCTGTCTATGGGAGAACTGTAGTGGGTCTTCTGATTATAGAATTATGTGGAATATACTATGTCTATAGGATACCTGTAGAAGGACTTCTATCTATAGGCAGAAAGTAGGAGACTTCTGTCTATAGAATAGCCGAGTAAAATTTCGCCTGTTTTAGGAGTTATATTTGTTTAGAAACCCTGGTTGGGATTTTCGACCTATAAAATAACTAGAAGGTCTATGGCATATATGTATGGACGGGTTTCCGCATATATATGGCCCATAGAAGGACTTACATTAATACAAAAAGATTTTCCGTCTGTAGACAATTGACAAGTCTATGGATGATTTTTTTTTAGGGACTTTGTGGTGTTTCGATTTCAATTGGACTTACATTACATTTATACAAAAAGATTTTCCGTCTGTAGACAATTGACAAGTCTATGGATGATTTTTTTTAGGGATTTTGTGGTGTTTCGATTTCAATTGTGACCGATGAACTAGACCTAGAAGCTCTTCCCTCTATATAGGCCTGTTGATGTTCTTCATTATATGGAAGTCCTGGGAAAGATATTTCTTTTTTAAAAGAAGACCTGTAGAATGTTATGTATGTAAAGCAGATCGTTAGAAGGTATTCTGCCTATAGAAGGCCTGTGTAGGGACATCATTCTGCAGAAAATCAGCATAAGATTTTCTGTCTTCCGTCTTTAAACAACCTGTAGATATCTTCTGACTACAGGGAAACCTGTGTGACGTATTCTGTATACAGAAGTCTGGCTCTGTATATAAAAGGTCTTAACCTTGAAGAGCCCCGTGGAAGGTCTTCATTCTATAGAATTTCTTCTATTTTTAGAAAAAAAAAACTGTATGAAATCTACGGTCTGACGAAGGTCTGATGTTGAAGGTTCCCTATGCCTAAAGTAGAAGGAATTTCGTTGCAAGGATAAATATCTTCGGATATTTAAAGATTATTTTTAGGGCAATTTATAGCTCTTTAGGCTTGGATTTTTAAAAGAATATTTTTAAGACTATCCTTAGCTTTTTAGGCGTGGTTATTTAAAGAATATTTTTAAGACTTTCCTTAGCTTTTTAGGTGTTGATGTTTAAAGAATATTTTTAAGACTATCGTTAGCTCTTTAGATCTCTTAAAAATACCAGAACCACTTCAACAACTTGGCTGTAACACCAAAATATAATTTAATGTTCTCAAGTTTGGATATCAACAATTAGTACGGCATTGTAAATATTGGAGTATGACTCATATTATAAAATGTTCTTTATGTTGGTGTCAAATTTTATGAAAAGTCCAAATAAGATCTCCACGATTAAATTTGGGTATCATATGCCCAGTAGTCCACATTTAACATTTTCTTTCTTTAACAAATCTAAGGATCAAACATCTAACCGAACTACTCGAACATTATTCACCGCGAACAAGAGTTCGCACATAAAACACATTTCAAATATTATGACAAATACCATTTACAAATATTGAACAAACGAATGTTAAACGACCGAAGAAAACACAAGCACACACACATACATACATTGAACCGGCATAAAAAATGGTAGCAGTGAGAGGTAAAAACGCATAAATAAATATCTTCGCGTTACTTAAAAAAATAAATAAATACAGCATTTACAGTAAGCAAAAAATAAGAAAAATAAATAAATAAAAAATAACAACAACAAATAAATAAAAAATAACAACAACAAATAAATAAATATCTGTCCGCCCAACTATAGACGGGCATGTAGGCCTGTCAATCCGGTTAAACAGATCATTTAGCCACATTATTACATTTCTGAGTGTGTGTGTGTGTTTTATGTCCGTCTGTCCATTTAGCGATTGTGAATGAAAATGCGTACGACTGACTGTCTGTGAATTAAAGCAATTCAGTGTCATGTATTACCACCACCCGGTTTAATAGCTACCAACTGCCGAATATGGCTTGGGCCAGAGAGCATGGTCATAAAAATGCTTGGCCACCGATCAAGTAGCCAAAATGTGAGTGTTTGGCTTTTTTCTTCATCTTCTGACCATATTTTGAAATAGTTTTCGCCGTTTTGTTTTATTTTTTATTTGTGCGTGCGATTTTATTTTAAATAGACGAATTTATGAGGTGGTCTGGTCCAATTGGTTTTTGCGGCCCATAAATTGATACGTACTGTGGTGCGTATGCTTTGTGCAGCGGGCTGTTTATTTTTATCAAATTTTGATCTTGAGTTGTGTTTTGTAGTTGGTTTAGATTCGGAATGGTAATTATAAAGTGTGGAAAATAGATTGTATAGACGTAAGTGAGAACAAGTTATTTGGTAGGGAGATATATTTACTTAGCGTTATTTTCTTGTTTTTAATAGATACATATTGTCTGGTTGGCTATGTTTTATTGCTATTTTGTAAAAACTTTTCCGCTCTCTTTTTTTTGGGGTGCTGAAATATTTGCTGAAGGATTTGTAAATAGATTTTTCCGATTGATAAAAATTAGGTGCATGATATCGAGCTAATAATCGGGGTTATAGCATCTATGCTTCCTATATTAATTGTCAAATTATATAATATATTTTATTGATGCAAGAAGTTGTAGAAAGTCTATGGACGGTCTGTCGAAAGAGTAGACGCAAGAGAGATATCTCTTATTATATCTTCGGAAGAAATGTGCTATAGAAGGTCTGATCATATATTTTTAACAAAACCTCGATAAATTCTCTGATCTCCGGTCAGTCAAAAGCCTTACGTCCGTAAAATACTTCGATAAAAAACTGAAGAAAAAGTTTTTTCGATAAAAGGTTTAATGACTGGGGTGCGGTTTTTAGTCTGTAGAAGTCGTATATAAGTAATTCTGTCTATATATGATTTGTAGTCTGTACAAGATCTCCAGTCTATACAAGTCCAGTGGAAAATGTTCTGTCTATAGAGGATCTGTGGATGAGGTTTTGTCTATATAAAACATGTATAATATTTTCTAGCTATAGAGAACCTGTGTATGGTTCTGTAGCATCCTGGATGCAAAATAACTGTTTAAAGTCTACCATGTATGGACGAAAATAGTTTGTCTTTAAAACATCTATTGAAGGTCTACCCTCTATACGACATTTGTAGAGGTTTTTTGTACTGCTTAATGTCTCATGACTACATATGGTCTTTATAATGTATTCACTCTAAAGAAGACCTCAAAAAGATATTATGAAGACCTATCGATCTATAGAAGACATGTAAAAGTTGTTCTGGCTATAGAGGAACCGGAGCAAGGATTTCAGACTAAAAACGAATCTGTCTATAGAAAATCTGTAGAATCCTGGAGGTAAAATAAAACTATCTAAGATGTTTTGGGTATGGATGAAAGCCTTCTGTTTAAAAAACACCTGTTGAAGGTCTATCATCTATACGGGACCTGTAAAATCTCTTGTCTGCGGAAGGTCTTCATAATGTATAGTTTATCTGAATAAGATATTCTGGAAGACCTGATGACTTTTTAATCTGTCCTTAGAAGATCTGTTTAAAGCCTTTTGACCTGTATAAGACATTCTGCTTAGAAGACTGTGAATGGTCTTCTGGCTATAGAGGGACCTGAGGAAGGACTTCTGATGAAAAAGGATTCTGTCTATAGTGAAAGGTCTGTACAAGGTATTTACTCTAAGGACATGTGAAAGGTCTTCTGGCTATAGAAGGACCTGAGCAAGGACTTCAGACTAAAAATGAATCTGCTCATAGAAAATCTGTTGCATTCTGGATATATGGATGAAAGAAAGCCTTCTATTTATAATACACTTATTTAAGGACTATCCTCTCTACGGGAACTGTAAAGGGTATATTATCTATGGCCTTTATAATGTGTTCGCTCTATAGTAGACCTGAATAAGATATTCTAGAAGACCTGTAGAAGGTCATTTGTAGAAGATCTGTTTAAAGTCTTTTGACCTGTATAAGACATTCTGTCAATAGAAGACCTATGAAAGGTCTTCTGGCTAAGGAAGGATTTGTGACTGAAAGAGACCTGTATATAGAGACCTGCAGATGGTCTTCATTGTGGAAGACTTGGGGAAGGTTCTTCTTTCTAAGGAAAACCTGAATAAAATAAAGTGTCTAGTGAAAATCGGTAGTAGGTAGAGGGACCGTTATTAAGGTTCGCTCCATTTTCGGAATTTTCAAGGTTTGGGCTGCATTTATCTGCATGACTGTAAGTTTTCATTCTGGGTTCTTGAAAAATGACAATGTTTTTTTTTTGCCTAAAAAGTTTGAAAAAAGCCCCGGTCCATTTTTTGGTATTTTATAGGTCTTGACAACATTTTACTAACGATGTGGCTTTAATTTGCCATTCCGGTCCTTGGAGGTTTAAAAACATATTTGTTCAATATTTTTTCGATGTAGGTCTATGAGGTAGACCCCATATAAAAACCCCGTTCCACTCTTTTTACGGTTTCTTGAAGGCTGAAGGTCTTCCATATAGGTTCACAGCCGTCTTAAAAATGCACCGCTCATTTTTCGACCAAATCTTGGTTCTTGCATGATCAAAAAATTCGCCGAAAATTCTCAATATAGGTTTTGACGTAGTCCCCATATGAACCTCTCGGCCCATTTTCGGTGTTGGGGATATCTTAGCCGCATTCTCCAACCGAATTGTATATAATGTTGAAATCTAGGTTCTCGAAGGGTACAGGATCATTTTGACACATTGCATTTTAGAGATTTTAGCCGCATTTTCCAAGTTAATTGGCTGTAATTAGGCTTGAAGAGTAAACAACACCATTCAAGACAATTTTTAATATGGGTTAGTTTGTTGATGGTAGCTTCTTCACACTAGAGTGACTGTAATTTGGCATTCTGGGGTTATGGAGGTAAATGCGTTGACATGACCGTCATATAAAGGTTCCGCCCAATTTTCGACATTTTAAAGGTAATAGCGGCATTTTATGACCGAAGTGTTTACGTGTTACGAAATGTTTTTAGTCACATTTTCCAAACAATGTGGCTGTATGTTGGTATTTAGGGCTTTTGGAATGTGAAAATATATTAGCAGAACATTTTTCATATTGATTTTGTCGTGGCTCCCATATGAAGGTCTTTCCTCAAATGTTCGGTATTTGGAAGCTATTTGTCTTATTTTCCAAACTATGTGACTGTGACTTGGCATTCAGGGAACAACATATTTGAATGGGTTTCCAAAATAGAGTCATTATTTGACATAGCCTTCTTAGCCACATATTCTAACCGAAATAAATTTTGACACTCGAGGTTTCAACTGGGAGAAAGAAAAATTCTGACATAGCCCCCATATATAGGTCTCGCTCTATTTTTGGTATTTTAGTTTATTCTTAACTGGATTTTCCCACGAAAAACACATCGACACATTCCACCTAATCAGATGTGTATAAGCCATGTCTGTGCTCGGCATTCCTGTAATATTAATACGGCTATGCAGGATAACGAACAAAGGCTCCGCTTCATTTTCGATGTGTAGAAAGAAGTTACTAGCAATGGCATTTAGGACATAAACAACCTACTTGCACAAAATGTGCAGTGACATAGTCCCCATATAAATGCCCGGACCAATTTATATAATTATATCCTCAGTCTTATGGTTGATTTATACTTATATGATACGAACGGAATATTCAAATTTCATCAAAACAATATTTTTACATAGACTTGATAGAATTCAAATTTTACCAAACCATGATCGATGATCCGGAAATGGGAATCATAGGTAGGGTGTTTTACCCTAAGCCTAGCCGCAAACCGTTGGCCTTTGGTATATTACCCTAAGCCTCTGGGGTGTATAGAGACCATAAATCTGCAGAGAGGCCAGAGGTCGCTATAGAAACCAAGGGTGTATATAGATACCAATTAGTCTAAAGATAAATTGGTCTGTATACACTCTCTCACTGCTTATCTGTTGTTTCTATACACTTTCAATCAATGACGTGTTTTTACGTCTGTTGAAATTGTTTCATATTTAAATATAACTCTCATATATATTTTTGTCCGATTTTCACGAAATTGTTCAAAATAACTCAATTTGTTGGAAACCACTACAATATTTGCAGTGGAAATTGGAAAAATTATAAGTGAAACATATTTTCCCAACCCTGTATGTGTGTGTGTCTGAATTCGATGTCAATAATCAACCAACCGAAAAATTCCTTTCTCAACAACAATGTTATCAACCATAACGGTTGATGAGTTTTAATTAATTACTTCTATTTTGGTAACACTTGTTTGACGGTTGGCTAGTTGGCTATGTTCCCAAAATAGGTGTTAGCTAGAGTGCGACATGTCTGTCTAGCCGGCTTGCCTCAACATGGCAGTCTCTCGACAGTTGATGATGGCATTTTTGTTGTTCATATATCAAGTTTACACCTTTTAATTCATTGCGAGCAACAATTGTTAAGAGTAGTGACGTGTAAGTGAGTGTGTGTGAGTGTCGGTTAACACGTGCATAGCTAGATCATCATCTTCATTGACGGTTTTTTTTGGCGGCATTAACGTCATTCATGATTACTATCATTATTATTATTGGCTATGATCGCTGACGGTGTTGGAACAGATTTGAAAGATAGATGGTTAGATCGTGTGTGTGTGTGTAGTTATGATGAGTGTCTGTTGGCTGTCTGTCTGAGTGTACACATGTTTAGATTGTCATGTTAAATTAGATTTATGTTCGAAATCAAACTCCAACATAATTTCATCAAATCAAAATAAAGAAAAAAACTTGATCAGTTGTTTGATGATGATCGGTGTGTGTTTCTGCTTGTGGTATGTCAATGTTACATTGTTGCTATTGTTTGCAGTTCAGTTCACTTTTTTATTCAGCGGGTTATTTCAATTTATATGCTATTTAGCATTTTAACGGTTTACTTTCAGCGGCTTTTATTTCCAGATGCATATCCGAAATAAAAATCAAAATATTTTAAAATTCATTAACAAATTTTGCTCTTGTTTTTTATGGATTTTTATTTAATTATTTTTTTTTGTTGATATTTCGTAATAATTTGTTTTGCGGTACTTTTTCGGCATACTGTTGGCTTCTTTAATTTATTATTTTGAGAGTTTTTTTAACATGTCATTCATTTTTATGATGGGAACCAGTATTTTTTGTTTCAATTTTTTTTGCTCGTTTTATACGCTAATCATTTCTTTTTTATTGTACCACCGGGCAACTACTGAAGCTGCCGAAAATTATTATTTTGATTTTCATTAATTTTTTTTTGGAAGATAGCTTTTGATTTGATTAATTAAAATTTGGCAAAGATAGTAACAAGAAATAATTTTGCCGATAATAATCATTGCCCTTGAATTTAAATCGTATTTTTGTGGAATTGTTTTTTATTATCTTTGTAAATTTGCTTTAGTTTAGATTAATAAATAAGATACAATTGTTCCAAATCATGCCCTTGGAAATACTGACATCAAAATTAGGAAAGAAAATATAAATCACAATGAAGAGTCATATTTGTAAGATCGCTAATTTGGGATTCCTTATGGAACTAAAGCTTTAACAAGTATTTCTGGTTTTGCAAAAAAAAACTACCATTTATATGAAGATTTTTGAAAAATATTTGCAATTTGATTGAATCTCGAAATCGATTAAATCGATCAGCATAAATATTATTAAGAACCTATGATTTGAGGAGTGGAAAATTCTTTATGAGGATAAAATTCCTTGTCGAGTATATAACGAACCCAGAAGAACAAATTCTCCATATGTCATGATTTTATACCCTTCACCACACTGTGGTACAGGGTATTATGTCTTTGTGCATATGTTTGTAACAGGCAAAAGGAAACGAGATAGACCCATGGTTCCTTTTGAGAATATGCATAGAATCACTTTCTGAGTCTATTTATGAATGTCCGTCCGTCTGTCTGTCGATGTTAAATTGTAAACAAAGTACAGGTCGCATTTATAATCCGAATTGGATGAAATTTGGCATATGTCACTTATTTGGCCTAAGGACGAACCCTATTGAAATTGGGAAAAATCTGTTCAGATTTAGATATAGCTCCCATATATATTTTCGTCCGATTTAACGTAAATCGTGTACCAAAGTCCCTAAATATCTTTCGATTTGCACGAAATTTGGTACAGCGTAATGAATTAGGTCTAGAATGAGGTGTCAAGTTTCGTGAAAATCGGTTCAGATTTGGATACAGCTCCCATACATATTTTCGACCGATTTAAGGTAAATGGTGCACCAAAGTCCCTATATATCTTTCGATTTGAACGAAATTTGGCATAGCGTGCTGAATTAAGTCTAGAACGATGTGTGTTAAATTTCGTGAAAATCGGTTGAGATTTAGATATAGCTCTCATATATATTTCAGTCCCTTTTTATCCTTTGATTTGCACGAAATTTGGCATAGCGTACTGAATTGAGTCTAGAATGATGTGTGTTAATTTTCGTGAAGATCGGTTCAGATTTAGATATAGCTCCCACATATAGATTATATTTTTAAGAACGCGGCGTACCGAATAGCGTGTATCAATTTTCCTATAAATCATTTTCCATAAATTTTCCCCATGTTACGCAGACGGTTATAAATCTGCTCGAATGAAATTAAAGTGGGATAGGTTGGAGAAAGAGGGAACATGCAATTGTTAGGATACATATGTACAATATACCCAAAGTGGTGAAGGGTATCATATAGTCGGCCCAGTCCGACTTTACTACTTTCCTTACTGGTTTAGTTATGATGCGATGATTTTTTGCTGGTAACTCTAAATTTCATGAAGAAAAGGTAGATTCTGTTTTGAGATTACACGCCTTCAATCAATCTCGATTAACAATGTCTATTGTAGAACCTGTAGAACCTGTAGCAATGTAAAATTTGTTATTATTAAATAATATTCTTCGGTGCCGAACTTTTTATACCCTCCAAAAACCTGAAGCCGATAGGGTCAATCAATAGAAAACGAAATACTACAGATACTTAGATTGGGCTAGTACCTTGGACATACCAAAAGGTATATTTTAAAAAGATGCCAGCAATCATCAACATACCGAATAGTGGAATCACTATCACATGGCGGTTATACCAACCAATTCAGTTGAAAATTGTTTCAGTGTTTTTTTTTAGTAGATTTGCAAGGACAGTTTCGAGTTATATGTCCGAATTTTTAATTACTTGTTTTGAAAGGAACTTCTGAGTTACTAACGTAATTTTTAAAGACTAGTTTTCAAGTAACCTTCAGAGCTATAAGCGTGCATTTTCAAATAGTAGTTTCCAATGCACTTTTGGAGCTATATAAACTTGAATTTATTAAGTATATTTGCCAAGAAATTTTCGGATCTGTAATCGTGGATTTTTACATAATATTTCCACGGTAACTTCAGTAATATACGCGTGGATTTATAGATAATAATTTTCAGAGCTATTATCTTAATTACCTAGGGAACTTCGAAGGTACATCTTTAGTTGTTTATAAAATATTTTCCAAGCAATAATCTTGGATATGTAAAGAATAGTTTCCAAAAGATTTTCAGACCTTTAGGGTTTTCTATAGATATAGGATCCTTGATTCTCTTATATAGGTGCAAGAACTTGGAGTTTCAATAGAACTAGGACTCTTAAGATGAAATGCCATCAAAAGAGAATTTAAGTCTTCTGCATATAGAAGGCCTTTCTTATAGACTGAAGACCGTTCACGTCTTTCTTCATAAAAAGACCCGTATCATTTTTAAAATAAGTGTGGTTTATTTTCCTAAAGATGGAATACCATTAAAGTCTTCTATAAGTGACTTCTTAAGATGGAAAACCCGTAAATAACATTTAGGAGATTCCGTATTCCATAATTAACTTGAGTAATTTCAGATTTAGATGAAATATTTTTTATATGACTTGGAATCAATAAATGTTATCCGGACCCAAATCTAATAGACCTCGCATTTCAGAAGGACCATTGAAACGAAATTTGACTAAATTGAATATGTGATATATTTGTACCTTTTTATACCCTCCATCATAATATGGAGGGTATAAGAAGTAAGTTCGTTCTCCGTTTACAACTCATCGAAATAATCATTATGATTAAGGCTTGCCCGTCTTTCTGTTGTAATCACTCTAGCCCCCAAACGAAATGAGTACTCCCCAATTTTCGATTTTTTTGGGTTTTTTGAGAGCGCTCTTCAAGCGAATTCACTGAAATTTGGAACAATGGGCTCTTATTGTGTACCAAATGTCTCCATGAAAATTATTAATATCTGCCCACTTTTTCAAGTATATCAATATCCCCCAAATTTCGGTATTTTGGGATTCTTGAGCGCGCTTTTCAACCGAATTCTCTGAAATTTGTTTTTACTTTTTTGCAATGTGACAAAATTATGTAAATCGATTTAAATAATTCTAGGTTCAATTTATTACCTCAACTTAACACACGTGGGAGTAACATTAGAACGTTGTGTAAAATGTGAACGATGTTAGAATATATGTGGGAGCTCTATCTAAATCTGAACCAATTTCATCCAAACTTACCAGACGTTATTGTAGAGCCATTTCCATACGTAGCGACTAATGTTGTATCCTAAATTTGACCTCTTTCAGTACGTTGCGCAAAATTTTGTACCATTGGGCTGAAATTCGGCTCTTTCGTGCAGCAGTTGATAAAAAAATCGGACGAAAATATATATGGGAGCTATATCTAAATCTGAACCGATTTTCACTAATTTCAAATTTTATCTCATTCGGATAATAAATGCGCCCTGCACTTTGTTTACAATTTAACATTAAGAGACAGACAGACGGACATGCATAAATCGACTCAGAAAGTGATTCTATGCATATTTTCAAAGACATTATACCCTGTACCACAGTGTGCTAAGGTGTATAAAAACAGACTGGAATAAATTTCAAATGTTATCCTCAATATAAAACAATCATTACTAAAAAACTATGTGTTGTCATTAGGCAGATAGTTGTATAGGAAATAAAAATAATATGGAGTTTGGATAAGCTTGGAATTTTTATTTCGCACAAATTAAGAAAATGGCGCATTTTTGAGGCAGGAAGAATTAAACGAATCTATGTTAAATATAACGATCAAATATATTATAATACTTTACTATTTCCGCTTCAGTTTTGCAACCGAAGTGTCTCTAATTTGATATTTTGGGTTCTATGTTTTTCGGTGTCCCCAATATAAAGAAGCAACCTTTTCATTTTTTTAATTTTATGAAAACATGCCTTCAAAACTTGCTGTAATGTACTATTCCTTGTGGGCTATGAGTTGCAAAAAATCCTTGGAAGACATAGTCGGCATATGTCTACTTCTTTCCTATGATCCTTATATAAAAATCCCATATATTTAAATGTCGACCACTTGGGTGTCGGCATTTTGTGTGGAGTGGTTAGATAAGCTCCATCTTCAGATTTGATTCAGAATTGTTGAAAATATTAATTTGTACAAAGTTTAGATCAGCTCGGATACTAAATTTGTTTCATGGGATACTTACAAATTTGAACCACATCGTTAGGGAGAATGGATCTATAGATCCCACCTTCTAACACGATAAATGTCGGTAATTATTACATGGAATGCTGTTCGCATGCTTTTATTAATCTAGGTTTTAGCAAAATTTTGAACAATTTGTGCAGCAAACACTAGATGGAGTAATCAGATTAATGGTTGAAAGAAATATTACGACGTTCAAAGTTTGGATTCAATCGGTTGCTTCCTTCGATCGGATCAGGTCCCTCATTAAAAAGTCCATTAATCGGCAATATATTAAGGAGATTTTCAATTGATTTTTTAAGCAAACATTATCGAATTCAATAAAAATACATTAATACAAAATTAATCTACAAAAGAGCATCGTGTCCTTTGAAACCACTATAATTTCTCCTTTATTTTTTTTTAATCTGCAACAAATTTTAATGACAATTTTCTTTGTTTTTATTTTTAGGTACGAATGGGAGTTGAATTTGCATGCTTTTTACAACAAAGGTAATTTTACTATAGCTTTTGACAAGTTTTGGAATATATTTTTTATAAAAAAGTCTATAAAACACATTCTAGAACCTTTTCTTTTTTAATGTTTACAGAAATGTTATAAAACACGTTCCATTTCATTTCACGTTGCAATTTTTTGTGTTAACCTTTATTTCCTGTTTGAATCGTTTTTTATTAAAAAAAAAAAAAAAACATTTTACTAATCAATAAGTAAAATAAGAAAATAAAAATATCGTAATCGTGGGTCATGCTAAAAATTCGCCCCACCAATGCAAATATAATTGTCGATTAACTGGTCTGCTTTTTTTGTTCCACTGGTACTCATTTTTGCATTTCTGGGCGTTCCCGTTGCCATTGAAAAAAAAAAAAAATAAACGGAGGTGTTGTTGTCGTTCTTCTTAGTAGCGTGTGACTTTTTATGTTCCTGGTTGTATTTCATACCTTTAACAGCTACTAAATTTATTTTAATGTCATAATTAATAAAATTAAATATAAAAAAACAAAAGGCAACTACAACAAGAAGTACAGAATAGTTTTACAAGCATTGACGCAAATTTTATTAATGTTGTTTTTTAACTTTAACAGTTTATTGTTTGTGTAAACTGTCAATACTTGAAATTAAAATATTTTTTTGTTTTTGATTAATAAAATATTTGTTAATATTTTATTGGATTTGTTAATATTTTATGGCGAATTTTTGTTTTACTGTGTAGTTTTGTTTGTTGATGGATTATTAATCATTAATGTGTTTTTGATGTAGGAAGTTTTTAAAACTTTGTTAGTATATACTGTTTTGGGTTTTATGTGATTTGGAAAAAAATAAATCTATATATAGAAAAAAGCTCATGAAGAACCATGAACCTTCTAATATTCGTCACAATTTAGGAATTTTAATGAAAACATACACAAATCCATATAATAACAAAAATGTCTCGAAGTCGATTTAAAAAGGCTAAACAAAAAATATGTAACCGCATAAATGTGCATAAAACAATATCAATACAAAATTATCATTAGGAATACATATAATATGACACTTGTTTATCTTAATCCTATAGCCTCCGTGTGATGGTGATAGACACAAATCAAGCTTTACTGCCGTATATCAGTATCGAATTTACAAATACTTTGAATAGTTTGCTTTTTTTCCGGGATTTATGTGAGTTTCTCCATACAGCATGCAGTTAATGGCCTTAGTTTTTTTGCGAGCCAATCTCTGCTAAGAGCAGACTTTATTAATTATTTCATCAAGTATAATTGTGAACACAGGTCATCTTTCTTTACTCGCGGTTGGCTTATGTTCCCGTTGTGAAAAACTAAGAGTTCTGAATTCTCGTACATCGCCCTTAATATTCAGAGGTACTCCCTATTTACTCAATGCTTCCCAGGTTCGTTAGATTCTATACATAATTCAATTACGACTCATAGGGTGTTGCCCTGGTTCTTTTCTGTCTGCAAGAAATTTGTATATTGTGTTGATCAGGGTTATTCCTCTCCAGTTTGGTACAATCCTTCAAGACGCAATTTTTGGGTAACCTAACAACGACGCCTTTTTTCCACGTTGAAGGTAGTTTTTCTCCCAAGCTGATATGATGTGAGGTCGAAGTAAATCAGCTACGGTTTTGTCGTTGGTTTTGATCACTTTATTCTCCTTCTACTGTACAACAAATAGAAATGGATGGTGTCCCTCCATTTTCGGTATATTGAAGGCTTAGCCGCATTTTCCCGACTATGTTATTATTTTTTTTTTCGTGGTGGCTGATAAACATCTCCAAATTTGAGCATAGTTATCCTTCATTAGGCTGTAGAATTATGCAGGTCCGATCGTCCGTCTCATTTATAATCCCAATGATATGAAATCTGCCACATCTCGGTTATTTGGCTCTATTAAAATTATTGAAAAACGGTACAGATTTAGAACTCTGTATGACATGTGGAGTCGACGTGCTGAAACCAAATGCCATTCACATCAATTTTTTAAATTATAGGGAAGAAAATAATTCATATATTATATGAATAGTGTTCAGAAAGTGTTACCAATGTCTTGTTTTCTGTATTTTATGAATGCAATTCATTCAAATTTAAATACTGGAAAGCGAGAGAGAGTGAGTAAGTGAGAGAGGGAGAAACAACACTGGAGTATGTGCGTGTTTGGTGATGGCAGCGTGTGTTTGTGGCACAATAAACTCTTTGTCGTTTTAATTTAATACCCTCCACCATAGTATGGAGGGTATATTAATTTTGTCATTCCGTTTGTAACTCATCGAAATATTCATTTACGATCCTATAAAGTATATATATTCTTGATCAGGGTAAAATTCTAAGACGATCTAGACATGTCCTTCGGTCTGTTGTAATCACGCTATCTTCTGAAGTAATTGAGATAGGGTGCTGACAGTTTGCATAGGTTTTGTCTGCAGGCTGGTCAAGTTTGCAATTTCCGCATACGCTGAAATTTGGTACATTGGGTTCTTATTAGGTACTAAATGTTTGCACAAAAAATTATAACGGTATCTCCAAATTTTCCGTATTTTGGGGGTTTTGATCGTATTTTTCGACCGAATTGGCTTTAATTTGGTATTTTATATATATGATATTATATTTTGGATAGCCCCCATATAAGGATACCCCCCGATTTTCGGTATTTTGGTGTTCTTGAGCGCGCTTTTCAACCGAATTCGCTGTTATTTGGTATTTTGTAGTCGTATATGGTAACAAATCTCTCTACCAACAATTTTTAATACTCGCCCCCTTTTTGGGGTCGTCCCCACATAATATTTTATATTAAAATAGTTATATGATTTGTTCCGTGTTTGGGTTTGGTTCTAAGACTCTGTTGTAAGCATTTCATCTGCGTGAGATACGAAAAAACTAGAACATAAGTTTCGATAATTAACCTATATATATATTTGTATATATATATTTATATATTCATATATATGAACTGTAATCCGCATTCAGGCCTAGCCCCTGTGTGGGAGGTACCAGAAGGAGTACCTGATTTTCTGCGTCAATATAACACTTGATATATTATGTTTATCAATTATATCAAAATAGTTTGGAAAATACATACGTGAATTTTGTCATACCTATGTAGAGGTCGGTATTGTTTTACCTTCTTCTTCTAAATATCCAATGAGGACTTCAATATTTCAATCTAATCTACTATTATCTTTTTTAAGTTAAATATGTCCAATATCTCGAAATTTCTAAAAATAATGATGAAAAATATTCCCTTATCTTTAACGATGTTAATTTTATTCAAGTTGAAGTTCAGATTCTTTGCCGACATTTTTATTAAATCACATCAATTACCTGAATTGTGATAACAGTGTGAATGATGGAGATTGCGATAGCATATGTTGTTCTCTGATTTAGAATGGGGTTCTAATTACCAATTGTATTATGCAATTTCTAAAAAGTAATGGTAAAAATGTTATGTTAACATTTGCGAGAAATGCTTTCGATATTCCCATCGGCAATATCAAAAGAACATAAATACATTTATAATTAAATCAGAAGAAATTCTATTACTTTGTTTTGTTTGTTTTGTAATTTATATTGAAATGTCAAATGAACATATTCTATTGTTGTTTTTTACATTAAATAACAGATAATTAAGATTAAACTTTAATAATTCCGAAAATGGGGTAGGACCTTTAGAAAGAATATTATATAATTTCTTGCATCCGGTATTTCCATTGGAAACGTTGACATTTTTTTGCATATGCATACTCTATACGGGTTGATATACCAACATACCCGACACATATTTACTTTGACTAGAAAAATCAATTTGGTAGAAAAATTGATTTAAATCCTAAATATGTTTGCGCTACAGTTTATTACACTTTTCGATGGGGATTATCACGACAAGAGTACATCAATGAAGCAAAACCTTTGTATTGCTTCCCATAACAATCTTAACTCTATTTTAATTAATTTTATCATGGCCAAAGAAGAAGATCGTCCAACAATTGAACTTTATAATTTTGTCGCAGGAGGCGTATCATGAATCTGTGCATATTACTACAAGTCAATACCAGTAAGGGAAGTAGTAAAGTCGGACTGGGCCGACTATATGATACCCTTCACCACTATGGGTATATTCCGCCTTTTCGAAAGAACATTGACACGAAATTAATCGAACTTGAATATGTGATATTTATGCCTTTCTGAAACCTATGCTAAATTACACTTCATTCGGCAAGTTTAGAGTCGTTTGCGTACAATGAGACTGATTTATGTAAATCGATCTAAAGCAAATTTTAAGCTTATCACACATAATACTAGACTCAATTCAGTACGCTGTGCCAAATTTCGTGCAAATCAAAAAATATATAAGTACTTTGGTGCACCATTTACCATACATCGGACAACAATATATATAGGAGCAATATCTAAATCTGAACCGATTATTCCCAATTTCAATAGGGTTCGTCCTTGGGCCAAATAAATGAGCTGTGCCAAATTCTATGATTCTATGCATATTCTCAAAAGGAACCATGTATCTATCTCGTTTCCTTTTGCCTGTTACAAACATATGCACAAAGACATAATACCTTGTACCACAGTGTGGTGAAGGGTATAAAAAGAAGAGCTGTTTCATGATAGGTGGTCAGTTTTGAGTGGTATACAAAAATTGGTTTGCTTGAAGTCAACCAATAGGAATATGCGGTTATAACATTAAAATTTACAAAAAATTCGATGGGAAAATTCGAAAAGAAATATAACCAGTGAGCGGAGCAGTATAGTCGGACGGGGCCGACCATACGATACCCTACACAACTACCACGGAACTCTATAATTTGTATCAATTTAAAAGTCAACCACTACTCTTGGATATATTATCGACTTTTCGGGTCTTTGTCCTTCATGAGCCAATATATACGCCATAGAATAAAAATTTTGTAATTTTTCACACAAAAGTCTGGGTCAATTTGACCCGCTAAATATTGACCGATCTTTATGAAAACAGGTATGCTTATTCTTTGGTCCGATCCCCTTCTCCATGTAAAAATTTGCGAAGTTTGGGCCATAATTGCGGCCTCTAGAGCAACTAGGAAAACCGATAAAAATTAAGTATTTGGTCCATTTCATCCCCTAAATATTAACCGATCTTTAACAAAAATAGGGGTCTTCATGCAAAGTTTCGTGAAAATTGGTCCATAACTGTGGCCTGTATCGTGTTTATAAAATATAATTGACAGACGGACGGACACACAGCTAGGTGGGTCTAGAACCAATATTTCGCGTCGTTAAAAACTCTTGGGGCTGCACAAAGCTATAATACCCTGACAACATAGTTGTGTAGGGTATAAATATGGCTATAATAATTAAGACATTGAAAATAGGGCGGTATGGTTAAGTGGGTCGGTATATCCCTTGGCAATACCGAACATCCTGGGTGTTATAGCAATGTGTGAGAAACACTTCAGAGCTCCACTTTAAATATTCGGTCTCTATCATGATTTCAACAGGCAGATGTCATGGCTTAATCAGAAGGTAATTAATTCTGCTCAAGACCATTTAAATGTATACTTTATATAGTCGCCGACGAATATTTCGAGGTGTTCTAAACGGAATGACAATTCAGTCCGCCTTATGATAAAGGGTATAAAAATGCGCAATTATATGGGGGGATATTGCGAAACAGCGACCAATATTGGAAATTTTACGAGAAAAAGTATTTAATCCTCTGATCTTTCTACATATAAGTTTTGCGGCCATCAATAACCCAAACTTTGCCAAGCGGTGAGGATACCTGTGTTCAGCTCTTGAAAATTATCAATTTTTTCGTCCCTACTACTACAAATACAAATGTAATCGACATTAACTAAACCGGAAAACTTTATAGCCACTTTCGAGTATTTAAATTAATAAAACTATATGTTTTTTATATAAATTTTTTTTTTTCCAAAATGACATTTTTAATTTTTTTATAATTAGGAAAGTCAAATAACAAATCACTTCAACAAATAAGTGTCAATAATTAAGAATATTCCTATTTGTTATCGATGCGAGTGAATCTAAACTACTCAAATTCAAGTGTTTGTGTGCGTCTTGTCTGGTGGTGTATTGCCTTCGGCATCGACAGATATTATTGAGTATGGCTGTCAAAGACAGGCTCAAAATAGTTTTTGATTAATAATGATTTGTGGATGCAAACAAGACGCAATTAAAAAAAAAAAAACAAACAAACAACGACAACAACAAAAAACTAAACGCAACACTTCAACTGTCAAAGTTAAGTACTAATTAAAAACAAACATTGTTTGCAGAAATATTGGCAAACGAGGCAGCAACGCACAGTGATTATAAAGGGAAGTTGTGACAAAATAATAAGTAGTAAATTTTTAAACGAGTAAGGGAATTTAATAGTTTTTTTGTGGAAGGAAGTTTTTCATCGATTGGCTTTATCCTAGTTCATACGATAGCTATACATTGCCAGAGAAACGTGTCAAAATTTGGAATCGATTGGATTACTAGTTTTTGAGTTATCGTGCCCGCCACTGCTTCGAGAAAAATGCGTTTAAAATTTGAGAATCACTCTTGCCATCACTTGATGCTGACACAATAAATCGGCTATATCTTCAAGAGTTGTTGAGATTTTCACTTGAAATTTTGTAGGGACATTCTAGAATTAGAGTAGATTCAAAAAACTAAATTAAATCGTTTGACACCGAGAATTGCCCCGAGGGCGTCCCCCTAAAAAAGGGTTTTAAGCGCGTCGGGCTTGTGCGCATCTCATTTAAGTTGAAAGGCTATTTTCCGATATGTTGTGTCCTACTTGATATTTTCATCGGATTTGTGGCTTTCCTCTTCTGCGTGAACTATCACTTGGCTCGGTTTTATGTGCCTTTTGAGCTGACATCCATTTTCACAACACGGCCTAGCCAACATAGTCGCTGCAACTCGATACGTCTGACTATGTCGTTGCCCGAGAATAGATGGCTCATTCGATCTTCGGGAGAATTTTTCTCTCAAACACTCCAAGAGCTGCCTCATCTGCTTGCACAAATACCAATGTTTCAGATCCATACAATAGGACCGATAATATCAGCGTCTTTTAGAGTGTGGGTTTGGTCTGGCGAAAGATGGCCTTGCTTTAGAGTTGCTTATTCAGACCATAGTAGCATCTGTTGGCCAACACTATTCTATTCAAAGCTGATGTTATTAGTTTAATTTACGGCGGTATCGAGGTATATACAATCGTTCACTACCTCGAAGATGTAGTTTTTAAGTTTCAAAGTTGGTCCAAGTCTTTTCGCCATTTACTGCCACTCCCACTTTGGTAGACACTTTCTCAATTCGTTCAAAGGTGGCTGTTAACGATCGCAATGTTCAACCAATTATGTCGTTGTCGTCGGCGTAGGCAAGTAACGTATTCTGTTTTGTGTACAGAGTGCCATTTCTGTTCACATTTGCATCTCGTATGACCTTTTTAAGCAGGATGTTGAACAGGTCACACGACAAACTGTCACCTTTTCTGATTCCTCGTTCGGTATTGAAGGACTCCGATAGGTTCTTTCCGACTTTAACTGCTGACCTTGTGCCACATAAAGGTATCCATCATAGCCATATTAATTTTGCAGGAATGCCGGACGCAGACATCGCTTTAAACACCTCTGAACGGATAGGGCTGTCGAATGCGGTTTTACAGTCGATGAATAAGTGGAATGTGTCGATATGTTTTTTTCGTGGTTCTTTTCCAGGATATGGCGCAGTGTAAAAATCTGGTCAATGGTGGATTTGCCAGGTCTTAAGCCGCTTTGGTATTGTCCAATAACGTCATTGGCTTCACTTTATATGCGATGGGAAGGAGACTTATCCCTCTATAGTTGGCACATATCGTCTTGTCTCGTTTTTAGTGCACGGGGCACAGAATGCTGAGGTTCCAATCATTGGGCATGCATCTAGCCAAATTGTACTAATAAGCTGATGCATGCTCTTGACCAGCATCTGACCACCGGTCTTGAATAGTTCGTCTGGTAATCCATTGGTACCTGCTGTTTTTTTTCCTCGGATGATTAATTGCTACTCTGAGCTCATCTTGGCTAGATGGTATGCATTCTGTACCGTCATCTCTGATCTCATTGATTCTGGGGCCTTCTTCTTCACCGCCACTATTTCATATCAGAAGCTTTTCAAAATGCTACTTCCAGATCCTCAACACGCTATATGTATCTTTCACCAGGTTTCCTTTTTCATCTCTACAGGAGGATGTACCTGCACCAAAAGCCTTCGGTTTGGTATTTTACTCGTTAGTAAAATTTCCGGACTTTATTCTTTGTCATTGTGCTTCTATACTATTATCGGGACAAGAAGTGATTTCGTTAAGCGGGTGGGTATGTTGAGCGGAGTAGGCTTGTGTTATCTGTGCTGCTTTTCGACGTTGAGTTTCCATATTACATTAGACTGCACCTTTTCTGCTACATTAATACGGTTGCGAACCTTGGCTGCCACAAGGTAATGGTCCGAATCGATATTCGCTCCTCGTATCATTCGAACGTCTCAAACACTGGACGAATGCCTTCCGGCTATCAAAACATGATCAATTTGATTTCTCGTTGGTTGATCAGGAGAAATCCAGGTGGCTTTGTGTATATAGAGATGTTTGAATCTGGTGCTGCTAACTACTATGTTTTTTTGCTACCGCAAAGTCAATCAACCTTTTGCCGTTGTCGGATGTTTCTTCATGGAGGCTGAATTTTCGACGGTGGGACAAAAATGTTTCCCTTCCGATTTTTGCATTAAAATCTCCCAGCAGAATTTTAATGTCATGGCAGTCCTAATTGCTGTTTCTTTGCGCTCGTAAAATTGTCTTCCATCGGAGCATGGGCGGAAATAAGAAAAACTTCGCTTTTATACGGATTATAGCAATTCGCTCATTTTCCGAAGTGAATCTGCAGACGAGGCCTTTTATTCTCCTATTAACCTTAAATCCGCAGCCAAATTCGCGTCTCGTTTCATGGCATCTATAATACAGGGCGTAATCATCTGATTTACTTACGCCAGTCCCTTTCCATAGTATTTCTAGAAAGCCAATAATCTCGGTTTTGTACTTCTTGAGTACATCCGCCAAAGCGAAACCTGTTCTGTGCACATATCAAATTCAACTGATTATGGCTTCACCATGTTAAAGCCAACCAGAGCCGTTGTTTGGTATCTATCATCCCCTACGTCATCCTGTTGAATAAAAAGGTCAAAATGCCCACAACATTGGAAAACATTGATCAATATATATCACCCTCTGCAGAGATATATATCACCCTAGAAACCCCGAAATGCCAAAATGAAATGTGGCGTTCCAAATTTTGAAATGCCAAATTACACCGCCTTGGATTAGAGAATGTGGCTAAATTCCAAAATTACCTGAAAATGTGCACCGATATATCCGATTTGCAATGCTAGACAACCTAAAAATGGGACCTATCGTTATATGTGGTTATATCAAAATATTAGATGTCGGTGGCGCTTCAAAAATCTAATATGGTTTGGTTGCGAAATACTGCTAAAATTCCCAAAATAACCAAACATGGGGCACTTCCGTGATATGGGGACTATGAAAAAACATGGACCGATATATGCCATTTTCAGTACCAAATTCAAACCTAAATCAAAAATAGTCTCCTCGGTCCACTCCTTGCGATACCCAAAGTATCAAAATTGTTAAGACTTCTTGCAATTAAATTGTGGTGTACCACTCAGAATTGACCGTCTTACGTTGCTGAAGCGGATCAATCGCCACATAGATATGCATGAGTATATTCGTAATATGGATATTTTAGCCAGTATCTTCCACAAAATATTGTTGCAAAGAGTACAACTTCTGTGACACAGTTTTCATTTAATTGCGTTAATTAAAACATTTTAACTCAAATATCAATGAAATTTAATATCCACTGTGCAAAAAAAAATCCAAATACCAAAAACACCGACCACCGATAAATAAGCATTAAAATCAAACATTCACACAGATAAATCTATGGAACTGCAGTGCAATATCATTGAAGTTAATTTGTTTCAATAAACAAAAAATTTATTATTAGTCACGTTTAAAACAAATATCAAAAAATAAAAAAACAAACAAAATCCACAATAAAAATACTAAAATCAAATGCAAAAAATAAAAATAAATAAAACATCTCTTGTGATGCTCATCACTGGCATCACTGACTGTGGCGGCTTGACTTTGTCTCGATGGATGGTTTCATTTCATTTGAATTAGAAACGAAACAAAGACGAAGAGCAAAAAAAAAAAAAACAAATAAATTCCCGAAAATGTCAAGGTGCATTTCACACCATCACCACCACGAATCATCGTCGTCGTCATCATCATCAAAACCGTCCAGACATGCTAACCGATAGCTGATACACCGATGAATAGATTTGGCGGACAAACATATATTCGTTGATCTGTCTGAAATTCAAATGCCAATATCCAATTCTATTCATTGAAAGATGTGGAGTTGAAACGATAAGTGCTAAATAATGTTTATCATTCTATCCTGATAGTTGTTTTTATTTTTTTTATAACTTTATTTTTTGACAGCTTTGGGGATTTTTTCCTCATGCAATCATCATCGACATTCAGATGAGTATATCAATGAATACAAATCGTGGTGAATGGATTTGTTAAAATGATAACTACTTTGATTTTGGGAATGAAAAAAGTTCTTTTGAAAATACACAGGGGTTCATTTGAACAGAAGGCCTATCCATTTAAAATGAATAAGAGGACCATGTCTGCTAAAAAAATCCGCATTTCGGATTTTCCAGATTAACTCATCAGATCATAAATCGATGCTGGCGAGTGAGTTTTTAACCAAAAACAAACCCGTTATCATTCCATACCTTACTTTTCAAAACTGAAAAGAAAGCGTTTTGCTACGATTGAGAAAAAAAGAAAATTTCAAACATGAGTTGTTGGCTACACCAAAAAACGATTTTCAGAAGTGGCTCGAGGATTAGCTTAAATTATGGTATCTGAGGGGAGTTGATTTCTCCAATGGGAGAAATGCTATCGTCAGTGAAGACGAATCATGTACAACATATTCGTTTTCACTTGATCATTTTTCAAATTTCTTCGAAAACTTCAGCGAACACGATTTTCTGATTTTCTATTAAAACGCCTTCCGGTTTTCTAAAAGAAGAACGACTGGTGTTCTACGAGAATACCTCCTGGTCATCTATGAGATGACCGTCTTCATGTTTACCATTAGAACACCTTTTGGTCTTCCGTAAGAAGACGTTTCGGTCTCCTATAAGAAGATTTTTGGTCTTCTATAAGAATACCTTCTGGTCTTCTATAAGAATAACTCCTGGACCAAAATGTATTTTTATAGAACACGAAGAGGCTTTTTTATAGAACACCAAAAACCGTCCTATAGAAGACCAGAAGGTATTATCATAGAAGACAAGAAGATATTCTTATAGAAGAATACCTTCTGGTCTTCTAAGAGAAAACCGAAAAGTCTTCTACGAGAATACCTTCTTGTCTTCTATGATAATACCTTCTGGTCTTCCAAAGGACCTTCGTGTTCTATAAAAATACATTTTGGTCTTTTATAAGAAGACTTTTGGACTTTACAAGAAGTCCTTTTGGTCTTCAATAAGAAAGACTTTTGTTCTTCTATAAGAGGACCTATTTGTCGCCTTTAAGAATACTATTGGGTCTTCTATTATAATACCTTCTGATCTTCTACGACAAGACATTCTGATCTTTTATGAGAATATCTTCGGGTCTTCTATAAAACACGTTTTATTTTCTATAAAAAACCTATTGATCTTCTATAAGAAGAACTTTTGTTATTATGTAAGAAATCCTCTTGGTGTTCTCTAAGATTAAAATTTGGTCTTCTATAAGAAGACCTTTCCACAAGAATACATTCAACTCTTCTATAAGAAAACCTACAGCTATTCTATAAGAAGAGCTGTAAGTCAAGCAAACAAGCAGAAGGTCTTCTTATAGGAAAGCTGAAGGTTTTCTCATAGTCCAAATGTCTTCTATCAGAAGACATTTTGGTCTTCTATAACAAGATCTTCTATAAGAAGGAGTTGGACTTCTGTTCTTCTATAAGAAGACCTTCTGTCCTTCTATAAGAATACCATCAGATCTTCTATAATATGTCCTCCAGCTCTTCTATATGAAGACCTCCATTTCTACCAGAATACATACATCCCTTCTATAAGTAAACCTACAGCTATTCTATAATAATACCTTCAGCTCTTCTATTAAAAAGTCCTTCAACTCTTCTATATATGAATACCTTTTCAGCTCTTTTAGAAAATATCGTCTGCGTTTCTAAAAGAAGACTTTCTGTCCTGTTAGAATAAGACACTCTTCTTTTGTATAGGAATACATGCTGATCTTCTATAGGAATGTTTTCTGCTCTTCCATATGGAGACCTATTGATCCAATTGTTGTTCCATTTTTTATGAGAAAAATCTTTTTATATTAAAAAATAAATGTTTTCATAGAAACAAAGTGCTAAAAAATGTAAAGAAATAACTTTGCTTATAGCTAATAATCAGATTTGTGTTTCTTAAAAATTCATTCGGAAACCCCACTTATTCATAATCTGAATAAAATTCTACGTCGATTTAGCCATGTCCGACTATCTGGTTAAATAACGAGTGATTCAACCTAATTTAGTATTTTGGGTTCTCCCATCTTTCTACTGAAAATTGTCAATATTAGTCTACTTTTCAGGGTGGTCAAAGTTTTACAGCCGAATTCGTTTTAATTTGATATTTTGGATTCTCATTGGGTAAAAATCTCCCTACCGAAAACTCCATATCAATATGGAAACATGTTTCGGAGTATAGAAATAGAGCGGTACCTCAATTATTCGTGACTTATGGGCACGTTTTTCAACCGAAGTGGCTTCAATTATACATTTTTCATCTCCGTACCAAGAATTATTAATATTGGCTGCCTAGAGAGTGGTGCCCCACATTATTCGACATTTTGGAGACGACATTCGGACACGTTTTTAACCCTTTCAGTGTTTTTGTCGAATATATTCGACATTTAAAAATACTCTCTTTCTTTGCGATTTTTCGGTTATCCTATGTACCGTTACTATTGATATTTTTGTTTTTGCTGAAAGACAGACGAAACTGACCGAGGATTAAAATGACAATTGCTATTTTTTGTAAACTATGTCCCTTTATATGATTTTAAATACACAATTTTAGATTTTTATTCGGATTTTTTTTTGACACTGAAAGGGTTAATCGAATTTTCACCAATGTAACTGTAATTTCACATTGCGGGGATTTGGATGTACACAGTTATCAACCCAGGTCAAGGTTTGCACATCCGCCCTATTTCGGAATTTCAATGTTTCAGCGGCATTCTCTGGGTTCTTTTAGGGAACATAGTTATGCGGACAATTTTATACGTAGGTCTACTTGGGCACTTTTAAGGTTTTAGAACCTTTTTTCCCACCGAAATGACTGTAATTAAGGTTTGCCGATATTTTTTTTCGTCAGTACCATTTTTTAGGAAAATTTTAATGAACACTACATCTTTTTTATTTTTTTACAGTTTTAATAATTCTTTTTATACTCTTCACCACTCTGTGGTACAGGGTATTATGTCTTTGTGCATATGTTTGTAACAGGCAAACGGAAACGAGATAGACACATGAGAATATGCATAGAATCACTTTCTGAGTCGATTTATGTCCCTCCTTCCGTCCGTCTGTCGATGTTAAATTGTAAACAAAGCATAGGTCGCATTTATGATCCCAATTGGATAAAATTTGGCACAGCTCATTTGTGTGGTCCAAGAACGAACCCTATTGAAATTGGGAAAAATCGGTTCAGATTTAGATATAGCTCCCATATATAGTGTCGTCCGATTTTCAGTAAATGATGCACCAATGTCCCAAAATATGGCCATTGCCACAAAAATTTGCGCAACGTCCTGAAGCTAGTATAAATTACTGTGTGGAAAGTTTCACTGAAATCGGTGGAAGGTTTCGCTGAAATCGGTAGAAGATTTCGTTGAAATCGTTTCAGATTTAGATATAGCTCCCATATAGTTTCTTCCGATTTTCTGTAAATGGTGCACCAAAGCTCCAATATATTGTCGATTGGCACAAGATTTTGCACAATGTACTGAAGTTAGTATTACGTATATAGCTCCATATATATATTCGTCCGATAATGAACCAAAGACCCAAAATAATTAGCATAGGTTGCTAAATGACATGTCTATGATTGATTCAGGGGAGCGCCCCCCCCCCCCATTCTCGAGATCAACATTTTTTTTTATTTAATTCGAATCTACACTAATTCAAGAATTATCCTGCAAAATTAAAAGTGAAAATTTCAAGAACTCTTGAAGATATAGCCGATTTATTGTGACAGCATCAAGTGATGGCTAAAGGGCTTCTCAATGGCGGGCACGATAACAAAAACTAATAACCCAATCGATTCCAAATTTGTACACGTTTCTCTGTGAGTGTATAGCTATCGTATGAACTAGGATAAAGCCTATCGGTAAAGATCTTCCTTATTTTTTAACTTGGTTTTTGGTAAAAAATCGGCGATTTTCCAAAAATATTTTTTCAACGGTTCGCCATTTTGTTAATTTTAGAGGGAAGTCAATAATGCCAGTTCATACGAGAGCCAGACATGTGCTCTTTTTAAATTATTTTTTTTTTGTAAATTATTTTTCTTCTCTTCTAAATCTTCAAATATATATGTGCAAAGTTACAAACCTTAACAAGCATTGGTATTGATTTACCAGCCCATTGCAAATTTTAAAAAATTAAAATGGAGTGGTTCCCTTAAGTCGATTCACATATCATATATTTTAGTTTATCCAATTTCATGTTAATTGTCCTTCAAAAATGCAACGTTTATAAGTATGAATCTGTTGAATATACTAAAAGTGGTAAAGGGTATCATATAGTCGGCGCCGTCCGACTTTACTACTTTCCTTACTGGTTTACATTTAGAAAGAAAAAATAAGGAACTTTTTTGAAAAATCCAGAAAAAAATAAAAGTGCTAAAAAACATGCTAGGTGTTAGATCATTTTTTGGTACTAAACGAGTTTAAAATGTACTAAATATAGCACTAAAAGTGCTAAATTGGCAACACTGCCTATATGTGACCTTCAATCATAAAATGAAATTCTACATTTAATCAAATATTTCAGCGAAAAAGTAATACAAATCAACAATTAAAACATTCCATGGTATATTTTTTGCAAACATTTGGTATTTTTTTGTGTGTTATAATTATTTTGTTTAGAAATCATGACGATTGGGTAAAACAATATTTAAAAAAAAAGAACACCATCGCTAACTACAAAAGGCGGATGAACGAGCAATTTGGTAGCGTGTTAACCAATGACGAAGCTTCGGTATGGAACAATTAAACAAAAGAGTCAATTTCTATTCATGGCAAAAGGTGTTTAGACGAAATCAAAAGTCTGAATGCTTCACTGGAAACTGAATTCCAAATGAGGCATATTAAGAATTTCGTTCGTTCGTTATTGTTGTTGTTATTGCTGTTCACAATCAAGAACAAAAACAATAACACAAGAATTAATTTCTTAATCACACACTCTGTTGCCATGAGAGAAGAATGACAATGATGATGATGATGAGATGGCGATGACGTTGATGGCTGCTATAATAATAACAGAGATGGTGGTAGCGATGAAGATGGTGGGAAAAATCACCGATTACCAGAAAAACAAAAATAATCACCACCCATAAAAAGGTGTCTAAATTTTTGTACATTTCAACAAATGTAGGCCTTTTATGACTTTTGCTAATTTTATTTTAGTTATTCTTAGGAAGTACGCTATTTCCATTTATCTACTAATTATCATCTGGTTTTCTTGGTTTCTTTCAAAATTCTTATAGTTTCACCCCAGAAATTTGTTCCATGAGATTTTAATTTTTGAAATTAGTATTTCTTTAAGATTTAGCTATTAATTTCCGCTTGAAATTTAATTCTAATTTAATTACATGCAATTAATTATGAGAGACACCGGTTCCGACTGAAGACAATGAACGCGGCTGACAAATCGAAATGAGTGAACAGCAATAAAAATGCCAAAAGAACAGAACACCAAACAAATATGAGAACATCATAAAATGTGATAATAAATTTTAAAGATAACCTTTAAAAAAATATTATGGTCTTCTGTGCTGTATCTTTCACAATATACAACACCTGTAACCAAATTCAGTTTAGGGGAGATATTAAAAAAATAAGATGGATTGTCTTTTTTGCGGTTGGTGACCTTGACATAATATATTTACACAAAAAAGTTTTACTAAAAGTTTACCACGGAGAGAATTTATTCGAAAGGTCTTTCGAAGATCAATCGGGAAATTAAGATAAATTAAAAGGTTTGAATAGAGCAGAACGTCTCTTTTTTTAGAGCAGAATATTTTCTAAAGGAAAAACCGAAAGGATTCTTATAGAAGACCAATTAATAAAGAAGATCAGAAAGTATTTTTGTGATAATATAAAGTCTTCTAATATATGAGCAATAGGTCGAATAGAAAACAGAAGGTGTTCTATAGAAGACCTGAAGATTCTCTTGTAGAAGTGGAGATGGTCGTCTTATACACGATCAGAATGTCCTCTTATTGAGGAGCAGAAAGCTATCTAATATAAGTCCAAAAAAAGCATATAGAAGACTAGAATAGCAACAGGTATTCTATGGAAGACTAATACACATTTTTAGAAAAAAAGCTCAAGGTCTTGTTATAAAAGAACGGAGGAGGGCTTCTTGTAGAAGATCAGAAGAATGTCTTCTTATAGAAGAGCTGAAGAATGTTTTATTATGGAAGAAATGAATAACACATTTTTATAAAAGAGATAAAGAAGGCTTTTTAAAGAAGAGCTGTAGGTCTTCTCCTAGAAGAGCTTGAAGGTCTACTTCATAGAAGAGCTTGAAGGTCTTCTTCATAGAAGATCTTGAAGGCCATCTTCACAGAAGAGCTTGAAGGTCTTCTTCATAGAAGAGCTTGAAGGTCTTCTTCATAGAAGATCTTGAAGGTCTTCTTCATAGAAGATCTTGAAGGTCTTCTTCATAGATAAGCTTGAAGGTCTTCTTCTTAGAAGAGCTTGAAGGTCGTCTTCATAGAAGAGCTTGAAGGTCTTCTTCATAGAAGAGCTTGAAGGTCTTCTTCATAGAAGAGCTTGAAGGTCTTCTTCATAGAAGAGCTTGAAGGTCTTCTTCATAGAAGAGCTTGAAGGTCTTCTTCATAGAAGAGCTTGAAGGTCTTCTTCATAGAAGAGCTTGAAGGTCTTCTTCATAGAAGAGCTTGAAGGTCTTCTTCATAGAAGAGCTTGAAGGTCTTCTTCATAGAAGAGCTTGAAGGTCTTCTTCATAGAAGAGCTTGAAGGTCTTCTTCATAGAAGAGCTTGAAGGTCTTCTTCATAGAAGAGCTTGAAGGTCTTCTTCATAGAAGAGCTTGAAGGTCTTCTTCATAGAAGAGCTTGAAGGTCTTCTTCATAGAAGAGCTTGAAGGTCTTCTTCATAGAAGAGCTTGAAGGTCTTCTTCATAGAAGAGCTTGAAGGTCTTCTTCATAGAAGAGCTTGAAGGTCTTCTTCATAGAAGAGCTAAAGGTTGTATTTATAGTATATCGGAAGAAATCCTCACAGAAGGTCAGGAGATTGTCTCTTATAATAACGATCCACAAGAAGAACAGAAGGTATTCCTAGATCCCCTCTTGCTATATCATATAACAAGCACTAGGTATTTTTTTTTTTGTAAAATAACACAAGGACTTCTCATAGAGGATCAGAATATCTTCTTCGGAAATAACAGAAACTCTTCTTATAGAAGATCGGAAGATATTCTCATAGAAAATCACATGATTGTTTATAGATGATCACGTAAAAAGTCGATCGGTTTGTAAGGACGATGTGCTTATAGAAGATTGGATGGACAAGAATCAAAAAAACTTCTTCAGAAGCCCAGAACGTAAATATTTTCAAACAATACGCTTGGTAATACGCTTTAAAGAACCTGGGTGAACCGGGTTTCTTATAAGATTGAATGAGAGGACCACTAGTTCTCGATATAGAAGACTAAAAGGTATTCTTATAATTAACGAGAAGATCTTCTATAGAAAACAAAATAGATACGAATAAAAACTTATAAGAATCCTTCAAGGATCTATACGTATTCTTATGGTAGGTGGTTGGTGGATGTCCTACGGAAGAACAGAAAAGCTTTTGGTAGAACACCACAAGGTCTTCATGAAAAGGCTGATGTTCTTTCTATAAAAAATGGAAAGATCTTCCTAAAGAAGATGGGAAGATCTCTGCAAAAAGACCAACAACACAGGAAGTTTTTAATATAGAAAAAGATCGAAAGACCTTTTTATGGAAAACCAGGAAAAATCATAAGGTTTTCTTGAAGAAGACTGGCAAGTTTTATTATAGAAGACCGGAAGGTTATGTTATATGAATTGTATCTTAGAGAACACCAGAACGACATATTATATACTGTCAGGGGTATTTCTTAAAAAGGATTACATGATTTTACAGAATGCCAATAATGGGATTTTATTGGAACCCAAAATTTTCCAATATCCCAATGTTTTTATAAAATATTTTTATTTTTATTTAACAAATCTAAAAAAAAACTTCATTACTAATCCACTTAAATCACTGACATTAAACATTCCTAAACTGTCAAAATTTATTTAACTAATATTTCAAGCATAATTGAAAAGAGATTAACTTCGATCACATTTCCAATTAAAAGGCATTAAACTAATTAACTATTCTACCGACTCAATATAAGCCTACTACCGTCAACATCAGCACGCCGAACGAACGAAACGCCGATCAATAAATCAACACATCGTATTAATTTTTCGAAACGCCTCTTAATTTAATCACAAACACATAAATATTTAAATAGGCATGACCTTGAGCTCTTCTATAAGAAGACCTTGAGCTCTAGCTCTTCTATAAGAAGACCTTGAGCTCTTCTATAAGAAGACCTTGAGCTCTTCTATAAGAAGACCTTGAGCTCTTCTATAAGAAGACCTTGAGCTCTTCTATAAGAAGACCTTGAGAAGACTCTTTCTATAAGAAGACCTTGAGCTCTTCTATAAGAAGACCTTGAGCTCTTCTATAAGAAGACCTTGAGCTCTTCTATAAGAAGACCTTGAGCTCTTCTATAAGAAGACCTTGAGCTCTTCTATAAGAAGACCTCTTGAAGCTCTTCTATAAGAAGACCTTGAGCTCTTCTATAAGAAGACCTTGAGCTCTTCTATAAGAAGACCTTGAGCTCTTCTATAAGAAGACCTTGAGCTCTTCTATAAGAAGACCGTGAGCTCTTCTATAAGAAGACCTTGAGCTCTTCTATAAGAAGACCTTGAGCTCTTCTATAAGAAGACCTTGAGCTCTTCTATAAGAAGACCTTGAGCTCTTCTATAAGAAGACCTTGAGCTCTTCTATTGAGCTCTTCTATAAGAAGACCTTGAGCTCTTCTATAAGAAGACCTTGAGCTCTTCTATAAGAAGACCTTGAGCTCTTCTATAAGAAGACCTTGAGCTCTTCTATAAGAAGACCTTGAGCTCTTCTATAAGAAGACCTTGAGCTCTTCTATAAGAAGACCTTGAGCTCTTCTATAAGAAGACCTTGAGCTCTTCTATAAGAAGACCTTGAGCTCTTCTATAAGAAGACCTTGAGCTCTTCTATAAGAAGAGACCTTGAGCTCTTCTATAAGAAGACCTTGAGCTCTTCTATAAGAAGACCTTGAGCTCTTCTATAAGAAGACCTTGAGCTCTTCTATAAGAAGACCTTGAGCTCTTCTATAAGAAGACCTTGAGCTCTTCTATAAGAAGACCTTGAGCTCTTCTATAAGAAGACCTTGAGCTCTTCTATAAGAAGACCTTGAGCTCTTCTATAAGAAGACCTTGAGCTCTTCTATAAGAAGACCTTGAGCTCTTCTATAAGAAGACCTTGAGCTCTTCTATAAGAAGACCTTGCGCTCTTCTATAAGAAGACCTTGCGCTCTTCTATAAGAAGACCTTGAGCTCTTCTATAAGAAGACCTTGAGCTCTTCTATAAGAAGACCTTGAGCTCTTCTATAAGAAGACCTTGAGCTCTTCTATAAGAAGACCTTGAGCTCTTCTATAAGAAGACCTTGAGCTCTTCTATAAGAAGACCTTGAGCTCTTCTATAAGAAGACCTTGAGCTCTTCTATAAGAAGACCTTGAGCTCTTCTATAAGAAGACCTTGAGCTCTTCTATAAGAAGACCTTGAGCTCTTCTATAAGAAGACCTTGAGCTCTTCTATAAGAAGACCTTGAGCTCTTCTATAAGAAGACCTTGAGCTCTTCTATAAGAAGACCTTGAGCTCTTCTATAAGAAGACCTTGAGCTCTTCTATAAGAAGACCTTGAGCTCTTCTATAAGAAGAGACCTTGAGCTCTTCTATAAGAAGAGACCTTGAGCTCTTCTATAAGAAGAGACCTTGAGCTCTTCTATAAGAAGACCCTGAGCTCTTCTATAAGAAGACCTTGAGCTCTTCTATAAGAAGACCTTGAGCTCTTCTATAAGAAGACCGTGAGCTCTTCTATAAGAAGACCTTGAGCTCTTCTATAAGAAGACCGTGAGCTCTTCTATAAGAAGACCGTGAGCTCTTCTATAAGAAGACCGTGAGCTCTTCTATAAGAAGACCGTGAGCTCTTCTATAAGAAGACCTTGAGCTCTTCTATAAGAAGACCTTGAGCTCTTCTATAAGAAGACCTTGAGCTCTTCTATAAGAAGACCTTGAGCTCTTCTATAAGAAGACCTTGAGCTCTTCTATAAGAAGACCTCGAGCTCTTCTATAAGAAGACCTTGAGCTCTTCTATAAGAAGACCTTGAGCTCTTCTATAAGAAGACCTTGAGCTCTTCTATAAGAAGACCTTGAGCTCTTCTATAAGAAGACCTTGAGCTCTTCTATAAGAAGACCTTGAGCTCTTCTATAATAAGAAGACCTTGAGCGCTTCTATAAGAAGACCTTGAGCTCTTCTATAAGAAGACCTTGAGCTCTTCTATAAGAAGACCTTGAGCTCTTCTATAAGAAGACCTTGAGCTCTTCTATAAGAAGACCTTGAGCTCTTCTATAAGAAGACCTTGAGCTCTTCTATAAGAAGACCTTGAGCTCTTCTATAAGAAGACCTTGAGCTCTTCTATAAGAAGACCTTGAGCTCTTCTATAAGAAGACCTTGAGCTCTTCTATAAGAAGACCTTGAGCTCTTCTATAAGAAGACCTTGAGCTCTTCTATAAGAAGACCTTGAGCTCTTCTATAAGAAGACCTAAGAAGACCTTGAGCTTTCTATAAGAAGACCTATTATCACAATTTTAGTTTAACAAATTATCAATAAAAATTAACTGTTAATTAAGTCACTAATGCAGTTTACAGTGGGACAAAAACTGATTCTATATGACAATAAATAAAAACGAGTAAAAATTGGGGTCTTTAGTTAAGGACGGATGTCGGATGACAAGCTTCATAAATTTATAAAATGACAAAAAAAAAATACGCATAAAATGACAAAATTTATTTTTCTTCGGGCTGTACGAAGAAATTATGATATCAAGCCGTATAAGTTTTATTATATTACGGGGAAGACAATTAAATAAGCTTTCAAAAATGAGAAAAATCAAAAAAATCGGTTAAAAAATGGACGACTTATACACATGTTTGTATTGATTCTATGCATATTCTCTAAAGGAAATATGGCTCTATCTCATCTTCTGTTGTCTGTTACAAACATAATGTGGAAACGAGGAAATGAGATAGACCCATATTTCCTTTAGAGAATATGCATAGAATCAATACAAAAATGTGTATAAGTCGTCCATTTTTTAACCGATTTTTTTGATTTTTCTCATTTTTGAAAGCTTATTTAATTGTCTTCCCCGTAATATAATAAAACTTATACGGCTTGATATCATAATTTCTTCGTACAGCCCGAAGAAAAATAAATTTTGTCATTTTATGCGTATTTTTTCACATTTCAACCACTGTAACTCAGCCAATTCTCAACCGATTTACCAAGTATATATCTTGTTTGAAAGAAAATATTCTACTCTTCGAATGAAAAAAATAATAATATAAATCCGTTAGAAAGAAAAGAAGTTATACGCGTTTCAAAGTGAAAATCTATGAAACCACGTTTTTCTCTACATTTACCGTTATAAAACTAATTTTCGAAGTGACCCAGAAAAACCAAAGGTATATTCGTGGTCCAGGGACTCCAACTAAACGGAATTGGTACATTAGAACGCCTGAAAAAATTTTTTGTTTTGTTTTGTATCACAGTGTAATTATAGACATTTTAATATCCTACATTTCAAACCATCTGTTCCACTGTCCCCTCCAATTTAATGTTGCACACATTAAAAAAAGTAATAATATCCGATATTAATTAAAATCAAAATTTTCAAGATGTTTATCGTACAACTGGTCTGATAATACCGTAACCCTCCCATTCATTGATTTTATTTATGATAACTTTTTTTTTTGTTTGGCGATTAGTTATTCAATTTTACGCCTTTATTGGTTCAAGATTTGGGTTAATTTAATGGTTGTTGCTTCTTCTTCTATCGAAAATTATAGACGTCACAGTAAATTTAATCGGTATAGATATGCAAAAAATATTCCGATTAAATTTACTGTTAAATTTAGCGGTGGATGAAGTGGTATGCGATATGTTGCTGATGATCTAATGACTGTGGTCGTACTGATCGAAGTCAGTCGATAATAAATATTGGGGTGTCCCATAAGTTTCTTCAGCGCCACGTGCAGGTTTATCTCTTAGTTGTTTATGGCATCGGTTTCAGTCGCCCCAGAGCTCTTTCAAAGTACCTTTCGTTGGTGACAAAGCCTCTTTTAATTTTATTTCTGCACCGTTCAATATGGAGAACCAAAAAAACATTTTCGGCATGTTGTGCTTCATTGCTTTAAAAAAGGCAATAGTACAAAGGACACTGCAGACGAGATTTGCACCGTTTACGGGAGTGGTACTACGACCATCAGAACCGTTCGCAATTGATTTAAGAAATTTAGGATGACACTAACATTCCCAAGACAACGGTACATAGACATTTGATCAAAATGGGATATGCAAATCGGTATGAAAAGGGAATAAACTTATGGCACAACCTAATATATTAAAATATAAAAATAGTATACTTATTAAAAAATGTGCCAAGATTTCGGCAAAGTGAAAGTGTGGCCCAAATTAAAACCAGTAAGGAAAGTGGTAAAGTCGGACGGGGCCGACTATATGATACCCTTCACCACTTTGGGTAAATTCAACAGATGAATCTTAACAGACGTCGCATTTTTGATTTTCACGAAACTTAACACACATCATTCTAGACTTTATTCAGTACGCTGTACCAAATTTCGTGGAAATCGAAAGGTATACAGAGACTTTGGTACACCATTTTCCTTAAATCGGACGAAAATATATATGGGAGTTATATCTAAATCTGAACCGATTTTCACGAAACTTAGCACACATCATTATAGACTTAATTCAGTACGCTGTGCCAAATTTCGTGCAAATCGAAAGATATTTAGGGATATTGGTGCACCATGTACCTTAAATCGGACGAAAATTTATATGGGAGCTATATATAAATCTGAACCGATTTTTATGAAACTTAGCACACAACATTCTAGGCTTAATTAAGTACGCTGTGCCAAATTTCGTGCAAATCAAAAGATATATAGGGACTTTGGTGCACCACTTACCTTAAATCGGACGAAAATATATATGGGAGCTATATATAAATCTGAACCGATTTTTATGAAACTTAGCACACATCATTCTAGGCTTAATTAAGTACGCTGTGCCAAATTTCGTGCAAATCAAATCGGACGAAAATATATATGGGAGCTATATCTAATCTGAACCGATTTTTCCCAATTTCAATAGGGTTCGTCCTTGGGCCAAATAAGTGACGTATGCCAAATTTCATCCAATTCGGATAATAAATGCGACCTGTACTTTGTTTAATATTTAACATGGACAGACAGACGGACGGACATGCATAAATCGACTTAAAGGAACCATGGGTCTATCTTGATTCCTTTTGCCTGTTACAAACATATGCACAAAGACATAATACCCTGTACCACAGTGTGGTGAAGGGTATAAAAAACCAAATTACAAAGAATTTGGTTGAAAAACGCTCAAGAACCCCAAAATACCGAAAATTGGGGGGTACCCTTATATGGGGGTTACCCGAATAAATTGACCTATATTTATAATTTATAGTGGAGAGATTTGCTACCTAATAAGGGGGTTACCCGAATAAGTTGACCAATATTTATAATTTATAGTGGAGAGATTTGCTACCTAATAAGAACCTATATTTATAATTTATAGTGGAGAGATTTGCTACCTAATAAGGGGGTTACCCGAATAAGTTGACCAATATTTATAATTTATAGTGGAGAGATTTGCTACCTAATAAGAACTCGACGTACTAAATTACAGTCAATTCGGTCGAAAAATACGATCAGAACCCCCAAAATACCAAAAAATTGGGGGTACCGTTATATGGGGACTACCAGAAAAATTGGACTTATATTTTTAGTGGAGTAATTTGGTACCCAATAAGAACCCAATGTACAAAATTTCAGAGAATTCAGTTGTAAAACGAGCTCAAGAATCCCAAAATAATGAAAATTGTCGGTACCCTTATATGGGGACTATCCGAAAAAATTGACCTATATTTACAATTTTTAGTAGGGAAATTTGCTACCCAATAAGAACTCAAAGTACCAAATTTCAGCGAATTCGGTCCAAAAATGCGATCAAAACCCCCAAAATACCGAAAATTGGGGCTACCCTTATATGGGGACTATCCGAAAAAATGGACCTATATTTGTAATTTTTAGTAGGGAGATTTGCTACCCAATAAGAACACAAAGTACCAAATTTCAGCGAATTCAGTTAAGAAACGTGCTAAATAACCTCAAAATACCGAAAATTGGGGGGTACGCTTATATGGGAGCTATGCCTAAACGTGGACCGATTTTCTCCAATTTCAATAGGGTTCGTCCTTGGGCCAATTAAGTGACCTGTGCCAAATTTCATCCAAATCGGATCATAAATGCGACCTGTACTTTGTTAACAAAAATACATGGACGGACGGACGGACAGACGGACATGCATAAATCGACTCAGAAAGTGATTCTATGCATATTCTCAAAATCAACCATGGGTCTATATCGATTATTTTTGTCTGTTACAAACATATGCACAAAGACATAATGCCCTGTACCACAGTGTGGTGAAGGGTATAAAAATATTTATATATAAAGGGGTCAATTTATTACGACCTGACCTAATCGTCATAGTTCTTAGGAAATGTATTCTGATTCTGATTGGCAATATTTATGTCGTACTAGATAGACTCCGATTAGAGCTGATATTACGATTTTTTTAATGCACGAAGCTATATTAACATGGGAAAATGCAGCATTCCTTATCATGGTTTTGTTCTTTCAAAAAACTGGATTCGCCTGATGGATGGCTTCTGCAATGGGAGTATATTGGGAGAGTCGAACTTGGTGCTATTATTTCGGTCACTGTTTACACGTCAGCTTTTAGCTTTAGACCGCTATTCATCTCCACTTCTAAAGCAGATTTTTGTAGTGATGAACTGGATTGGACTGGATCCAATATCTCCTGAACAATCAGCATAAGTACAATTTGATATAGTGAGAGTTCTTTTTTTAATTATTTAATGAATGAGTGGTTGAAAAAAAAGAAACCGGCCGATTGATATTAAAACACGTTTTGCCATTATCTCAATAACTAGTTTTATTTTCGCTTTTCTTATATTATTAATCTTATTTCATATTTTTTTCGTTTTCGTCATTGATTTATGAATGTTTGCGTGCGAAATCAACATTAAAATATGTTAATGAAATGAAAAAAAAACCTACACCATTTCCTATTAGGTATTATATTCGAATTTTTCAATACTCATAATAAAACCCAGTAAGATTTTCCAAACAATTTGACTGTAATTTTGTATTTTGGGTTCTCAATGAATGCCATATATCCGTACTAAAAATTATTAACATTGGCCCATGTTTCAGGGTAGCCACATATAACGGTACCCCCGTATTCAGAGTATGTTGGGGATTTTGGACACGTTTTTCAACCAAATTGGTTGTAATTTGATATTTCGTATTCTCATTGGCTGTCAAATATCACCACCAAATATATCAATATTGATCTTTGTTTTATTATATTCCCATATAACGGTATATTTTGTAACAGGCAAAAGGAATCGTTATAGACCCATGGTTCCTTTTGAGAATATGCATAGAATCACTTTCGGAGTCGATTTATGCATGTCCGTCCATGTATTTTTGTGAACAAAGTACAGATCGCATTTAGGATCCGATTTAGATGAAATTTGGCACATGTCATTTATTTGGCCCAAGGACGAACCTAATTGAAATTGGAGAAAATCGGTTAAGATTTATATATAGCTTCCACATATAGTTTCGTCCGATTTTAGGTAAATGGTGCACCAAACTCCCAATATTGGTCCAATTGAAACAAAATTTTGCAAATTTTGTCTAGATTGATATATGCCGAGTTTTGTTAGAATGGGTTCAGATTTATAGCTCCCTTATATAGTTTCGTCCGATTTTATGTAAATGGTGCACCATACTATAGATGTTTGTCCGATTGATATATGTCAAGTTTTGTATTGGATTTTGTGTTCATTTATATATAGATCTTTTATATATTTTGCTCGACGATTGACATTCAATTTTTCATAAATTTCAGATTGATAACCAAAGTGGTGAAGGGTATCATATAGTCGGCCCTGTCCGACTTTTGAACTTTCCTTACTGGTTTGGTAGTGAGATATGACAGCCAATGAGAATTCAAAATATTAAATTCTCTAAATACCGACTTGGGTCAATATTAATCATTTGTGAGAACCCAAAATACCAAATTCCCATTTTGGGGTCTAACCTTAAACGTGATTCAATATTAAAGAAATTTTTGTACTGGAATTTGCTATTCTAGGAGGACCAGAAATACTAAGCTACAGCCAATGCGGTGGAAAACGGGTCCAAAATCACTGAAATACAAAATACCTGGCGGATCCGATATTTGGGGGATATCCTGAACTATGGGTCAATCAATATTCAAAAAGGGAACTTTAAAAACTTCAGCCGAAAGAGAGATGTACCCAATTTATCTCAAAAATAGTGTGAGCTGGCACATCCATGGTTCTTAATGGACCACATTGAAATCGGTATAGATCGATGTATTTTTTTAGGGTGCACACCGAAATCGGATGCAGTTTTCGGAAATTATTCGTGTTTTACGATTTTTTGTATACTTCAATGCAACGTGTCGCACATCTTAGCCGTCAAATGAAATTCTCAAAATATATATGGATTGGAAGATAAACTTCAGTACTTCCTGGAAACCGCATGCGCATCAAATGATTTTGAGAATTACGCGATTTAGACGCAATTTAAAATGTATATTTCATAATATTTTATGATTTATTCCTATTTATGGAACCCTAAGATTTATCGGAAGGGTTTTGATATAATCCGCAAGTCGTATACTTATACACAAAAATTGATTATTATATATGTCAATTTTTCGGCGAAATTCGGGTAAAATAGCAGAATAAAAACAACAATTTTTTCTGAAATTTCTTGTATAAAATTAAAAAAAAAAAATATGATGCCATTATTTTTTCGAACCAAAAACAAATATTTTTCTTCAATATTTTTTTTTTCTGTCGCTGTGATTTACAAATCGCTACACGGACTTGTGTGATTTTGATGTCATTTGATTCAGCATGCTGTTTAGATTATGTAGATATTGTTAAATTAATTTTTAGGTGTGTGTATGTCATTAATGTATTGAAAATATTGATGTAATCTGCTATATTTTTTTTTTATTTTTCTTATATTTCGTGAAGATGTGCAACTTTATCGCGATTATTATAATATATTGATATTCTTATTTTGCGAACGGTTTCGGAGTCAGAACATATTTCTCTATATGTGTACCAAAAATCATTGATGTGCCACAAAAACAAAAAAGCTGATTTTTTGAAAATGGAATATTAAAAAAGTGGCAATATTGTCCATATACTTTATAGGGTCGGAAATGATTATTTCGATGCGTTACAAACGGAAAAACAAAACTAATATACCCTCCATACTATGGTGGAGGGTATAAAAATGGGTGAAAATGTTTTGAAGTCAACAATGTATGTCCGATCGACAACAATTTTCGTTCATTCAAACAAAATCACTATGGAATAATTAGAATTGATTTTGGTTTCATTGGGAAATGGTGAATAACTTTTTATTGAAATAATATTAATAAAAATAGTTTCATAGTGAATAATTAATCTATATATTTGGATTAGTGATTATTAAATATTGTACTGCGTCCACTATATATGTTTGCTTATGCTGATATTAATATATTTTTTTCTTATTGTATAAATCGTTCAATAGAAGTGAAATGTATTGGCAAATATTTCAACATATTCACACGTTTTTATAATAAATATTTTTCTTCGAAATTGATCGAATTGATTTTTATTATTTCATTAAACATTCACATAATCATGATATATTGTCCTTAATAGCAATATTAATGATATTGCCCAGTTAGCATTTTGCATAAATATGGAAATTCTTGAGAATAGCTAATATTCATTTTGTTTTTGAAAAATTGTTCTATGATGAATAAATTTGCAAATAATGAAACTAGTTTCAAAGTGCTTCAGATATAGATAGTTTATGATTTATTATACTTAATATAAATATCACAATTTGCAGTTGAAAACACAAATATTTAATGTCTAATATTTGCAATATAATATTATAGTTTGGGCTTTTAGTTTGTAAATTTATATTTCGACGCATTGTCAGTGTATAATAATGCATGTTATTCGATCGAGACGATATTTTTATATTCTGCGTCAAAACAAAAAAAAAAAATAAATAAATAAATAAATAAAATAAAAAAATAATAATGCAAACTTTTGTTATTCGATTGGATCTACTCATGATTTGCTCGAACCGACTTCATGATACCCAACATCCCATTACGTATATGGAGGGTGATTTTTAGCTATTATCCTTTTTAGCAAAACTGCTTTAGTTCAGTTCAGTTTACGCATGTTTCGTGTTTTGTTTCAGTATCAAACATTTTCAGTTTGGTTTGTAGTGTTACCAAGAATTGTCCAATAAGAACCCATTGCACCAAATTTCAGCGAATTCGGTTGAAATGCGAATTCATGAACGCCAAAATATTTTGAACGCCAAAATATCTCAAATATATGGGGACAATGCCTCAATGAACTTCTACAAAATTCGGATTAATTCGGAGATATTAATCCGAATTTTTCATACAACATAAATTCTTGAAATTGAATACCGAATGTAAGTCGATTAAAGGAATCGAAATTGATCTGTGTTTTTATGTAATTATTTTTTTCACAGCATGATTAATTTCGTTCAACATCTTCAAACTGTTAACATTCAAAGCCACAAGAAAGTAAAATAGAAATGTAAATTAATATTACATAAGATTTGTTAACGGAATTAAAACATCTTACATGGGCATTGTATATTGTATTTGAAAGAAATGTATATTGGGTGGGTAGCATGATTTGCGAATTTCTTTCTTTCAAATAAAGACCACCAATGAGGTCAAGAAAAAGTAACATGAAATGCTATACTATTTGTAATAGGGTGAATGGTAGTAGAGTATTTGCCGTTAAAAATAAATTTCCATTATATTTTTTAATAAAAATATAAATTGAAAATAATTGGAAATAACATTTTTTCTTTGTGCTTTTATCTTTTACAACAGTTATCTCCCACAATGTGCCGGTAACCAGACAACCAACATTTACTTGAGACATCACAAGTTGCAGCAGCAGCAGCAACACTGGCGGGACATTTTGGCCAGGCAGCCAGCCAGTCGGCAACAGCAAACATAGATTTGTAAAACGATAAGAAAACAATTTTTGTTTTTTTGACAAAAGTCAAGAAAAAGTTTAACGAAATCAAAGAGTTTGTTATAACACCCTCACAGCAATTTTTAAGGCGAGGAATGAATGAACAAACCCCCAACAACTACAAATGTTGTATCATAGATACATGTGCAGTCAATATCATACATACAACTCAATACATTAATTAACAACATTGCCATACCAGAATAATGCTCCAACAATTTAAGTCAAATTGTACAAAGGTAGTAGTGATAGCAACAACAACAATCAACCAAAAATTATCGAACATCAATATTGTCAATAACATCAGCAACACCAACAACACAAGCAACATGCCAACAACATCTCTATCAGCAATGGTATTATCAAAAGTGTCGTCTTCTTCTGCACCATCATCTTCATCGTCAATGGAATCGGAATTTTTATTATTTTTGTTGCAATTATGATTCACCATTGTCATCATCGAAAAACTAACAATCAACAAAAGTCAATGGGTTTTATAAAAAACATTTCATTTACATAAAATATTGATTAAAATTCTTTTAAAAGTTTTAAAATCGAAAAATACGAAACTAGTATCCAAGTAAATCCCCAAAACAAGAATTTTGTTTTAAATCTTCTTTTAACTATCATTGACATATTCAGACAAACACGATTCACAACGAACGATACAAAAATTAGACTGAGAGATCTTCATCGGAAGATAGTTTGCAGAACACATTTAAACGTTTGATTAAAAATAAAAACCAACAACGAGAATAGTATCTACCATAGCAGCTGATCTTTACCATCATCATCATCACCAGCTAAGTGCCAAATTCAACGACAGACACCAGGCATGGCACACTTTTGCGGATTCATCAAATTTATATTTTTACTTTTGGTAAGTTTATTTTTTTATGATTAAATTTTTATAAGTTCTAAAAAAATAATATGAATAAAATAAAAAAATATAAAACAATATGTATTAAAATGTTCAGTCATATGGTTTCTTTTAGAAAACCTGTCCGTCCATGTTAAATTCAATTTCATGTAAATGTTCTTTCGAAAAGGAGGAGTCTGTTAGGAGACATATGTAGAATATACCCAATGCGGTGAAGGGTATCATACAGTCGGCCCAGTCCGACTTTATTATTTTATGTATATATAACCAGTGAGCGGAGCAGTATAGTCGAACGGGCCGACCATATGATACCCTACACAACTTCCACGAAAATCTAACTTTTTTTGGTTCTATACTCTAAGCTTTGGCAATATTTCGAGATATTGTAACCCTTTTGACCGACTAGAGGTCGGCAAATATTACTAATGTTCAGTACAACTTGTCTTACTTGTTACTTGTCCAGATTCCCTTCACCGTGGGTTGTGTTGTTATGTTCGGTTTTCAATTATGGCCTATAGATTGATTAGATTGATTCAAAGCGATCAGCGCTATATTTCCGCCCTCTAGTGTGGTAATGGGTTACTAAATAATATGTGAATACGTAAACACCTTGAAAGATCAACCACTCCTCTTGGATATATTATCAAATCCTGGGGTCTATGTCCTTCGAGAGTAAATATATAAGCTATAGAATACAAAGTTTTTAATTTTTCACACAAAAGTCAGGGTCCATTTGACCCGCTAAATATCGACCGATCTTTATCAAAACAGGCATGTTTATTCTTTGGCTCAATCCCCTTATCCATGCAAAAATTCGAGATTTTTGGGCCATAATTGGGGCCTCTGGAGCGACCAGAAAAACCGACAAAAATTAAGTATTTGGTCCATTTCATCTCCCAAAATATTAACCGATCTTTACCAAAAACAATAGTAGTCTTCATTGGGCCGAACCCATCCTGCATGCAAAATTTCGTGAAGATTGGTCCATAAGTGTGGCCTGTATCGTGTTTACAAATTATAATGGACAGACGGAAGGACGGACACACATGTCTAGATCGACTCAGCTAGTCGAGATATGACGATCGGTATACTTAAAGGTGGGCCTAGGGCCAAACTCTTGGGGCTACACAAAGCTATAATACCCTGACAACATAGTTGTGTAAATTTAGCATAGCGTTCTGAATGCAGTCTGGATTGGTGTGTGTTCAGTTTCGTTGAAATCGGTTCAGGTTTAAATATAGCTCTCATATATTTTTTCGCCCTATTTTATGTAAATAGTGTACCAAAGCCATTATATGTCTTTCGATTTGCACGAAATTGTGCATGGCATACTGAATTACGTCTATAATGATGAGTGCTAAATTTCATCGAAATCCGTTCAGATTTAAATACAGCCCCATACATATTTCGCCCGATTTGATTTAAATACTTATTTACTTAGCTGGCTTGTTACAGAACGGTTGTTCCATAAGCCGAACTTAAAAAAGATTTCCAAGGGCGTCGGTCTTGTGCGCATCTCCTACAATTTGAAAGGCCACGTTCAAAGATGTTGTTTTCTACTTGGTCTTTCCATCTAATTCGTGGCATTCCCCTTCTACCGGAACCATCAGTAGGCTCGCTTTTATATGCACAATATGGCCTAGCCACCGTAGTCGCTGCAGCTCAATACGACTGAGTATGTCGATGTCCGCGTATAAATTGTAAAGCTCGTTGTTCATTCGACGCCGATATTCACCGTCGACGCAGATCGGCCCGTAGATCTTTCGAATAATTTTCCTTTTGTCTTTTCTATTCTTTTCTTGAGTTTGGTCTGCGTGAGGTGGCCTTGTTTCTGAACTGCTTATTTAGACCATAGTAGCATCTGTTGGCCATCACAGTCCTTCTCGGAATTTCAAAACTGATGTCATTCGTTTTATTTATGTCGATGCCAAGGTATATAAAATCTTTAACTACCTCGAAGCTGTACTTCTCAAGTTCCACAGTTGGTCCGAGTCTACTGGACGTCTTGCGCGTTGATACCATCAGCTTGGTCTTCTCGCCGTTTACTGCCAGACCTACCTTGGCAGACTCCTTTTCAATTTGTTCAAATGTGGCTGTTACCGCTCGCAATGTTCGACCTATTATATCGATGTCATCGGCGTAGGCGAGTAACTGATGTTGTTTGGTGTACAGAGTGCCATTTCTGTTCACCTTTGCGTCTCGTATGACCTTTTCCAGTAGGATGTTAAAAAGATCACACGACAAACTGTCACCTTGTCTGAATCCTCGTTCGGTATTGAAGGGCTCCGACTTTAACTGCTGACCTTGTGTCACTTAAAGGTATCCTGCATAGCCTATTAATTTTGCAGGAATGCAGAACACAGACATGGCTTTAAACACCTCTGAACGGATAAGGCTGTCGAATGCGGCTTTATAGTCGGCGAATAGGTGTCCATGTGTTTTTCGTGAGTCTTTTCCAGGATTTGGCGCAGAGTGAAAATCTGCCAGGTCTGAAGCCGCATTGGTATGGTCGAATAATGTCAATCGTTCACATAGCACACTGGATAGCACTTTATATGCGATGGGAAGAAGGGTAATTCCTCTATAGTTGTCGATTTGATTTAAATGGTGCACTGAATTTCCAATATTTGCCCGATAAGACCTAATTTGGAATACCATACCGTATTTAGGCTATAATGACGATTGTTAAGTTTCGTTGAATTCGATTGAAATTTAGATATAGCTGCCATATATATATTTCGTCCGATTTTAAGTAAATGGTGCACAAAAGACCCAAAATATGCTCGATTGGCATACAATTTTGCAAAGCTAAGTTATTTAGGTATAACCTAAAATATTTAAAATTCGGACCCGGTTTAGATATACGAGTTAATGGAGTGGATTTCCAAACTCTCGAAGGGTGTTACCGATTTCATTTCAACTTTGCTTATTGTAATTTTTCTTATATCAAGTTCGAAGATGGGAATCCGCTTATATTCGCTACACTTCTTTTGGTACCTCTCACACAAAATGGTCAACATCTTTCTGAATATTAACACTAGATTGCCGAAGGCGGTGATTTTGACCGTTTTTCAATTTCAAGTACAAAAACACTTTTTTTTTTAAATTTGGTGACTTTTTGTACCACATAGAATTACGTTTATTATAAAAAAGTTACCAAATTTTAAAAAGCTGTGTCATTATATATGCAGTTGTTTTTGTACTTGAAATTGAAAAACGGTCAAAATGACCGACTTCGGCAATATAGTGTTAATTTTATAATATCATGAGGACGGACTAACCGATTTGTACCAAACTGAATTATCTCGGTCTAATCTTTGTGGTACCTTCCCATAAGGGTCAATATTTGAAAACTTATAAATCCAATAATGAGACCAATCATTGCACAACTTCTGGTTGGTTCCTCCCACACAAAGCGTAATCAGTTTTGAATCCAATATCAAAAGACTGGATTGTCCGATTTGATACTCATCGGTCGACTCCTTCTGGTATCCACTCCACAAAATGTCAAAATTATTAAAATTGTTTTGTCCCAATATCAAGCAAGTAGAATGTTAAATTTTATCCGAATTCTGAACATAGTAATATTTTTACCAAACCTACACCAAGTTCCACACCTTCTGGTACCTCCCCCTAAAGTGCCAACATTTTGAAATTTGAACCATCTATTATACATCTAATATTTTTACGAAACATAAATTAAATCCGATGATGGAGTCTATAGGACAACTTCTCCTGAGGTGTTAAATAGGTTGTTAGATGCTCATTAAAAATACCTTATATCGGTATGTTAAAACAGGAAGCTGCATTTTCCACCATGAGGTTGTTTTATTCTCTACAAATATGAAATGACAAATATTTTTACAAAACCTAGACCACTCCTGAGGATTGCACTCATCGCTCGACTCATTCTGGTGCCCACTCCACAAAGTGTCAACATTTTTAAAATGTTTTTGTTCCTAGATGAATCAAGTAGAATCATCGATTTGATCCGAATTGTCCGTATCGTATTTTTTTTAACCCAACCTACACCAAGATCGAAGAGATTTTCTATTCTCTGCTAATAGGAAATAACAAATTATAGTCGCTTAGCTTAGAAAATGGGCTCAGACATAAACAAACTGGAAAACTTGGCTGTAATTAATTTGCACTCTCATTGGGGGTGAAAATCTCACTAAATATTACCCCAAGTTTCGGGAAGGTATATTAAAGGTGGGGTGTATATTAAATTTGTCATTCCCTTGCAATACCTCGTAGACCCCATCATGTTTATATATTCTTGGTAATAATAAATTGCTATAACTGTCTGTTGAAATTACGATAGAGCTTTTGTACATACACTGTCGCTACTCCTGGGATGTTTGCTATTGAAAATGGCATATATAGATCCAAGTTTAGGAATAGTCCCCATAGAACGATACAACAAAATATTCGTCATATTTGGCAAGTTTTCCAATGAAATTGGATGAAATTTTGTGCTTTGGGTTCTCATTGGGTAGCAGATCTTTTTACCAACTATTATCTATGGCATGGCATAGCTAGCATTAATGAACGTCCCGAACGATTACATGTATTTCTGCCAAGACTTCAGGGAAACTTTCTGCGGTGAATCACTCACAATTTATCGTCCTACATTAGTCAAATGCCTCAAGTTTGCTATAGAAACAGGCGACCATTTGCTTCGAAGTTTTTCTCCCATGAAAAACTTTTTCGTTCGATTTTGGTCGTATAGGGCTTATATTCATAGAGCCGTGATTCGTCACCAGCGGCGTAGAGTATTGCATAGTGTGTAAGACTACATAGCGTTGTGCTTTAGGGATACGTGGTCGAACGTAAGCGTCGACTTTTAGAATTTTCGATTTTTTGCTTTTGAATAAAACGGCGACTTTTCGATCTGGTCAAACCTTTGAATTTCTAACGACTAATGAAAAATCGACTAAAAATTCGATTGTTTACATGAACAGAACATGAACATGCCAACAGAGAAAATAAAATTCTGGAATGTGTAAGTTTTGGGCAATTTGGGCTTTGTTATAATAAACAACGTAATTATGAATAAAATCTAAAGTCGACTTTTCGATTTCCTTAAAGATCAAAAGTGGACTTCGACTTTTAGACTTTTTTTAATACAAAAAATCGATTAATCGAAAATCGATTTACATATACCTAGTGGGCTTGGTTTGAATCCCTTCCTAGAAGGAAAAATTCTTCAAAATGGTTTTCGAATATTTTAAAAAAGTGGCATTCTAATAACTTCGGTATGAGAAAATGGTGGTCGTGGAAAATGGTAAAACTAAATAAGCAAAGACCCTAACCGAAAAATTCACGGAGACGTTGTTTCTAGGAAACGATAGATGGCTGCCCCATTACCTAGGACAGGCTACAACAGACCTATCATCTACTTAGTAGAAATGACAAACAGTGTCGATTAGCGAACGATCTTTTAAGATGACAATGCTTGTTGGAAGACGTTTATTTCCAAGAGGAGTAACATGAGAAAAATACAGGTTCTTGGGGATATAATGCATGGGGTTTTGTTTCCTCATTTTGAAGGGTAATCCATATTCAAAAAACAAGGTATGACATCTTGTTAGCAGATTTCAATTATGATTTTGCTATATCGGCCGTTACATGAATATATTTCAATTCATCTAAAGACTGCATTCATATTAACCAAAATCCTAAGTTCCCATTCCATCATAAAAAGGAAATACAAAATAACATTAATGATTCTCATGTCAAACGATCGATATCTTTTAAAATTAATTGATTGATTGAATTGTAAAGCATCACTCATTGAAATAATTCAAATTCGAACAAAAATTGATTATATTTTCAAATAAAGATTCCATGAATATTTACGAAATGACAGAGCCAAACAAACCATAGCTAATTAATGTAACGAAACGAATGCACAATTGTTTGATGAAGACATTCGGAACGACGAGCAATGGAGGGCAGACAGTCCGGCATAGACCCAACGAGCTCTTCATCAGCAAATCAATTAATTGCTGGTGTAATTTCCAAACGGCCATCCACAACTCCTATTGCTTCCATTGCTGGCTACATCAAATACCAACGAAAAATAGTTTCATTGTTACTATTGTTGTTGTTATTTTAGATGTTACTTACAACAACAAGTACTCAGTAGTTTTCGGTGTGTAATCTATAATTTGTAAATTGTATTCCGATTTTTATTACCCGCCGTGTTGTGTAAGTGCACGGTGAACATTTTTTTCGTGTACTTTACACAGTGCAGCGAATGGGCTAAGGCATTACAAGTTGTGATAGGAGGAGAAGGTTGGTACAGGGGGGCCCTGGGTACCAAGCGGCGCATGGTTAACATTTTATTTTGTTGTTGCTTTGCATTAGTTTTACTACCCGCACAATAGTTTAAAGCGCCTTGCCTATACCTAACAACATTCTAAGCAAGTTAGTGGTTTTTGTTAAAGCTGCTGCTTCGTTTCACTAGTTCGGCGGCCCGCATTTTGTTTGTTGCCTTACTTGTAATTGTAACAAATTGAAATTTATAACATTTGTGAATAGCTAATGTTAGTCACTGGGTCGGTTGGTTAGTTCACTGGAAGACTGGCTGGCTAGCTGGCCGGCTGAATGGTCAGCTGGTATGTTTGTTGGTTTGCTACACGTTTTCACTTTCATTTTGCATCGTCCACGTCGTCGTCGCAGTCAGCCAGCAATGTGGAGGCGTTGGTGGTCTGGATACTGATGTCTATTATGTCAGCAAATGGGCGAGGGTTACCAGAGTAACATGAGAAATTCCCAAATGACGGCAAAGAAATAAAAAAAAAAACAATACATTCAAATAGAATTTCTTGGATTTTGCCAATGTGGTTGAGTGGTTTTTCATTTGAATTTGGGTAAATTGAAATGAAATATTTGTAGGGGGAATTTTATATTCGTTTAATGGGGATTTTGTGTTTTTAATTAAAAATTTTGGTATTTTGTTACAATTTTATAGATTTTTCTTCTTGGTGTTTGTGAAAAATGTAAATTTCAGCGGAAGAAGAAAATTTTTTCAAAATCATTTTCGAATTTTTGTAAATATGTGATAAAGTTAACTGCAGATGAAGTACATCCGAAGCCTCCTGACATGTTAATTATCAACCTCGGCATCCATATTAACATATGATATTTAGACAAAATTAGGAATGTCAGAAGATAACTCCACTCATAGGAAAATTACAACATAATAAGCAAACTCAAACTTTAAATAAGCGTTGTCTCTAGACAAATATAGATGGCGATCTCATAACCTATGACAAGCTACATCAGGCCAATCCTCTACGTGTACTTAGCTGGAGGAAAGCAATGTTTAACGAAACCATGCTTCGTGAGATTCCTATGCTCCAAAGAGGAGCAAAAGAAAAAGATCTAGACAAAATTCTGAAGTTTATGTGAAATTGCATGCCTATCGGACGAACGTGAGTTTCTTGTGATTCATTGTCATGAAATTGGGCAAAATTTGGATTCAAAATGATATATCATAATCTGACCACATATTTGAGCTATGTCTAAAGCTTAAACGATTCTTACGAATTGTAATAGGATACAATTTCAATAGCATTGCAATTGGACACAAATTGCGACGCACGGACACATGGGCTTCAGGAAGTCCCTAAAAATCCGTATAATCTCAAAGAATGACCAAATCTAACAATTAACCAGAGGTAATCAAATATTGGATTGTCTACTGCGGGTTGTAATTCAATAGAGATTATGAAGAGTACACATCTTTGCGAGATTGCTGTCAGTTATTATGTTGATAGTTATTCCTTGGGAATGGTCCAAGCTTATGTTGATGAGATAGGATGAGATTCCCCTCTTGACTAAAGAATGATTATCAGATTATCAGATGTATTCAGTGGTTCTCTATGGAAAATTTAAACTACACGACTTTAAAAACGAGGTCTGTTCGGTATTCTACGTTTGTCCAAAAGTTGCACTGCTCAGGAGATGTTAGGCGCAGATCGCGACGATCTTCTCCAAAGGTTTGATTTTCCGGATTCCAAAATATATTTCCTATGTAGAAAATTTTGCAATATTGTCCATGTTTAGAAACAGCCCCCTTGTAAAGGCAATTTAATGGTCTTAGGCACATTTCAAACAATAGTGGAAGTAATTTGGGATTCCGTATTCATGGAGGGTGAAAAAATTAATGCTAAAAAATATGAAGGTCCCGCCCTATTTTCGGTATTTTGGAGATTTTAGCCGAATTTTCAAATCGAAGTGGATGTAATTTTACATTTCAGTTTCTTGATAGGTAGCATTTTTTTCGTATAAATTTTGCAATATAGGTCAGCTGTTTATTTTGAATGTGAAGCAAATATGGAATTTGCTAACAATGCACCTGTATTTTTGGATGTGATCTTGTGGATTCTTGATGGGTAATACAAATCTTGGCAAAAATTGTATATAGAGGATAAGATACAAAATGGGTTTACAGTTTTATTATAATCTCTATATTTTCGATCTAAGGGACTGTAATGTGCCTTTTCTGGTTCTTGACATCCCGTGGTCTTGGAGGGTAATAAACATCTTAGCAGAAAAAAGTAGGTCCATATATTGACTTATTTCCTATAAAAAAGATTCTGATCTATTTAAGTTGTTTTCATGGTGCTGGGCGCACTTAACCGATAATCTCACTTAATTTTATGTATTGTAAAGCTGCTACTTCAGTTTTCCAACCCTTTCCTTTTGGAGCCTTTAGAGTCTAAAACAAGTGTAAAAGCGTTAAATTCGGCCCGGCCGAACTTTGGATACCCTCTAGATATACTGACAGGTACTTGAAATAAAAATATAGGGAACATAAAAAAGTAGTACCTACATATATAAAGTGTGTCTATACCGACATTTGTACAAACCGATTATGGTCTTAATTATTGGTCCTAGACCCAATGTATCTTTGGACCAAATTAGTTTGAAAAAAGTTTGATTTCATCTAAACTTTGCCTATATTATCATTTCCTCCAATATTAGTTCAAGTTCCAACATGGGGAATATCGGTCCACTCCTTCTGCTACCTCCCACGCAGGGGCTGGGCCTAAATGCGGTTTACAGTTCATATATATGAATATAACTAAGGTTAATTATCGAACCTTATGTTCTAGTTTTTTTCGTATCTTCCGCAGATGAAATGATTACAACAGAGTATTAGAACCAAACCCAAACACGGAACAAATCATATAACTATTTTAATATAAAAATGGGGTTTTAGGAGACGATCCCAAAAAGGAAGAGAATATTAAAAATTTTTTGTTAGGGAGTTTTGTTACCATATGCGACTACAAAATACCAAATTTCAACGCATTCGGTAGAAAAATGAGCTCAAGAACCCCAAAATACCGAAAATTGGGGGTACCCTTATATGGGGGCTATCCGAAAAATGGACCTATATTTATATTTTTTGTGGAGAGATTTGGTACCTAATAAGAAATCAAAATACTAAATTACAGCCAATTCAGTGGAAAAATACGACCAAAACCCCCAAAATACTGAAAATTATGAGGTGCCGTTATATGGGGGCTACCAGAAAAAGTGGACCTATATTTATAATTTTTTGTGGAGACATTTAGTACCTAATATGAACTCAATGTACCGAATTTCAGCGTATTCGGTTGACAAACGCGCTCAAAAAACACAAAATACCGAAAATTGGGAGGTACTGTTATATGGGAGCTATGCCTAAACGTGGATCGATATATCCCATCTTCGAACTTGTCCTGCCTGCAGACAAAAGGCAAACCTATGCAAAATTTCAGCTCCCTATCTAAATTCCTTCAGAAGATAGCGTGATTACTACAGACGGACGGACATGGCTAGATCGTCTTAGAATTTTACCCTGATCAAGGATATATATAACGGAATGACAAAATTAATATATCCTCCATACTATGGTGGAGGGTATAATTACAAGTATTCACAATGGCAATCTCTCGTCTGATTTAAAGAGGTCCTGAAAGAAACGACGTTTTTATGTGATTTTGTTTTTTATGCTTATTAAATTTTGTCATTTCCTTAACAACCCTTAAAAATAATCGCCGGGATCAGAATATTTTTTGGAATTTTGCTTCTATGATTTTTATACCCTTCACCACACTGTGGTACAGCGTATTATGTCTTTGTGCATATGTTTGTAACAGGCAAAAGGAAACGAGATAGAATCATTGAGTCGATTTATGCATGCCCGTTCGTCAGTCCGTCTGTCTGTGCATGTTAAATTGTAAACAAAGTACAGATCGCATTTATGATCCGAATTGGATGAAATTTGGCACAGCTGCTTTATTTGGCCTAAGGACGAACCCTATTGAAAATAAGAAAAAGGTTCAGATTTAGATATAGCTCCCATATTTCGTCCATTTCGTCCCATTTTAAGTAAATATTGCATCAAAGACCCAAAGTTAAGCCAATTGCCACAAATGTTTGCCACAACTTACTGATGATAGTATAGCTTAAAATGTGGCAAGTGTCGTTGAACCAAAACATGGCCGATACCCTACTAAAATTAGTATAACCTAATTAGTGAATGTTTCATAGAAATCGGTTCAGATTTTGATATAGTTTCAATTTATATTTTCGTCCGATTTTAAGTAAATGGTGCACCAAACTCCGCATGTTTGTCAGATTGACACGATATTGGGCACAACGTACAAAATTTGGCAAAAAATTATGTATTGCATTTTGTAGAAATGCAGACATAGCCCATATATATTCATAGCCCGACTTCATGTTAATTTAGCTCCAAATAATCAACGAGTGTCCGATGGACATATTTTTGTCCTAATGCAACAAAGAACTCTATATCTGTCCAGAATAAAAAAATTAGTATAGGTTGCAGAATGATATGTTTATAGATTGATCTATGTCGGTTTACATTTAAGTAAAGATCACATATTTTAGTTCATCCTAATTCAAAAATATACCCGAAGTGGTGAAGGGTATCATATAGGCGGTCTCGTCCGACTTTACTATGTTTCTCCCTGGTTGTTAATGCAAATGGGAACTACCAAAATGATCAATATTGTCCCAAGTTTCAGGGTAGACCCCATAATTTCTGGTTTTGACATGTTTTTCAGCCAAACTGGCTGTAATTTTATATTTTGAGGTCAAATCTCATTACCAAAAATTTTCAATATCGGTCCCCATTCGGTTAGTATCTCGTATTACGGTAACACCACTTTAGAATTTCAGACATATTTTGTAACCGTCTCTCATAGATTTTAGGTATTTGAAATGTCCACCTCACGGTGAAAGGTATTAAATGTTCGGCGTCGGCGAATTGAACGATATTAACTTGATCTACGTATCAAAGATTAACCCTCAAAGGAATCATAACCTCAGATCTGCTGTTGCCGATTTATTTTGACGAAGGAATATCTAGATGACGTTGATTGTATTAAGCTTGGGCGGTTTATGGGGATGGCATACCCGTAGTCCTTCTCAGGCAGGACATACAAACCAGCAGGCTTTATTTTCCTCTAATAACCTATTTTGTAACACATATAAATATTCGAATTTAACCACCAATATCTTTTAGGTAAAGTATAGCCATGCTCGACCGTTAATCCGGTTGGATTGTTCACCCTATAATTATCGGTTTTTTAAATATTTTATGAATGGAGTTATATTTATTACATTTATTTCAGAAATGAGCCCATCAAATACTGGTAGTTTATGAAATTTAACATTAACATATATTTAAAAATCGACCTCTTTTAAAATCACCCCGTTCTTTATTTATCGTTTTTCTCATAACCAAACAAGTCAGCAAAGAACCAAATAGCTCTACAACAAATCCATTGCTATTGCAACTTAGTGATTGCGTGCAATTATTTACTTAGTTTAGCTTTCATTTTTTTTTGTTGCTGCTGTTGTTCGTCTTATTTCATTGCAAAGTAGTTATTATTCTACAGTTTTGATTAAAGGCATACCAAATCGAAGGCTTGTTATGGTTTTACAGTAAATGACGACTGCGACGATTTCATTTGAAATTCGATTTGAATTCCAGTTAAATCACATAATCCAATTACAGTTTTATGTGATTGTTATTTGATTGGGTCTTTCATTACAGAGACTCAAAATGTAAATGACTAATCGTTTAATAATACATTGGTAGTTTGATTGTTGCTTTTGTTGTTGTTATTATCGTTTAAAAAGACTTTCATTTTATAGATCGACATGATTAACCTATATTTGCTGCAAGATATTTAGATTACTTGCCGTTGATAAATATGCCATTAAAAATGAATAAAAAAATCGTTTTAAGTTTTTGATTGTCAATGAAATGAAATGTGTGAAGTTGTAAAACAATTGGCATTTATGTACAAATCGATTAGGTAAATGTTATGTGTGGGTTTTTATAGCCCACATTTGTCATTATGGAGGAAAGGATTTAATGTGAAATTATTTAAATATCGCTAAATTAATATACATATATTCAATAAAAAAATGAAAGAACAATTTCCAACTAATGCCTCTAAAAATAAAAAATCTGACCGCCGTGAAAATTCCGGCTGGATGGTGCTTGAAATTCTGCACCCAAGTTCCGCAAACCATTTACTGTCAGTATCATCACAGTAGATATTGTGAACTTCGTTAATGTGTGATATAGATTTCTCTGTTGTATATTGGACGAGGGAGATAATCGGTTATTTCCTTCCAATTTATTTATCTATGATTAAAGTCCCTGCAAAAGTTATGCGGAGCAACTTAACAACCACAAACCGTTCATCTAATTTTGTAATTGCTAAAATTTCTGCCTGAGAGACGTTCCAAAATTCGTTAACTGTTTTGAGTTATTTTTACATAGTTCGCAACACTTAACCACTAACTTAAACACTGATCCAGTGCCGTTTTCAATCTAGGAACCATTTGAGCTGAAATGCCACTTGTCTAGGATTCCCTACTCGGAATAATTATATTCAAATTCCCGAAGTCAAGGCAGCTACGCTCCTGTTTCAATTCATCTTTGAGTGTTTGCTTGGAAGCTAATCGACACGTTCAATGCCTGAAGATTAAGAATTACGCTAAAATCTTACTTTTTCCCATGGACCAGTTAGAAGGAGCGATTCCGATCACTAAACAATACTTTGTTTGCAAATTCCTGTCATCAAACTAGAAATCCATAGGTTAGTATATGGATAACTGTCGTAATGTCCAGCCAATAATCACAACCGGAGGGAAAGTACACCTCCACAAAATTCACACTTATGTGCCTAAGAGGTTCTAGAGCAACAGACAAAAATAGTTTTTGTCCGACATTCGAATTTTCGTGAAGATTGGCCCATAACTTTGGCCTGTATCGAATTTAAAAATTATAATGGGCAGGCGGATAGGCACACATGTGTAAATCGACTCAACTAGTCTAGATAAGACGATCGGTATATTAAATTATGGGTGTAAGACTCTTGGGGCACACAAAGCTATTAACCCTACAACTTATTCATGCTCAAAGCTCTGATAGTTCTCCAGAAAAAATATTTAAAAACAATCCACGCTTCTAAATCTGATATTCCTGACAAAAATATTAAAAATTTTGCTTATAGCTCTTTCCCTATATTTTATTTATTTTAAGAAAATTCTCGCCTATTGCTTCAGAAAATCAAAATTAATACTTCTAGTAGTCCTTCAAAGGAAATTATTTAAACTAATCCGCGCATACAACTTGATAGACCTTCTGAAAAATATTAAAAAAATCGTAGCATATAGCTCTGGCATTTCCTCTGATTTTTTATACCCTTCACCACTCTGTGGTGCAGGGTATTATGTCTTTGTGCATATGTTTGTAACAGGCAATAGGAAACGAGATAGACACATGGTTCCTTTTGTGAATATGCATAGAATCACTTTTTAAGACGATCCATGCATAGATCCGTCCGTCCGTCAGTCTGTCTGTCTGTCTGTCCATCTTAACTTGTGAACAAAGTACAGTTCGCATTTATGATCCGAATTGGATGAAATTTGGCACAGCTCATTTGTTTGGCCCAAGAACGAACCCTATTGAAATTGGGAAAACTCGATTCCGATTTAGATATAGCTTCCATATATATTTTCGTCCGATTTAATGTATATGGTGTACCAAAGTCCCTATATATCTTTCGATTTGCATGAAATTTGGCACAGCGTACTGAATTAGGTCTAGAATGATGTGTGTTAAGTTTCCTGAGAATCGGTCCAGATTTATATATAGCTCCCATATATAGTTTGGTCCGATTTTATATCCTTCGATTTGTACGGAATTTGGCATAGCGTAATGAATTAGCTATAGAATGACGTGTGTTAAGTTTCCTGAAAATCGGCCCCGATTTAGATATAGCCTCCATATATATTTTCATCCGATTTTATGTAAATGGTGTACCAAAGTCCCTATATATTTTTCGATTTGCACGAAATTTGGCATAGCGTAATGAATTAGCTCTAGAATGATGTGTGTTAAGTTTCCAGAAAATCGGTCCCATATATATTTTCGTATATGGTGTACCAAAGTCCCTATATATCTTTCGATTTGCCGAAATTTGGCACAGTGTACTAAATTACGTTTAGAATGATGCGTGTTAAGTTTTCTGAAAATCGGTCCAGATTTAGATATAGGTCCCATATATATTTTCGTCCGATTTTATGTAAATGGTGTACCAAAGTCCCTATATATTTAAATTTCGTGTTAAATTTCGTGAAAATCGGTTCAGTTTGAGATATTGTATATTTTCGTCCGATTTCATGTAAATGATGCACCAAAGCCCCTATATATTTTTCAATTAGCACGAAATTTGGATTTATTAGTAAATGAAGAACTCTAAATGTGGCCGAATGCACAAAAGATATCGAAATAAATTTAACATATCATGTGACAAGTTTCAATGAAATCGGTTTAGATTTCGATATTTTGCTTTAAATTTATTTACATAATTTTGTCCCATTGTAAGAAGCAACTCTATATCTGAGCAAAATGACATGTTTAATTTCATGTTAATGGTCCTTCAAAAATGTAACGTCTGTTAGGATTTCATCTGTTGAATATACCCAAAGTGGTGAAGGGTATCATATTGTCGGCCCCGTCCGTCTTTACTGCTTTCCTTACTTTTTTTTTTTTTTTGAGAAAATCAGTTACAGCTCAGAAAAATATTTTTAATATTGCACCCATAAATTTGATATCTGAGCTCTGATAGTCCTCCAGAATATTTAACTATACTTGCTTATAGCACTGGTATTTCTTCAGAAAATTAAAAAATAATAATTTTTGAATTTCATTAATAAAACAAAATATTTGTTCGAGCTTTTATATTTTTCAATTTCTTTAGAAAAATATTTAATATTTTTAGCTCTAGTAGTACTATATTTCATATTTAAATAATACCCTCTACCACAGAATGGTGAAGGGTATAAAAATTCTCGCTTATTGCACTGGTTTTCCATCAGCAGAACGGAAATGAATTTCTGTGGAAATTTCCGACTTATAAGCCGAGATGAATGTATAATTTTCCTTAATCATAATTATGAAAAAATCACCCTTTTTAGCTCTGATATTCCATCAATAGTCTCGTTTGTTTTCCATAAAGTTACAGACATACCTTTTACTTCTGGAATGCAATGGAAAAAAATAAGTTTCTGTCTTAAGTCTTTTGTTTTATGAATGAATTCTTTGCTATTTTAACGCTATGATGCATTTCTAACCAAACGAAACTCCAAAGTTATGTTTATTTCATAAATGTTGCAATTAAACGTGATGTAAAACGTGTTATTTTTCGGCTATTTTTATCTTTCTTCTTTTTGTTTTTATCATTTTTAGGGTTTAAGCTCTTACACGATTTTCCGGCTTTTACCATTTTGGTCGAAAGTATAGGTTTTGAAAAAAAAAAAAAAACAAAACAAAACATGTTTAGCTAACCTTTGGCTATAGACCGACTGGCTAAAACTAAATACATTATTGTTTATGGCATTACATAAGTACGAGTACACTATTCCATTCAAAGAAATGTTTCTTTTGAGTCGATTAAAAGGGAGAACAAAGAAAATCCAAGTATTTGTTGTTCATAGTCTGGCACATATATGTGGTCTAGTATGTTACTAGGTCCTATTTCAAACATTTATCAATGTATTTATCTAAAGTAAATATTAAATGTTTTTTGTGTTTGTTTTTGCCTTTCCGTGCTTTGTTTTTGGTATTGATTGTGGGGACCAGCCAATGAAAGGTGTTTGGCTGGCAATTTGGCATTAGTGTCATGTGCCAGATTGCAGTCGAAGTTTGTAAAAAAAAAAACAAAACGAAACTTTATTATTTGAGGGTGTGTTGTTGTTTTAAATTTCATACAATTTTTATGTATGAAACGTATGTATATACCTAAGTGCATATATAAATTAAATAAAATTTTATTTTTGTATGACATTGATATAAATCAGAAAAATATATGTTTACATGAAATTCGTATGTTATCCTGCTATGTAAAATAGCGATATATCGGATTGCAACTAAACAAAAAATCTAATGATTGAATATCGATGGTGTGAAGTAGTTTGTTAACAGTGTGTTTTGCAAATGATAACAGTGATCGAAAGGTGGAATGTTATATAATAATTGTCAATGATTTCTGGTATGAAAGGAACATTGAGTTGGATGCCTTTCAATGCAGTATAAAGATTGGCATGATAGTTAAAATTATAAAGCGAGAACGACATACAGCCAATTCTAGAATTTAGAAATAAAATAAAAATAATTTAAAAACAAAGTCCGCCCAAGGAACCTATTTAAATTGGTGAAAATCGGTTCAGATTTATATATAGCTCCCATTTATATTTTCGTCCAATTTAATGTAAATGGTCCCTATATATCTTTCGATTTGCATGAAATTTGGCATTGCGTACTGAATTAAGTCTAGAATGATGTGTGCTAATTTTCTTGAAAATCGATTCAGATTTAGATATAGCTCCCATATTGTGCTTCGCCCGATTTTAGGTTAATTATGCAAGATCACATATTTAAGTGCATTCAATTTCATATCAATGTTCCTTCAAAAAGGCGACGACAGTTATGATACATATGTAGAATATACCCAAAGTGTGAAGGGTATCATATAGACTTTACAGACTTTACAACTTTTCTTACTGGTTTATTCTAAGCGTTTGAAGTTCCAATATTTTTTAAAAAAATCTACACCTTTCTTTTGGAAAAATATTTAAAAAGATTTTTCGGTTCAAATTTAGATCTAGCACTCATATAAATTTTCTTGTAATTTAACCATGTTTATCAAATTTTAATTAATAAATCGGCGTTCCATCCACCAGGTGGTGTGCATTCAAAATTCCTTAAAGCGGTATAGATTTTTATGTGGGGCTATGTTAATACATTATATGGTAGTATATATGCTCTTAAAATATTAGGCACGAACTTCAACATGTTGAAAATTAAGCGCCCCATTTGTATGGGGTTAAATTAGCCCCCATTAACCTTTATTTAATAATTTCTGGAAAGATTCTTGATGAAGGAATCTAATATGCTAAATTGTAGCTATATCGATGAGAAAATTCGCATAAAAACTTAATAATGCAGAAAAAGAGGGTGCATATTTATGTGAAGGCCCTATAAAAATGTGGACCTCTTAAGAAAAAAATGTTCAGAGATATGTGTTGTACTTTCCAATATCCCAGAATGCCAAATTACTGCTACAGCTGCTAAACTACTACTACTGCTAACTACCAAAACGTTAACCGATATTGATAATTTTTGGCATGACAATTTAATACCGTACTAAAGCCTGAAAAATCATATTAGAGGCAATTCGATTGAAAGTCGTGGTCATCCTTCTTAAACTACAGAATAAAGGGGGTACCCTTTTATGGAGGCTACCCAGAAATTTGGGTTAGGCCCAAAGGCCTTTAAACGCCGAGAATTTGGGGTACTGTTATGTGGTAGATAACCCGAAACATGGGCCAGTATTGATAATTATTGGTATGGAGATTTTCTGCTAAATGAGAATCCAAATCACTTGCACAAACTCTCCAAATACCGAAACTTGGTATGTAACTTCATGTCTTGTCTACCCCAAAAGGCGAACTAATGTTGTTAAGTTAATGTTGTTATTTTAAAAATTCCAACTTAAGAATCATAATTAACCATCTCCAGAAAAATCTGTTGCACAAATATGCTTATAATAATAGACGTCCCGTGGTATTTCGTTTGATTAAGGTCTTGAAGACCATATTACTTCAGAAAAACCAGTAAAGAGAGTAGTAAAGTCGGACTGGGGCGACTACATGATACCCTTCACCACTTTGGTATATTGTACATATGTATCCTTGCAATTGCATGTCAACGTTCCCTCGAAGGAACATACTCATGTCTTTCTGCAACCTATAATAAATTTAATTTCATTCGGGCAGATTTAGAGTCGTCTGCGTACAATGGGACAATTTTATGGAAAACGATTTGTAGCAAAATTGATATACGATATTCGGTAACAATTAAAAATCCAACAATTTAATTTCAATAGAAAAACATATGGAAGCTACGGTTGCATATGTACCAATTTCAACAAAACGAATAACGTCATTCAGGTCTCAATTTGATACGTTGTGCAAAATATCGTGTTTATGTAAAATTGGACGAATATATTTGTATATTTGAGAGCTACATCGAAATCTGAACCGATTTTTCCGAAACTTACCACACATCATTCTAGACTCAATTCAGTACGCTATACCAAATTTCGTGCAAATCGAAGGATATATAGGGTCTTTGCTGCACTATTTACATAAAATCAGACGAAAATATAAATGGGAGCTATATCGAAATCTGAACCGTTTTTCACAAAATTTGGACTTCATTCAGTATGTTATGCTAAAATTTGGGCAAATCCAAGGTTAGATAGGTATTTTGGTGCATCATTTACCTTTAATCGGACGAAAATATACATAGGAGATATATAAAAATCTGAACCGATTTTCTCGACACTTACTAGTCATCCTTCTAGACTCAATTCAGTACGTTGTGCCAAATTTCGCGCAAATTGAAATATATATATATAGAGGCTTTGGTGCACCATATACATACAATCGGACAAAACTATATATCGGAGCTATATCTAAATCTGAACCGATTTTCACGAAATGTTGCACACATCATTCTGGGCCTAATTCAGAACTCTATGCCAAATTTCTTGCAAATCTAAAGATATATAGGGACGTTGGTGCCCCATTTACATTAAATCGGACAAAACTATATATGGGAGCTATATCTAAATGTGAACCGATTTTCTCGAAACTTGACACACATCATTCTAGACACAATTCAGTATAATATGCAAAAATTCGCGTAAATCGAAAGATATATAGGGACTTTGGTGCCACATTTAACTTTAATCGGACGGAACTATATATGGCAGCTATATCTAAATCTGAACCGATTTTATCGAAACTTGACACACATCATTCTGAACCAAATTCAGAACTCTTTGCCAAATTTCATGCAAATCGAAAGATATATAGGGACTTTGGTGTCCCATTTACCCTAAATCGGACGAAACTATATACGGGAGCTATATCTAAATCTGAATTTTCTTCAATTTCAATAGGGTTCGTCCTTGGACCAAATAAGTGAGCTGTGTCGAATTTCATCCAAATCGGATCATAAATGCGACCTGTACTGTGTTCACAATTTAACATCTAAAGACGGACATGCATAAATCGACTATGCTTAGTCTATCGTTTCCTTTAACCTGTTACAAACATATGCACCAAGACATAATACCCTGTATCACAGTGTGGTGAAGGGTATAAAAATTATTGTTTGGACCTCCAAATATGTTAAAATAATCAATCAGAAAATCTATTTTATTGTGTTCTATAGTTATTTTTTAATTAATATTATTAAATATTTAATAGGTTAGACATTCAGAAAAATATTTAAAATATAATATAAAATATCGACGCTTCCGAACCATAGTATGCTATGTCTGAGAAGTAAGTTTTCCAGTAGAAGCTTTCAAAGTATGGAAGTTTCTTTAATCGTACGTGCCATGCTAAGTACATTTTTGCTTATAACTTTGGTTTGGATTGGCCGATGATTACCAAAATTTCAGTGAATTTAAATTAAGGACCGTAGTATCTAAAAACGTGAAGAACTTTAAAACATGCTAAATCGACTTAGCTATGGTTCGGAGGCGTCGATATGTCCTTTTTGTTGTTCAGACAACACTTTACCATAACTGGGAACATAGACCTATGTCTATACCAGTTCTTCAAATTTATTCTTCGTAATGTTCTAATCAATAAATTTCATATATTCACAATAAAATCCCCCAAAACTAAACGTATGATTGCAGCGTATTAAAAATTTAATTTTGTATTCAAAATAAAAAAAGCATTTGCATAAAACTACATGTCTTTTCCAAAAATCAATCAACTGACAAATTATCAATTTAAAAAAAATCCTGTTATAGGGATTATCTAACAAAATAAATACAGTTGAATAAATAAATACAACAGAATTCAACGGAATTTACCTGCTAAGAAGATTAAAAATGATAGCAAAATATCTGCACTTATTTTGCATAGCGTATATGTTCCATAAATACAAATTGGCAATTCATTATCAAGTGATTCACATTTTCCTTTCATAGAAAGTGAATTTTGCATACATTGTTCCGCTGCGAATTAATGAAATGAATTTAATTAGCAATAACCTTTTTTGTTTTGTATTATTTGTTTGTATATTTATGAATCTATATTTATAACAAAATCCCTGGTATCAATATTAATTTTGTGATTATTATTTATGGTAATATTTGTTATTTAAATTTCAATTCAATGACATAATATTATTCGAAAACCATATCTATCAAACCATATCAATAATTAAAAAATTGTATTGTATGCATGGGAATGAATTCAATTATGATGCAATTGTCTTATAAGCGAATTCATTTATGTGTGAAATGAAATTAATTGATTAAATTTGAGTTAGTATTTTTTCTCTGGTTTTTTCTGTCAATATCAAAAGCGCCACCCAACCTACACAGACATGCTAAGCATTTTAATGTATTATTGTTCTATTTATAGTAAATAATAACAAAATTAATATTCTTATAGTGTAAATGAATTAATCACAACAAAGTAATAATGTATGTATGCTGCATTTAACACCTAAGTGGATTCGATGGGATTTGACAAATCGCATTTGTTGTAGACAATTGTTTCTTTGTATTAATGGCATTTGACATTGTGTCAAATTGAATTTCTCAAATACAAAGTAACTATATTAGGATATGTACTTATTTAGGGTGTTAGTAGTCCTCGTTTATTTAATTATTATTACTAATTATCGTTAATAACAATTTTCCACAAAACAACAAATTAAATTTACTATAGTTTTCTATTTATGTATATATTCCAAAAAAATCCCATAAAATTAAACATTGACATAAATTGTTTATAAATACAAATGTGATATTTGTTAGGTTGTCTACTTGGACTGCTTAAAATGTAAATTTTATACAATAAATACATTGATGACATCTGTTCGACTGTGAGAGATAAATGTACACATATAAATTAGCTAAACGTCAATAATAACAATAATAATTTGACATATGCCATAATATGTCATCACTGTGAATAAGTGAATGTGTTGTAAATAGATGAATGAGCAGAGATAAAACAAAAGACTTAAGACCCAAGCGTCAAAATAAATACATGTTAGAGAAAAATAGCAACAAACTTAACTTACAAAAGCACAAATGCAATGAGCTATTATAAAAAATAAAATACTTTAATACCGGAAATGTCAAAACCAACGATTCAATATGTCTGGAAATTTGGAAACAAAAAAAAAAATAGTATATATTGGAATCATATATTTTTGCGACAATCAATGTCACAATAGTTAATTATAATCTTCACTATAAAGTGAATTGTATATTAAATTTGTCATTCAGTTTGCACTACCTTGAAATATTCACCAGAGACCCCATAAAGTGTCTATATTCTTTATCAGAATAAAATACTTTGTCGATTTACACGTCTTTTGAAATCTCGATAGAGATTGTAATATTTAAGATAGAGCTCTGAAATTTGAATATACATTGCTAGTACACCTAGGGTGTTTTATATTACAAATGGGATATATCGGTCCACGTTTTGATGGATCCCCATATAATCGGTATTATGGGGGTTTGTGACACGTTTTTCAACGGAATTGCCTGTAATTTAGTATTTCGGTTTGTCATTGCATAGCCCATCTCCGTACCAGAAATTATTATTATTGACCCCCAATGTTCTGCATTTTGGTCATGATTTTCAACCGAATTGGCTGTGATTTAGTATTAAGGGATGTCAATTTCAAAAATTATTAAATTCATTTTCCGGGTAGCCCTCATAATACGGTATCCTCCAATATTCGGTATTTTGGGGATTTTGGAAACGTTTTTCTATTTGATATTTTGGGTTCTCATTGCATAGCACATCTTCGTACTAATATTGACACAAGTTTAACAATATTGACCCAAGCTTCAAGGTAGTCCCCATGTAACGTTACGAATATTGAGAATATTCGGTACTTTTGGGGATATTGGACACATTTTATTCTCATTGACTGCCAAATTTCACTACCCAAAAAACGCTAGACCCACCCCCTATTACGTAATCAAAATGTTCTCACCTCTTTTTCGGTATATTCAAGGTCATATAATAACATGCGTTTTTTCCTAGGAAGCGCTATTAATTTCACATATTTTGAATGTTATCCACATGGTGGAGTGTAAAAAACATCACTGTCAAATACGTGGATTTACATGTAAGAAAGTTTGCTTTAAATCGATTTACAAAATTTAGAATAGGTTGTAGAATGGTATGTGTAGGGAATGATGTTAGTCCGTTTACATATTAATAAAGATCACATGTTTAAGTTCAATTTCATGTCAATGTTCCTTCGAAAAGGCGACGTCTATTAGGACACACATCAAAGTGGTGAAGGGTATCATATAGTCAGACTTTACTACTTTCCTTTTTACTAGATTTTTTAAATATGAGTGAGAATGGGTGTTTTAATAGTTGTCCAAAAACAATTATTGGCAAATTGTGGAATTTTTCTATTGTCAAAATTGTAGATTTCTTTTAAATTTTCAAGGTTTGGATTATAAAGTTATATAGGTTATGCCTAAAGGGGGACCAATATTGATTACATAGTGTAGAAGTAGCGACATCATTATATGAGGTATATGCCTAATTAATGACCGGTAAATGCTATTTTAAACCCAATTTTCAATATTTTTTATATCAATTCTTTCCTTCCGGAGGTATCATTATATGGAGGAGATGCCTAAATGTCTGTCGATATATTTCATTATTGTCAGGTTTGAGTTTATTTCCACGATATCTTTAGAAGGTGGATGATCACAACAGATGGCTTAATCGTCCTTGTAGGGTAAAAACTGACTATTCCCAGTAAGGACTACCCCCCATATTATGGCAAAATAGAATGGGGACAAAACCCCAACATACGGAAAAAATCAGATAACTATTTTAATATAAACCAGTAAGGAAAGTAGTAAAGTCGGACGGGGCGGACTATATGATTCCCTTCACCACTTTGGGTATATTCAACATAAACACGAAAATTGATCCATAAACATGTCATTCTGCAACCTATACTAAATTTCTCACTTGGTCAGATATAGAGTAGCTATACATATATATATAACGTGAAGCGATTTCAATTAGACTTGTTAGAGATTAACTTATATAAACTACATTTCATTGTACTAAATTGTGTGGCAATCAGACAACACACCATTCTAGACCCAATTCAGTACACTATACCAAATTTCGAACAAATCGAAAGATATATAAGATATTTGGTGGACCATATACATTAAATCGGACGAAAATATATATGGGAGCTATATCTAAATTTGAACCGATTTTCAAGAAACTTAACACACATCTTTCTAGACCTAATTCATTACGCTATACCAAATTTCGTGGAAATCCAAAGATATATAGGGACTTTGGTACACCATTTACATGAAATCGGACGAAATTATATATGGGAGCTATATCTAAATCTAGACCGATTTTCAGGAAACATAACACACATCTTTCTAGACCTAATTCATTACGCTGAGCCAAATTTCGTGCAAATCGAATAATATATGGGGACTTTGGTACACCATTTTCATTAAATCGGACGAAAATATATATGGGAGCTATATCTAAATCTGGACCTATTTTCAGGAAACTTAACACACATCTAAGTCAGTACGCTGTGCCAAATTTCGTGCAAATCGAAAGATGTATAGGGACTTTGGTACACCATTTACATTAAATCGGGCGAATATATATATATATATATATATATATGGGAGCTATATCTAAATATGGAACGATTTTCATGAAACTTAGCGCACATTATTCTGGACTTAATTCAGTACTCTATGTCAAATTTCGTGCATATCTAAAGATATATAGGCACTTTGTTGCACCATTTACTTTAAATCGGACGAAACTATACACGGGAGCTATATCTAAATCTGAACCGATTTTTCCCAATTTCAGTAGGGTTCGTCCTTGGGCCAAATAAGTGAGCTGTGCCAAATTTCATCCAAATCGGATAATAAATGCGACCTGTACTTTGTTTACAATTTAACATGGACAGACGGACATGCATAAATCGACTTAAAAAGTGGTTTTATGCATACTATAAAAAGGAACCATGTGTCGTTTCCTTCTGCCTGTTACAAACATATGCACAAAGACATAATACCCTGTACCACAGTGTGTTGAAGGGTATAAAAAAGGGGTTATATGGGGACTATCCCTAAAAGGGGGAGAATATTAATAAATTTTGGCGGGGAGATTTGCTACCATATACGACTACAAAATGCCAAATTTCAGCGAATTCGGTTAAAAACGCGCTTAAGAACCCCAAAACACCAAAAATTGGGGTTACGCTTATATGGGGGCTACTCGAAAAAATTAACCTATATTTATAATTTTTAGTGGAGAGATTTGCTACCCAATCAGAACTCAAAGTACTAAATTACAGCCAATTCCGTGAAAAAATCAGATCAAACTGAAAATTGGGGGGTAACTATATATATGGTTGCTACCAGAAAAAGTGGACCGATATTTATAATTTTTAGTTTAGATATTTGGTACCAAATAAAAACTCAATGTATCAAATTTCAGCGAATTCGGTTGAAAAACGCTCTCAAGAACCCCAAAATACCGAAAATTGGAGGGTACTCTTATATGGGGGCTATAATTGTACCTCCTAAATTTCGGCATTTTAAAGAGTTTGGGCTCGTTATTCAATCTAGTTGGATGTAATTGAATTTACAATTGCATTCTGCGTTCTTGGTGGATAGTATGCTTGCTCTTCGAAAAAAATCAATTTAGGAAATTTTGCATTTCAGTTCTTGCTGGATAAAAAAAAACTTTTTTACAAAGCATGTTCAATGTAGATCTCGCCTTATTTTCGTTCCCAACCTTAGTTTTCAGAAAATACCTCTTCGCAGAAAAAAATTTTATATGAATCAATGTTTTGGCATAATCCCAAATATAAAGATAATTTCCTTCTCCCCCACTATGGACCATAAATCCATTTTTCTTTTTCAAATATTAGTAATATTCCCAAAAATATGGAATTTTGACTTTGACCTCATGTCTTTTGTAAACCGTGACCCACCGTGATATACAATTTAAAAAAATGGATTCCTGGCCCATAGTGAACCCCAACAAATTATCGAATTTAGTAATAGCCAATTTAGTTCAAATCAAAATTACTTAATTACATTAATAATTCCGAAGCATATAATTACTAAGATAAAATATAAATACAAAACATGTTCATGTAGAATTATTAAAAATTCACAAACAAATTAAACATATTTAACAAAATCAAGTTCGTCCGTATTTCGATTCGATTTGTTATCGTTTAAACATTCCAAGCAAAAGAAAAAACCTGTCTTGGTGGGGAATTTGATTTGGGTGGAATTGGTCACACACTCACTTAGGGGCCAATATAAACAATGACTTATGTTGTGTGTCTTTATGATCAATGTGAATGAATGAAGAATTTTTTATGCTCTATGTCAAGTGACAAAATGTTGTTGGTGTTGTGAATTTTGTTTTGATTTGACAACATTTAACATTGATGAAAAAACACTTAATCATTTTCATGACTTCGATTTTAATGGAGTAGTACGAAAAATTGCGAACAATAAAAAATTTCAAACAAGCCTTAAATATGTCTTATTTTCATTGAATGCTGGAATATTTGGGTGCTTGGTCACCACACACAAACATACACACACCTTACTTCCGTTAAAATGACAAGCATAAAAGAAATAACTCCCCGCCCCATGGCAAATTTAAATGCCAATGTGATTATTTCTGTATAATTGCCTTTGTATCTTTTGGCCAATGTAGTGGCCCGAGGGGGTTATGAACTATTATTTGTCACATTGGGATTTTGTGAAAGGTCATGTGTTTAAATATTTAACAATTTTACAATTTGATTTGTTAAATTGTCAATTATTCAATTAAACGATCAATTATGGCAATTGAGGTGATCAGTGGGTTGTTCTTTTCTTAAAGAAATTTAATTGATCAAGGGCTTATTGTGATTTTCGTTTGTTCTATTTCAATTGAATGTTGACAAGAATGTTTGTTTCTACTGATTTCTGACGTCAGAGATATTTTGGGAAATCGATTTCTTCTTGTTGGATTAATTGATTTGTATGTTATCGATGTCATAAAGGGGATTAATCATTTGATTGATCAGAATTATTCTGAGGCATTTTGGAAAAATATTATGTATGTTAAATTCAAAATCGTTTGCAGATGGAGTCATTGATCTAATTGATGATATGCCGTGGTCTTTAATTTATAAGTACTAGATAATGTCAATAACCTTTGAAAATAGTTTTTGTATCTCCGGCGATTATTATTATTTACCAACATGTGGCACTTGCTTTACCAATTCAAATAACAAATCCTTTGTGGATTTAAAAAAAAAGTATGGGCATTCAGCGGTCACTTACACGAATTTCAAAGGCAAAATATAATTTTAAATGTTAAATGTATGTAACGTAAATGTTTTGTTTACAATTCCCCCTTAATCCATTTTTTAGCATTTAAGAGTACTATCAGGAGTAAAAAATGAGAGTCTCTGGTTTTTATTTTTGTGATAAAAACCAATAAACTGTCAAGAGGGACAACATACGGGGATTCAGACTTGGCCTGTTAAGTCAGCTTTGTATGAAATGTCAATTTATACATGAAATAACAGATTCAAATTTAATTTGAACCAAAAAACTTGATTTGGGAAGATGACTTAACATGCCATGCCTGAAGTCCTCTTTTGCGTTCACATCTTCATGAAAGGCTACTTCAAATATACATGGTTTTATATAACTTTGCTAATAATGGGTAAAACTCTGCGAATTGTGAGAACAGTTTGAACTGTAAACATTCTTTACGTAAATAAGAATGCACGCAAATAAGAATTAATATGCACCTATTATTTTGCAAAATTTGGCTTGGCCATTTATAGTCATTACTTTAGTATTTATATTTAGAAAAAATAAAAAATGCACTTATCTAAGTATAATAAAAACAAAAAAATTTACTGCTTTTGTACGCCTTTTCCAGAAATTTTCTATATATCAATCCTTTAATAATAGGGGAGAGGGGGGCACCTTTGAACGTGGGGCACCTTTGAACAGCGCCCAAAAAATCTTGGTTTAATATTTTTCCGACCCGCAACCACATTTTTGTATATGGCAATTTTGTTCTCTATATGCGTAAACCACTTTGGCTTGCTTTTTCAGTTGCCGAAAAATTGTGCATGGGTGACCATGTTTTCTCAGTGTCATTGTAAACTTTTATTCATTTGGTAGTAAGGGCGCATGAAAAATTCTGTGATAGTTTTCTTTCGTCAAACAAATTTTTTGCATTCCAACAATCATTTCAAACATAACTAATGTAATTTCTTTCATATATATTTATTACAAAAAAAGTTATTTTAAATTTCCGTAAAATGCCATGGGTGGGGCACCTTTGAACATGCCCATTAAACTCGAGTAAAAAAAGGAGTTTTTAATTTTTGGCTTCGATTTCTCAAAATTTCAAATGGGCTAATAAGATTACGAAATTAACTGTATTTTTCACCATATTAATTTTTGTTTTTAAGTCATTTTATGTTTTAATAACTTTTGATCTAAATTTTGAACATTTTTTATATTTTTTTAATGAATTCATGCATTTCTGATATGTATGAATCAAATACATACATATTTGAACATAAACACTGTAAAAAACCATGTCGTTTATAAATGCCAACCCCTGTTCAAAGGTGCCCCCCTGGGGGGGGGGCAGTTTTGAACACTTTGAGTTCGTCCATTAAAACAGTAATAAAATATATTTATAAAGCTTATAGTATGTCATATGTATATTCATTTTAAAGGTTACATATGTACCTATTAGATAAAATTTATAAGAAACCAAAAATTATAAAATAAAAAATTTTATAACGCTTGAAAGCAAAAAGTGTTCAAAGGTTCCCCCCTCTCCCCTACTATACACCTACTTATGGTCATATCACTTGAAAAATCGGGCTAAAACTATCAATGATTAAAAGCGGGCTGCGTCATTCGAAGAAGAAGGCTATCCACTCACTAATAACATGGAAAACTTAATATAAAAGCAACACTACTACCACGAAAATTTAACTTTCTGCGGTTCTAAGCCTGGGCAATATTTGATGATATTTCACCATCTTGACCGATTATTGGTCAACAGCTCCACTTTAAAACCCTGGCATATTTTCCAAATCTTGTTTTCCCGAGATGAATATTTACGCCATAAAATAAAAATTTGATCACTTTTAGATTTATATATTGTCCGATTTATTGTAAATGGTGCACCAAAAGTCCCTATATATCTTTCGATTTGCACGAAATTCGGCACAGTGTACTGAATTGAGCCTGGAGTGATGTCTGCCAAGTTTCGTGAAAATCGGTTCAGATTTATATATAGCTCCCATATATTTTCGTCCGATTTAATGTAAATGGTGTACCAAAGTCCCTATATATCTTTCGATTTCCACGAAATTTGGTGTAGCGTACTGAAATGAGTCTGGAATGCTGTGTGCTGAGTTTCAGATTTAGATATAGATCCCATATATATTTTCGTCCGATTTAATATAAATGGTGCATCAAAGACCCCATATATCTTTCGATTTGCATGAAATTGTGTATAACGTACTGAATTGAGTCTGGAATCGGAATGTGTGCTGAGTTTCGTGATAATCAGTCCAGATTTAGATATAACTCCCATATATTTCGTCCGATTTTATCAAAATGGTGCAACAACCCCTATTTTTTTCGATTTGCATGAAATTTGGCATAGTGTATTGAATTGACTCTAGAATGATGTGTGCTATGTTTTGTGAAAATCGGTTCAGATTTACATATATAGCTCCCATGTATATGTTCCTCCGATTTTAAGTAAATGGTGTAGCAAAGTTTTTATATTGCATAGCGTAGTGAATTTAGTCTAGGATGATGACTGTTAAGTTTCTGGAAGATCAGTTCAGATATAGATGTAGCTTTCACACATATATTTTCGTCCGATTTTAAGTAAATGTTGCATCAAACTCCTCATTTTGCACAACGTACAAAACTGAACATAGAAGTACAGACATATCCCATAATTTTGTCCAGTTGTAACAAACGAATGACATGCTTATGGATTGATCTCTGCAATTTTGTATTTTGGTTTCTCATATTGACCCACGTTTAAGGGTAGCGGTATTTTTGACACGATTTTTAATCTGATTGACTGTAATTTGGTATTTTGGGTGTTTGGGTTGGTCCGCACTAAAATGATTAATATTAAACCAAGTCGGTATTTTGAGAATTTCGGACACGTTTTTGGCTGTCATTGGCTGTCAAATCTCACTATCAAACATATCAATACTGATCTCCGTTTTATTATAGCCTTATATGGAGGCGGTAACCACACTATTAGATATTTTGAGAATTTAAAAAAAAAAATGTTCAAAGGTCTGCCATTTTATTAAATTGTGCTAAGTCAATAATCCCGTGCAAAAATGTAATCGGACGAACGATGAGACCTTGATACGCAATCATGGAATAGATTAAAAAAATAAATAGGAGAAATATCTAACTCTGAACCGTTTTTTAATAGGGTTCTTCCTTGGACTAAATAAGTAATATATTTTATTCTGATCATAATTGCGACCTTTACTTTGTCTACAATAATATATGGATGACGGACGGACGTACATGAATAAATACCAAATTTTATTACTATAAAATGTCAGATTTTAAAGATTATATCATGTAAAATTAGCACGCATTCTTAGTTGACCCAGGTCACAGCTATTATTTCAATGTCTATATGAGTGGTATACCATTCTTCGGAGGATTTCTAAAAACTAACAATAGAAGTGCTCTTTACACCGGGCTAATTAAAATCTCTGTAGAGCTCACAATATTGAAGATAAAGCATTGAAATTTTGGACATACATTATTTTACTCCTAGATTTTTTGATATGTAATACCTGGGCCCAGATATCCGATACTTTGAGACCATTGGACACGTTTTTCAATCTAATCGGTTGCAATTTCGGGCTCTCACTGTGTATATAATCCTAATACTAAGAAAAATTATCAATATTGGTTTACGTTTTATAATTATATTTTCGATCCACGTTTGGAATAGTAGTAATAAAGAGTCTGTAATTGGTAGAGGAAACATAACCTAAGAGACAATTTACAATGACATAGCGGCCATTTAAGAGTCTCAGCCGATTTTAGGTTTTTTGAATGCCCATGGAGGTTATACAAATTTCGACTCTCCCCATACATTATTTTCTGACAAGGCTATCTAGAAATATATCACAGTACAAAGTTTATGGTCGGTGTGCTGTCAACAGTCATATCGATCTCGTGATAAAAAGGTGTATATATGTAAATGTCTCGTTAACATGTATTTTTGTACATATGTGTAAAAAAACATTCACATTTATGTACAATTTATTTCTGTGCAAAAATTTAAGTGAATTTATGCTATGAATTCGGTCTGAAGTCTATAAAAATGCATTCTTTTTTCTTACAAGCTGGCATGCACCTTCACAGCATAGCTTAAATTACTAAAAGGGCTATTGAATTTTACCTTTTCCAGCAGCAAAGCGTTTCGTTTTACTTTGACACAATGGAACAACAATAGGAAATCTACTTTGGCAAGACCAAATCATTTGGCCAAATCTGCTCTGACAGCAGAATAAGCGAACGACTGACTTGAATTATTATTCTGCGGATGCATTTGCCAGTCAGTCAGCCACACAGCCAACCACCCTATCCATTTGACAAATTAACATTGACACAAAATCACTCGGTTGCATGGCGGAGCACAAAAGAAAACTGCACACAGCGATTTCAAACAAAAGACACTTGCTGCTGCTTGTTGCAGTTCTTTTTGCGCATGCATGTAGTTTATTTTTGTTGATGCAACAATTTGGGGCAACACGTTGCCGTGCTGAACACCTCTATCTGAAGTGAAGTCAGTACAGGGTATCACTGCGATCGTCGTCTACTAGCCTACCATAACCTAAATGACATCTATTTGTTGTTGTTGGGTTGGTGTTTTGGCTTCAAGGTGGCATTGTCGGCATATTAAAAAAAGAAAAATAAAAAAACCGACGAAAGAAGAAAAATTAAAACCACTTCTGAAGAAGTAGATATGTGAGCGTCGTATAATGATCATAGTTAACTTGTGGATCAACAAATAAACAGGTCATAAATCAAAATAAAAACAACAACAAAACCATTGCACTTCATGAAAGGGTAAATTTCGCAGATAAGTTTTATTTTTGGCTTGTTTGTAAAGTTTAAATATGTTTTATGGGGAACCATAATGAAAAAGGTCAGTTTTTCGGATAATCTGACGAAATATATACTATGTATGTGTACATGATTGATTACATAGGTTTTAACGCAAAGATGTTTACACACATGACAATACTATTGCCAATGGTAATTAGTTACAGGAAATGAATAATGAATTGTTGTTAATTTAATTTACAGTTTTAATAACTTATTTTATGCCCGTAACTTATGTAGTAATTGAATTTTAACAATATTTATTAATAATTAACTAAATAATTGACATTGACACATTTAAAGCTCTGTCGATGTAAAGTAACTTCCTCAAATAGTTTTTTTTAAAGAAAAATATATTGGGTCTTACACCATGATCCAATAAGCATGAGCAATAATTAATTGAAAAATGTGAAATTTCGTTAACTTCAGCCGAACGAGTAGGAGTCGGATCCAGAATGAATCGGTCCCGGCGAATTAAATACGTGTGGATTTTTTAAGATTTTTACTAAGACCCTAACAGGCCAATAGGCGTGGATTTTTTTTAAAGATTTTTAATACGACCCTAAAATACCTACAGGCGTGGATTTTTTAAAGATTTTTACCTCGCGGAGTAGATTATTTTAAAGTTTTTAACTAAGACCCTAAGAGGCCAATAGGCGTGGATTTTTTAAAGATTTTTACTACGACCCGAAGAGGCTAAAAGGCGTGGATTAAATATTTTCACAAGAGAGGCCAAAAGGGGTGGATTTTTTAAAGATTTTTACTAAGGCCCTAAGAGGCAAATAAGCGTGGATTTTTTAAAGATTTTTACTAAGATCCTAAGAGGCCAATAGGCGTGGATTTTTTACAAAGACCATAAGAGACCAATAGGCGTGGATTTTTTACAAAGACCATAAGAGGTCAATAGGCGTGGATTTTTTACAACGACCATAAGAGGCCAATAGGCGTGGATTTTTTACAAAGACCATAAGAGACCAATAGGCGTGGATTTTTTACAAAGACCATAAGAGGCCAATAGACGTGAATTTTTTACAAAGACCATAAGAGGCCAATAGGCGTGGATTTTTTACAAAGACCATAAGAGGCCAATAGGCGTGGATTTTTTACAAAGACCATAAGAGGCCAATAGGCGTGGATTTTTTACAAAGACCATAAGAGGCCAATAGGCGTGGATTTTTTACAAAGACCATAAGAGGCCAATAGGCGTGGATTTTTTACAAAGACCATAAGAGGCCAATAGGCGTGGATTTTATACAAAGACCATAAGAGGCCAATAGGCGTGGATTTTATACAAAGACCATAAGAGGCCAATAGGCGTGGATTTTATACAAAGACCATAAGAGGCCAATAGGCGTGGATTTTATACAAAGACCATAAGAGGCCAATAGGCGTGGATTTTATACAAAGACCATAAGAGGCCAATAGGCGTGGATTTTATACAAAGACCATAAGAGGCCAATAGGCGTGGATTTTATACAAAGACCATAAGAGGCCAATAGGCGTGGATTTTATACAAAGACCATAAGAGGCCAATAGGCGTGGATTTTATACAAAGACCATAAGAGGCCAATAGGCGTGGATTTTATACAAAGACCATAAGAGGCCAATAGGCGTGGATTTTATACAAAGACCATAAGAGGCCAATAGGCGTGGATTTTATACAAAGACCATAAGAGACCAAAAAGCGTAGATTTTTATTCCGTATTATTAGTTTCTTTCAAGATTTTTTTGTACAACCAATAGGCGTGGAGTTTTTTTAGTTTTTTCCTAGGAAGTTATAAGACCTACAGGCGTTGATTTTTCGTAAGACACTAAGTGGCCAACAGTCGTCATTTTTATACCTTTCACCACACTTTGGTACAGGGTATTATGTCTTTATGCATATGTTTGTAACAGGCACAAGGAAACGAGATAGACCCATGGTTTCTTTTGAGAATATGCATAGAATCACTTTTTGAGTCGATTTATGCATGTCCGTCCGTCTGTAGATGTTAAATTGAAGAAAATCGGTTCAGATTTAGATATAGCTCCCATAGATATATTTGCGTCCGATTTAAGGTAAATGGGGCACCAATGTCGCTATATATCTTACGATTTGCACGAAATTTGGCATAGGGTACTGAATTAGGTCCAGAATGATGTGTGCTATGTTTCGTGAAAATGGGTTCAGATTTACAAATAGCTCACGTATATAGTTTCGTCCGATTTTAGGTAAATGGTGCCGCGAAGTCCCTATATAACTTTCGATTTGCACGAAATTTGGTACAGTGTACTGAATTGAGTCTTGAATGACGTGTGTTAAGTTTCGAGAAAATCGGTTCAGATTTAGATATAGCTCCCATATATAGTTTCGTCCGATTTTATGTATATGGTGCGCCAAAGTCCCTATATATCTTCAGATTTGCAAGAAATTTTGCATTGGGTATTGAATTGAGTCTTGAAAGATGGGTGTCAAGTTGCGAAAAAATCGGGTCAGATTAAGATATAGTGGTGAAGGGTATCATATAGTCGGCCCAGTCCGACTTTACTACTTTCCTTACTGGTTTATATATATTTTTAGTAGGACACTTAGAAGCCAATTTATAAATACCGTAAGAGGTCAATAGGCTACTTTTTAGTCTGTATAATCTGACAGAGGTTGGATGTTTTGAGAACCATTTAAAGAAAATCGAACGAAATTGTATGTGGCAGTTATATCTGAATTCGAACCGATTTTCACTAATTTAAAAAGGATTCGTTCTTGGGGCAAATAAGTCAAATGTACCAAATACCATCTTATTCGGATCATAAATGCACCCCATATTTTGTTTATAAGAATACATGGACTGACATGCATATTCTCAAGAGTCATTTTTTATACAATAACTTGTAACACAGTTTGGTGTATGTAGTAAATACTCTTTCACAATATATCCCTTTTCACAACAGTAGTGCAATATTTCAACAGTTATGCCAAATTACCGTATTATCTTATTTCGAATGATTTTTATCTCTCTATCTCCCTGGATATTTTTACATATAAATAGCGATGTAACATTGCAAACATAACACATGTTAATTCAATCCAGTCAACGGGTAACTACAAACGCTTATTTAACCATTATCTGTATGACTGACTGACAATCCGCTTAATGCCGTTGTTAACTCCTATCGACATTTTAGCATGGCTCGTCGACAACAAAAAATCAAACACCTTCAAACATTGTTGACTGTTGTGATTGTAACTGCCGCTACAGTTTTAGCTAAGATGTTGTTTTTGTTGCTGATTTTTTGCAATTTTTTATTGCCACGTTACCTTTTGTGGCAAGAGCAATTTTGTGGGCGTGTAATATAGATCATATTTAATAGATTACTAAGCAAAATGTAATGTAAAACAAAATAAAATAAAAGTACAATTTTGCATACATACATATATGATTGATCATGTTTAGCATGTATGTAATATAGGTTGTATCGAAGAAAACTAAATTAGAATGTTAAAAGAAAATGACGAAAATGTAACGCCACGACGATTTAATGATGTTAAATTTTTAGAAACAAATGACTGAAACAATTAATATAAAGTTAAGATCGCCTAGAATGAACTTTTTATGATTTGAACAATGTACATTCAAAATAATTCAAATCTGTTGGAAAATTTGAATTCTGTACCAACCTCCTTGGTAAAACGAAATACTGAACTACAAAAACTTTGGTTGGAAAATTCTCCCATGACCTTTAGCATACCGAAAATGGACGGCATCTATATATTCACAATATGTCAAAACATGGACTTATACTTGCAAAGAAGCTATAGGTTAAATGTGAACAGGTCATATTGGGACGGCGTCTAAACATGCACATGTACTGATCATTTTCTGTGAAGAAGTTGTTTACCCTTCAATAACCCGGAGTTCCAAATTACAGCAACTTTATTGAGCGTAGGACCCAAAAAAAGTTGCATAGATCTATCTTAAATATTTTCAGTTTCCGTCTTCAAAGACTCCGTTTACAGTTTTAAACATAGTAGGATCGGAAAATTAGGATAGGAATATTGTGTAACCAATGTTGCAGAAAACTTCAAACTAATCCAACATGGGCCTATTGATGCAATTTTGGTATAAATACGTAATTGCAGTTAATACGGTAGGAAAATCTCTCTACAAGATTCGAAATAGACAAATCAGTGGTTGTGCCCAAACGGGAAATATACATAACAAATCTTCGAAAGTGATTGCAGAAAACAAATATGAGACTGGAAAATATGTCTCAGAGAAACTGAAATGCCGTATTACAGTCATTTAAAAATGGCCCTAGCTTTATTAAGCCCTTAGAATTCTGAAATGGGGCTTGCAACCTTGTATCGAGTTACGTCAAAACCCACCAAGAGCTCGGAGTTCTGCCACTTCAAATTGATAATGCCCCAATCTGCAGATTTTTTTTTTAAATAACCAAGAGTTCGGAATGTCATATTAAAGGTAATTTAATCAGCCCCATTTTTGGATCAAATGTCCATCCGTCTGGTTGATGCAGTAACCGATTTCATTCAAACTTTGCACATCATAATCTTTCATTCAAACTTAGTTCGAGGATGGGGAATATGGATCCATTCCTTCTGATACATCTTCCACAAAATTGTAACAATTGTGCTTAAAATTAATTATACCTTACACATCTATGTTGTCAGGGTATTATAGCTTTGTGTGGTCCCAAGTTTGTAACGCCGATCGTCATATCTCGACTAGCTGAGTCGATCTAGGCGTGTGTGTCCGTCCGTCCATTGTAATTTGTAAATTAAATACTAGCCACAGTTTTGGGATAATCTTCAAGAGATTTTGCATGTTGTTTTTGGTAATGATTCTTAAATATTTAAGGGATCAAATGGACCAAAAAGGTTGTTCCTGAGGTAACAATTATGACTCGAACCTTTGACCAAGGAACAATAATAGCTCTTTTCATAACAATCGACCAATATTTGCGGGTTGAATGAACCAAAACTTTTATGAGAAAATGGAAAACTCTGTATTTACTCCTGAAGAACATAGACCAGATAATTTGAAGAGGAGTTATTTAAATTGATAAATTATACGTAAATATGTACAGGGGTTGGATAGGGAAGTTATACGTAAATATTTAAAGGGGTCTACCTTTCCGGATATTGTTTAGTATTATCATACTAGATCGCGGAAATATCGCGCTGATCGTTTTGAAAATTTTCTCGATGTTCCGGTTATGGACGGCGTCTATAATTTTCGCCCGAAACCATTTTTTTTGTCAACTGAGCAATTATTAAGTCAAAAAATTAGAATGACTGTTTTGATAATGATCGGTCAATATTTAGAGACTTTTGTGTGAATCTTATGTTGTTCACATATAATTCGAAAAAATGCCGGGATAAGACTAAAGAGCTATTGACCTTTAATCGGATTACGGGTTGCAAATATGACAAAATATTGGCCAGGCTCAGAATATGAATACACAAAAAGTTAAAGTTCTGTGGTACTTTACTATACTGCTCTGTTCACTGCTTTTATAATATAATGCAAACGGACTATCCGATTTTAACCAAACCATGTGCAACTTATTATCAACGTTTGGTCCAGTCCGAAGATGGAACCCATTTGTCCACTCCTTCTAGTGCAAAGCATAAAAATTTTCAATATTCACATCCTATTATTATTTACAAAACCTAGATCAAGTTCGAAGGTGAAACCAGTCGGTTCACTCCTTCTTGTACCTCAATCATAAAGGGTACATTTTTTAGAAACTTGTAAACTTAATTTGAAGCAAATTGAATAGCCGATTTGATCAACATTAAATCCGTAACCTCTTTGATGAACACATATACCTTACTTAAAAAGAGCTATGCAACTTGTGTGTAATTTCGAATGCCTCTACAAACTATAAGCTTAGGGTATATATCTCTCGGCTACACATAAAAAGTGTCCGAAGTACACTCGCGGGTACACGTGCTTCTGCACGCCACTGTATAAGGAAACATTTCTGGGGTGACAATTTTTTATTTAATGAGAAATCCGAAATGCCAAATAACTGTCATTTCAATGAAGAAATTTGTTTAAACCCCTCACATTATCAAAAAAGGAGTGGGTCCTTTATGTGTCCATGTTAAAACATGGACCCTTTAAGGAATGTCATAATCCAGCTACTTCGCATAAGAACCACTAAACATGGACCGATGCTGATAATTTTTGGTAGGATGGTTTACTACCTATGAGAAAACATGGCATATTTTCAGAGTCAAATGAAGTCGGCACAGAATTATATTCCTATTACGATTATATACAATTTATGAATAGTTCGGGGTATTGCTAACCGAGTGACAAGTTTAAATATGGGTGGTAAACGATTTTCGTCGCCAGAAATAATGTAATGTTCAAAAATCATGTTTGTCAACATCGGCAGATGGCTGTACTGATAGATTTCTCGTAAAGTATCTATCAACCAATTTCAGATTTATGCTCGTTGGAAGGGTGACATTTCGCCGAAAAAAAATATTGTGCTGTTTTTTGTTTGGTGCATTCAGTTGTGAGTTACAGGGTGTTAAATATGGAGGAGAACAACGAAAAAATTCAGTCCATTTTACAGTTTTTCTTTGACAAAGGCGAAAATGCAAGCCAAGCGGCTAAAATTGTGAATTGTGTTTATGATTCCGATACTGTAACAGCCAATTACTTGCAATTTTGGTTTCGTAGATTCCGTCTAGGAATATCGATAAAATCGGAGAAATTATCGAGAAATGCCTTTAAATGGCAACAAATCATACAACAGAAGGTGATTATTGGCCCAAATCGGGCATTCTGAAAAAGGGCCTATAGTTCATATAAAAATAATGGTTTTTTCCCCAACCTGATATAAAGCAGAGTAGAAAAAGCAATACAACAATTGGTTGGAGCACATGAAATAGTTTATAAATCACATCTGTATATGGAAATTACAAAAAAAACTTTTAAATTACTTGAAACTGAGGTTTGCAAGGTTATAACTCGCGAAATATGAACATATTGCATAAAATTTAAATTCATTTCTATAAAATGAAGTGTTCTTGTCAAAATCTTAAAATATTGGTAATAAATAATAAGTTGCGTGGAAGCTGTGATGGTGGTAATGTAAAAAATGGGTGAAAAAGTGTTGAAGCCAACGAGTTTTTTGTGTTCCTTCCTGATTTGTGGCTAAACTACACAACACACGTACATATGATCGGTGATGTATGATTTTTCGATATAATCACTGCATCCACCCAAAATGGATGCTGACATTTTGAAGCCGGATTTTCGGTGTTTTTTGAATTTCTCTTATAATTAGGATGCGAATCCAGATTATGGACTAAATTGATTATAGGATAGTAGAACTCGTGATTTTGCTTCGCTTAGTGTATATCTCATGAATGTGCTCACCGTAACGGCGGATATAGGTAACTTGAATGTGGGAAAAACCGCAAAAACTTATTTCGACAAATTCGCGTATATAATCGCGAATTCCTTTCGAATGAATGTATGATTTCACATACATTCATTCTTGTGTTATCATATTCGCGAATCTGTGTGAAAATAGGTCAAAAATATATCGATACGCGAATAATATGCGTATTTTATCAAAAATCTATTGTGGAGGCACATCCGCGGTTCTTAACCGATCATTTTAAAATAGGTGCCCTTTTGTATATTTTTCATAGGAGATTACTGAAATCGGATGCGCATAAAAATCGTATGCACGTTGCTCCATTTTTGACCACTTTGGCCGCTTAATGAAACCTCGAAAAATGCATAATTATTGGAAGATATTGATTCGGTTTATACGAAAGCCGCATGCGCATCAACTGATTTCAACCAATACGCGAATTGCATACTTTTCAATATTCATCATTTTTATGAATTGTATGTGCAATATATTTAGTCACTTTTAACGATGAAACTCTTTTTAAATGAATTTACCGATATTTAACAATCATCTAAAAGAATTTGCAGAAGATAGCGTCGTATATTTGAGAAGATTAAGGCAAAATCGTATCCTCTTAACAATACTAAAAAATCGAAAATTCCAAAAAAAATTGTTTGTTTTGATTCAAAAATTAATTTATTTTATTTTTCGATATCTTCATGCTTCTATTTGTTTTTCACGACTATGATACCGTATTTCAATGCGATTTGACTAGTATGCAAAGAAAACAATGGTGTTTAACCATTTGAAATTCGCGAATTACAACGAATAGGAAGTCATTTAATTTATATATGAAATACAAGATTTAAAACCGCTATAACTTTTGTGCGCAGCATTCGAATTGGTGAACGCGAACATCAGCATATTTTTCTTAATCTACTTTTTTTAATGGAATTTTAAAAGAATTTTGTAATTTCTCATATACCATTGGGTTTCTTCGAACGTAGTCTCATATTTTTCCAAACTAAACCTGAAAATGGAAATTCTTCTCGAAAAATGTATAACACACAGATTCCTTATTCAATAAGCGAGTGGTATGATGTTAAATAATTTACTTATTTTCTATTTTTTAAAGGTATAACAAAATCGATTTGTCACAAATTAATTTCTTGAGTTTTTTCTTTCCTCAAAAATGTCAATACAATGTATAACGTTTTCCAAAGTCATTGCTTATAAACACATCAACTCTAATAAACATTTGCAAAAAAATATGGGAGCAGCATTATTGTTATTTTATTCATTCATATTTCTTTATATTTATCTGTTAACTTTGCTCTGCCGGATGTGGTTATGATTTTTTTGTTTTGTGTTCAATAACTGTATGTGTGCCTTTTTTCTCTTTAATTATTTCTGTTAGAATGTATTATTTTTAATACATAAAGAAATAACGTGGAAAAAAAACTCATTGACTACCCAATGAAAAACGTCTAGCGACTGTAGCTAAATTCCTATATGCAAATTAAACAGAACAATAGAAATGAAATAATTAATTATTTTTTTCCATGGATAATTTTTTTATATTTTAAGTGTTCTAACGTTTATTATATCTGTGAAATATTATTTTATTTAATAATTAAATCAACGACTGTCTTTAACGAAGTGATTGACCGAAAAAGAAAACGTAATTAGCGTATAAAACTAAAATAATTAATTAATTATTTTATGTTATGTTTTTTTTATTTCCTATATATTAGACAATAATAATAGAGACGTAAGACTTAAAAAAATGTTTTAAAGGTATTGGAGATTAATGAATGAATCCCTCTCGGCAATTCATAACCTTTTTGGAGATTTTCGTTGAATTCCAAGTAAAAATGGAAGAATGATAATTATTCAAACTCATTGATAATTGTTTCTAATTGTTGTGGTTTATTATTATGATCTAAAAATATTAATCCGGTAATTTGGTTTTAGAAGTCTGCTTTAGGCCATGGAGATATGCCAAAAATGTGTTCTTTTAAACCACTGGCCATTACAAAGACAAAATCGCCGCTGGTTTTCTTGGCAAATTTTCCGCAAAAAAAAAAAAAATGGATTACTACCGACAGAAATACTAAACAGCAGTTTTTATGCTCCCTATCATAAGGTGGAGGGCATATAAAAATACCCTCCCAATATTCGGTATTTTTGGGCTTTGGACAGGTTTTCAACCGAATTGGCTGTAATTCATACCAAAAATTATTAATATTGACTCAAGTTTTTGGGTAGCCCACATATAACGGTACACCCAATACTCGGTATTTTTGGGATTTTGACACTGTTTTCAAGCGACTGTAATTTCGTATTTCAGGTTTTCATTGTACAGCTAATTTTTGTACGAAAAATTATTACTATTGAACCAAGTTTGAGTATAGCCCCCATATAACGGTACCCTACCAATATTCGACATTTCGAGAATTTTTGGAAGATTTTTTATCTGAATTGGCTGGGTGTATATTGGGCACCAAATCTTTCTACCAAAAATAAAAATATTGGTCCACATTTTTGAGTAGTCTCATGTTAAGGTACCTCGCGAATTTGGAAATTTTTGGTAGCAATATCGGTCAAGATCATATCATCATAAAATTTTCCTGATTTTTGAGAATTTTTTAAATAAAGATAACTGAACCAGTGAGCGGAGCAGTATAGTCGGACGGGGCCGACCATACGATACCCTACACAACTTCCATGAAAATCTAACTTTCTGTGGTTCTATATTCTGAGATTGGGCAATATTTCGCGATATTTGCACACTTTTGACGGGCTAGAGGTCAGCAAATGTTCCTAATAATCAGTACAGCCCCTCTAATTACTAGTCCAGATTCCCTTCACTGTGGGTTGTGTTGTGATGTTCGACTTTCGACTCGAAAAGTAAAAATAATTAAGTTTTCGGTCCACTTCATCCAAAAAATATTATGTGATCATCACCTAACATTTTGTCGTCGACCATAACTGCAACCTCATGGAAAATTTCAAAGCGATCAGCGCTATATTTCCGCCCTCCAGTGTGGTAATATGTTACTAAATAATATATGAATACGTAAGCACCTGTAAATATTTAAGTGTAACTCCCGCATCCGAGTACCTACGACAATATAATTGGTATCAATTTAATGGTCAACCACGCCTCTTGGATATACTATCAACTTCTCGGGTCTATGTCCTTCAGTGGTAAATATATACGCTGTAGAATACAAATTTTGTAATTTTTCACACAAAAGTTAGGGTCCATTTGACCCGCTAAATATTGACCGATCTTTATCAAAACAGGCATGCTTATTCTTTGGCCCAATCCCCTTCTCCATGCAAAAATTCGAGGTGTTTGGGCCATAATTGCGGCCTCTGGAGCGACCAGAAAAACCGACAAAAATAAAGTTTTTGGTCCATTTCATCCCCTAAATATTAACCGATCATTTCCAAAAACAATAGGGATCTTCATTGGCCAGAACCCATCATACATGCAAAATTTCGTGAAGATTTCCATAACTGTGGCCTGTATCGTGTTTACAAATTATAATGGACAGACGGACGGACATAGATCGACTCAGCTAGTCGAAACGATTATACTTAAAAGTGGGTCTAGGGCCAATATTTCGCGGCGTTACAAACTTTTGGGGCTGCACAAAGCTATAATACCCTGACAACATAGTTGTGTAGGGTATAATAAATCTTATTCTTCCTAAAATAGAATTTAAGAGTCTGCATATAAATTTAATTTAATAAATTGTCATTAAAGTATAATAGTGCATAGGAAGTCTTTTAGTATTATCAATACAAATTATACTTTTATAAAAAATTAAATTACGTACAACATACAAGCTATCACAATTTGTTGACATTCCTTGACATCAGATATCCAAAAATTCAAAACAAATTTCTTGTTCATTGCAACTAATCCGTTTCAATGGTGTAGTTTTATTAGTTTTATGTTCCTATTCTTCTTTTGTTCGAATCAATCATTGATTGATTTCGGCTAATTTGGCATTAAGACTTTCACGGGTTTGTTTCCTAAGTCTTTTGTTTTATTGATTGACAACTATAGTACATACTGTGTATGAGTTAGAGGGAGAGAGATATGTTTATCTCCAATGAAAAAACACCAACGCGCCACTGTTACTATCACCTATTCATCGCTTAAGCCTCATGTAGCTTTAACCATTGTTTTCTTGCCTTAATTGAAGTACAACAGACGAAAAACGTTGTATCATACTGAACAATTTTTTGTGACACTTAATAATGTGTGTGTTGTTGTTTTTTAACATCATTAACATTTTTTGGTAGATTATTTTATGATTGACAAATTAACATTTTCTTTATATTAATGTTCTCGTGGATGTAATAAATTCTAAGAATCAAAAACTTTAATCTAAGAAATTCAAAATTGATTTTTTTGGTATAGGATTGTATTATATATATTATAGAGATGTATACTCTCACACATGATGTGGGATTTTGAAATATCCAATATTAAATATTTAGAGGAACTGTCAAAACGGGGACTATATCAGGCGTGTATTTATACCCTTCACCACAATGTGGTACAGGATATAATGTCTTTGTGAATATATTTGTAACAAGCAAAACGAAACGAGATAGAGAATATGCACAGAATCACTTTCTAAGTCGATTTATACATCCGTCCGTCCGTCCGCCTGTCTGTCCATGTTAAATTTTAAAAAAAGTACAGGTCGCATTTATGATTCGGCACGAAATTAGGCATAACGTAATGAATTAGGTCTTGAATGATGTGTGCTAAGTTTCGAGAAAATCGGTTTAGATTTAGATATAGCTCCCATATATATTTTCGTCCGATTTAATGTAAATGGTGCACCGAAGACCCTATATATTCTTCGATTTTCACGAAATTTGGCACAACGTACTGAATTAGACTTAGAATGATGTGTGCTAAGTTTTATGAAAATTGGTTCAGATTTAGATATAGCTCCCATATATATTTTCGTCCGATTTAAGGTAAATGGTGTACAAATGTCTCTAAATATCTTTCGATTTGCACGAAATTTGGCACAGTGTACTGAATAAAGCCTAGAATGATGTGTGCTGAGTTTCGTAAAAATCGATTCAGATTTAGATATAGCTCACATATATATTTTCGTCCGATATAATGTAAATGGTGCACCAAAGTCCCTAAATATCTTTCGATTTGCACGAAAATTGACACATCGAACTGAATTAGGCTTAGAGTGATGTGTGCTACGTTTCGTGAAAATCGGTTCAGATTTAGATATAGCTCCAATATATTTTTTCGTCTGATAGTCTTCGATTTGCACGAAATTTGACATAGCATACTGAATTGAGTATAGAATGATGTGTGCTATGTTTCGTGAAAATCGAAATGATGTGTGCTAAGTTTCGTGAAAATCGGTTCAGATTTAGATATAGCCCTATATATATTTCGTCCGATGTGCACCAAAGTCCGAATATATTTTACGATTTGCAGGACATTTGACATAGCGTCCTGAATTGAGTCTAGAATGATGTGTGCTAAGTTTCGTGAAAATCGGTTCAGATTTAGATATAGCTCCCATATATATTTTCATACGATTTTACATAAATGGTGCCCCTAACCTTAATGTTTGTCCGATTAACACGAAATTTCGCACAACGTATCAAATTGAGACTTGAATGACGTTATTGGGTTTTGTTGAAATTGGTGCAAATGCAGCCATAGCTTCCATATTATTTATGTATTTCGAACGGTTGTCTGATTGAAATTAATTTTTTTATGCTATAAATCGTTTTCCATAAATTTGTCCCATGCTACGCAGACGACTCTAAATCGGCATGAATGAAATTAAATTTATCATAGGTTGCAGAAGTACATGAGAAGTTTCCATCGAGGGAACATTGACATAAAATTGTAAGGATACGTAGGTATATACAATATACCCAAATTGGTGAAGGGTATCATATAGTCGGCCCAGTCCGACTTTACCACTTTCCTTACTGGTTTTTATCTAACATAAATAAGATTTTCAATGGGCTGGTAAATGAATACCAATGCATGTTAAGGTTTGTAACTTTACATATACAGAGTTAAAGATTTAAAAGAGAACAGAAATAATTTAATTTTCACTGGAACATCGGAATCCGAAAATTCCAACGGTGTTAGAAAGGGTACATATCTGACTCTCGTATGAACTAGGATTATTGGCTTCTCTCAAAAATCAACAAAATGGCGGACCTTTAAAAAAATATTTTTGAAAAATCGACTATTTTTTACCACAAATCCAAAGTTAAAAAATAAGGAAGATCTCGACCGATTGGATTTATCCTAGTTCATACGATAGCTATACGTCCCAAACGTCCCAAAATTTGGAATCGATCGGATTATTATTTTTTGAGTTATCGTGCCCGTCATTCGCATTCGAAAAAAATGCGTTTAAAGTTTGAGAATCACTCTTGCCATCACTTGATGCTGACACAATAAATCGACTATTTCTTGAAGAGTTCTTGAGATTTTCACTTGAAATTGTGTAGAGACATTCTTGAATTAGTGTAGATTCGAAAAAATAAATAAAAATTTTTGACACCGAGAATGGGGGGTCCCCTTAAATAATTTTAGTTGGGGACTATAATAGGCGTGGGTTTTTAAGTATTATTTGGGGACTAAAATAAGCGTGGATTTGTTAAATAATTTTTTCTTGAAGAGTTCTTGAGATTTTCACTTGAAATTTTGTAGGGACATTCTTGAATTAGTGTAGATTCGAAAAACTAAATAAAATTTTTTGACACCGAGAATGGGGGGTCCCCTTAAATAATTTTATTTGGGGACTATAATAGGCGTGGATTTTTAAATATTATTTGGGGACTACAATAGGCGTGGATTTGTTAAATAATTTTTTCGGGGACTATAACAGGAGTGGATTTATTAAATATTTTTTTCGGGGACTATAACAGGAGTGGATTTATTAAATAATTTTTTTGGGGACTACAATAGGCCTAGATTTGTTAAATAAATTTTTTCGCCGACTATTTATTAAATAATTCTTTTGGGGGACTATAACAGGCGTGTATTTATTAAATATATATATATATATATATTTTTTTTTTTTGGGCTACAATAGGCGTAAATTTGTTAAATAATTTTTTTCGGGGACTACAATAGGCTTGGATTTTTAAATAATTTTTTTGCGGGACTATAACAGACGTGGATTTGTTAAATATTTTTTTTTTGGGGACTACAATAGGCTTGGATTTTTAAATAGGTTTTTGGGCGACTACAATAGGCGTGGCTACTGGTTAGGGATTTTAGTCCAATTATAATTATTTTTAAGATATCCTATGGCCATCCATGTCCGACCACACTACTTTGCTACTTGTTTTACATTTGTTAAAGTCTGCAACAATGACATTATTTAAATTTATTTTTCTTTTGTAATACATATGAATTATCTTGTCGGCTATCGCAGGTGTTGGATATAAATATATATTCTAACATTTCAATTAGTTGTATCAACAAATAATATATTTCCGTTTAGTTTTTTCCCCATATTTGCACGTCTTACAATAATTATGATATTTAACTAAACAGAAAAAACCCACACACACATACGATACTCTTCTACTGACATAAGAGACGTCATTGTCATTATCATCATCATCACCACTCCATGCGGTTACTCTACGAAGTTATGAACTGATGTCACTAATAATGCATTTCCGATATGAATTAATATTGCCATATGTCTGATATATGTACTCACTATGGAGTAGTTGTTGTAGTTATTATTGTTTTAGTTGTTGTTTCTTTTGTTTCATTTAGTTTTATTGCAAAGCAATCAATATGAAACGTACCGATCATTTCCCATGGTAAATGATTGGTATTAATGATCATGAATTAACAATAAATCAATGTCAAAAATAGAATAGAACCTATTCGATCTGTTGGTTGGTTGGTCCCTCTGGCTTGTCTTGACTTGACTTGCTGTATGTCACTGTTGAAGTTGTTGGTTTTTTTTTTCATTCTAAATGGAAATGTCGACGGTTTTTTCTGCAGTGGTTTTTGTTGAGGAAATATTAATTGAGATATTTTAACCTTTAGTATGGAGAATGAAGTTGTTGCTGGGTTTTTTTAATATTTATTTTTTTTCTTTTCTTACAGATGCTGACTCGAATATTGCCCACAGGTGACAGTAGACCTCTAAATAGTAAAAGTAGTAGTACATCATCAAGCGATCTCATTGCGGGCAATGAGTTCTTGAAATTATTTATGGGTCAGGATGAACTTGAACGTGAATATCGGGCGAGAAACGTGGCAGATGTTGGCGATTATAAAGAAAGCGAAGAATTTGACAAAAAATCCGCCGAGACGGGGAGACAGCGTGAGGCCAGTAGTCGTTCTTTAAAAATCCAGGGACCCAAAATAAATCATGCCGAGGGTCAAGTGGAAAATAGCAAGGCAGCCAACTCAGGTAATAGTCGAATTTCATTTCTAGAGGATTATGATGAAAATGATGCCATACTCGATGCCGAGGCCAGAGATATTGATTTGAAAAAGGAAACAACAACAACAACAAAGGCCAAAAAAGATGACTACAAAATATTGTCGATAAGTGTCTATTCGTCAACATCGGCCCATGTGGGTTTACCCGCCGTCTCCACCTCTTCCTCTAGTCAACGAGGTTCAATGACAGGGAAAAATCGCTTGACCACAACAACATCAAAATATGACAACAAATCGTATACAACAACCCAACAGTCAGTCGTGACAATGACACCACGGCCACCAACAGCGACCACATATAGACCGGCAACAACAACCAGCACTACGACAACAACGCAAAAACCGAAAACAACAACAGCGAAAATTCCACAAAATTCTGCCGCAGCTTCATCAACGACAGGTGACAACTTCATCAATCGTTCGCATAAAAGCGAATTCTCTGTCGAGGAAGTTCAGCCTTCAACTGCCAGACACCATCAACAATTGCTGCAGCAGCAGCAACAACAGCACCGACCACGTAAAGTTGTGCGCAAAACATTTACGCGTCATCATCATCCACAACAACAACAGCAACACCACCATCACACCTCATATCCATTGATGACGAATGACGAACCCGCAGACAGTATGGAGGCTTTGGATTCGGAGAACAGTGCCTCAACAAATGTGGTTCAAAATGTCTTAGCTTCTCCGTCGCAGGGCTCCGGCACACCATTACGCTCGACATCGACAGTTACAACCATGTTCCACAGTGGTCAACATAACGTGTCCATTAATCACGCCATGTCTAAGTCACCACTACCACCATCGGCAGCAGCACATCAAACAAATGTCGACGATGTTGACATTTCCAAAGACCTAAATGATCAACAGCACTCGGCTACTGGTGTTGATGATCAATTGTTGCCATTTCAAACGGTAATTTATCATGACACCAAGAACGGTGGCGGCGGCAGCAGTCATGGTCCACAGTCACGTTCTATTTCGTATTCGTCCATTTCACAAAATGTCGAAGATCTAAAGAAATGGCATCAGTCGGACATCTTGGCCGAGGCTCGTCGTAATGTCAGCGAAAGTCTGAAACCCTTGCCACCGTTACATCAATCCGAACCGGCGAAATTTTATTCCCAACCTTCGAAAATGTATAGCGAACCATCGAAATTCTATTCAGAACCCTCAAAGGTCTATTCGGAACCGGCCAAAGTCTATGGTGAACCGGAGAAATTTTATTCAGAGCCGGCCAAAGTTTATGGTCAACCATCGAAATTTTATAGTGAACCTTCCAAGGTATATTCGGAACCAGCAAAAATGTATGGCGAACCGGCGAAAACATATTGGCCCATAACAGTTACCACCACGCCAAAGCCGGCACCGCTTAGTACCATTCCACCAATTGCCGCAACAAATTTACCACAATTAATCGCCACCACCACAACCCCATCTCCTCTTGGTCTTGGTTATCCAGCATCACGTAAGCCAGCAGCCATAGTTTCACGTATTGCCTTTGGTGAAGCCCAAACGAATACTGCATCCACATCGACGACCAGTACCACAACCACCACCTCGACAACTCCAGCTACAACCCACATACCCATAACCAGCACAATAAAATCATCATTTGGTGGTAGCTTCCATCAACGCACCTTTGGTCATCGTCAACCACCTACGGGCATTTCGGAGACCACAACTCCGCCACGTCGTATACTCTTCAATTTGGATCGTTTGCCATATGATTTGCTGAATGCACCACAACCTGCTGCCACACCACAGCCGGCACCGACACATTTGGAATTGCCGCAACAGCCGGCATTAACATACCAGCAACAGCAGCAACAACATCTACAAAGACAACAACAACAGCAGTCGCATCAGCAGCAACAACAACCCCAGCGTCATCATAACATTAATCCATGCTTGGAGTCGGCTGTTACTTCACTATTTTCATCAGCCACATTATCTGCTCATCCAGCATTAATAAAACAACGCCAACAACATTCATCATTGTCAGATCAACAACATTCTAATCAAAATGCCAAAGGATTGCCCAACGAAGGTAAGTAGCTGCACTGAAGCGAGTTTGGTTGCACATTGAGACACACAAGACAGACAGACAGACATGCACTTTGTATTGCAGCAGATAGTGTTTTCTTACCGGTATTTTCTTGAATTTCTTTTTCTGCATCTTCTTCTGTTGTTATTCTTCAAAGTAGATTTTTTGTTGCGGAAAAAAATAAAATAAGTATTTTCAGTATTTCAGTAATACCCTACTATTGTTCATTACATTGGGTTGAAGTAAATTAGAATTAAATAAAAATACTGTTGATTTCGGTCGGGCCGAAATTTGCACCACTTGCGTCCCATCTTCAGATCATGGATGAAATACATACCCTTGATATTGGATTTCCGATGCAGTCTCTTCAATTTTAGAGTCGGCTTCACCGTCCTGGATTTTCGTGACAGTTTCTTTTGACTTCGGTTTTGGCGTTAGGCTTCTCTTCCGGATACCTAATCCTCTTCGTCGCTTCCCAGGATCTCAGGCTTATCCTTCTGAGCATGAGTTTGCTGTTCGCACTTCTTCCTCCGGTTCATCGTGGATATTTTCCGCATTTATGCCCCAGATAACTGTTTCTTTCTTGTTGTGAGCTGCTATACGTTTGCTCACTTCTTCTATCATCTTATCAACCTCTTCGTTCCTCCGGTATTCTAAGACGGTTGCGATGAAAAAAAATTGAATTAAGATTCTGCATACCCTTCACGATACTGATATTTATGTGCTCAGACCTGGTTTGGTAAAAATATTACGATGTAAAATTTTTGAATCAAATGGATCTTGATATTGGACTTTCAATTGTTGTAACCCTCTTTCATAAACTTCGTATAGTCCTTCTTCCCTGCCTTTACAGAAGATTACGATGAAGGGCTTGTCTTTGATTTTAGAGTCTATGGATTCTCGTGACAATTTCTAACGACTTCGAGTTTGCTCCTCTCTTATATTAGCCGACCTGAAGTTTTTTTTTTTTTTTTTTTTTTGTTAATTTTTACTCGTTTGACGTTCGCCTGCTCTTCCGGATACCTTATGCTCTTCGCCGTTTCCGAGGAAGTGAGCGTTAGGCTTATCCTTCTGAGCACCAGTGCTGTTCGCACTCTTCCTTCGGTTAATCCTGGTCAGTTTTCGCCAATGCGGCTTTGGGATTCCAGGTTTTTAAAGCAGATTCCGATGCAGCGCTCGTCATCTTGATTTTAAAACCAGCATTGCTACCTTTAGTCGATGGGTTATTACATAACAGTCTCCTTTGACTTCCAGTTGGCTCTGCCTTCTCTTAATATGAGTCACCGGTAAGTTTTTTTTATTGTATTTCGGTCGTCTGTTCATCCGGAGTCCTAATGGTATTCGCCGCTTTCGAAATAGTGGAGGAAAGTACAAGCTTATTTTTCTGAACATTGGATTGCTGTTCGCGATTTTTCGTTGTCACTTTTCGCTTTTGTGTTCCAGATAACTTATTTTTTTTTGTGAGCTTGTCGATGTCCTCTTGGCTCATCCAGCAGTCTAAGACGGTTGTGTTTATTATTGTGTTCAGACTCGAAATTTGAGTTAGAGTTCCCGTCTGTCTTGAAAGGTTATGTCGAGATTGCTATTCCCCTGTGGTCCTTAAATTCAGATCCATTTTTGTTCGTTGGCTGCGTGCTTGTAACGATACCCCCGACTAGAAATGCCAAGACATCCCATCTATAGGAGATATTTGCCAACGATCGAAGGATGACGACGGGGGCATGATTCATGGGCAGATGAATGACTTCCGCCTGTACTGATTGGTACTAACTGATACCGCTCGTTTTCAAACAAATACCTGGTGGTATTTGACAGTATTCTGGTCGCGGGTTCCTTAGTGCGGAGAAAAACCTAGTGAGCATGATCAGAGCCAACGACGGGTTACCTTATGGCTTTTTAACATCAGGATCACTCGCACATCTCTCATCATAGACCTCGACGGCTCTTTTATTTAACACTTCGGCTTTCGGGGGTCCACTGCGGATCTATTTGTTAAAACTCTTCTTATTCAAGGCAATCGATGGCTCTTATATTGTCGAAATTTCACAATTGCAGACCGACGATAGCTTTTAACGTCCCCAATCAATCGCACTGTTATCGATGGCTTTAATCAATGTCATAGCCGAATTGACTTTGCACCCAATGACTTATTTTCATTTCAACATATCAAGATAAAAACAATAAAGTTGGAGAGCACATCAAATTTGTCATTCGGTTGGCAATACCTCGAAATACTCGGTCCACGTTTTGCCATCGACCCCGAAAGAAGGAACCACCCCATTTTAAATATTTAATATTTCTTTAATATGTCTTTCTAAGTACTTATTTTAGCTAAGTGGATGATTGATCTGCAGTAGTCTTTCCTATATTATGGGTATGCCATCTTGTATTGCATAGAAAACACGGCTTATTCGATTTTGTGGTGGTTGGAGTCCTTGCTTGTTTAGTGGTACCATTTTGCTTTAGGTTGCGCTATTTAATTTGTTCCCCTTGGGAGCATTATGTTACTCGTTTAGTTATTGTGTCAGCTTCCTTATTATATCTGTTATACCAGCTGAGTAGATGAATTGTCTGCAGTAGCCTGCCCTAACTGATTGGGTGCCATCTATTGTTGCATAGAAACAACGGATCATTGGATTTTATGCAGCGGTTGGTGTCCCTGTTTTTTTTATTTTTTTGCCATTTTCCTCTGGGTGGTGTTTCCTGTCATTTCGATTTTGTGTTATTCTCGTGCGCTGATATGGAAGATAGTTATTTTCTGATATAATTAGCTTAAGTATGGGATTTGTAGTTCTATGTCCCCTTAATATTAAGCGAGGTCCCGCTGTGTAAAAACATAGTTTAGGTATAACCATCCAACATAAATATTAATTTTGTTTTCTTTATCTCTGTCTCTTACAGATCTAGTCAGATGTGTTGCTGAAATATCAAATCCTGCCATTCCATCGACTGGAACAGCAGATGATACCCCCGGCCTATCGTACACTACCGAACGTAGTAACATTGAAGAGCTTTTTACGCCGACCCCAGAGCAAAATTACGAAATAGAAGAATCAGCAAGTGTAATGACAAATGGGCGAGCCCATGGCGTACAAGGTGGCAGCGGTGGTGGTGGTGGGGCTGGTAGGAATAGTTTAACACTACCAACACCACAACCTGGTGCGCATACATTCCAAACGAATAAGCAACGAATTCATATCGGTACCAATATTAATGCCGGTGTAGTGGGTGGTGTTGGTACAGATAGTGGTAACAGTGGTGTGGGTTATCAACATTCATCGTTTACTGGCCAAACAAATGCTAATGGAGATGCTGCCCTAAGTCATGCTCATAGAAATTTACACGGTGATGGCAATCCTAGTCCAGACTATAACGCATATGATGATGGTGGTGGTGGTGAAGGAGGAGGAGATACGGATGACTACACTGACACCGATGACACTGGTCATCATCGGGCACCAGGTTCAGCCAACGATGGTGATGGCAAAGTTGCTTATGTTGTAGAGGGACGCAATTATCGTAAATATCGTGTGGAAACCAAAACCGATGATGGTTACATTGTTGGAGAATACGGTGTGGTTCATCATGACGATGGAAATCTACGTGGTGTGCGTTATACAGCCGATATAAATAATACAAATCGAAGTCTTATACAAAAAGCTTTGTTGACATTTTTGAAACTGTAATGGAGGTTTTTTGATATACCGCATTACATTGTAATATATAATCGAGTTATGACCTAATAGTGGGAGGGTATGAAATTGAAAAAACATGGGTATTTTCAAAATAGGTCAACATTTTTTAGCCAAACGAAAACAAAAAAGTAACTGCAGTATGGTCAGTAATGTAGAATAAGAAATTTCGTCGGTAATACCGAATACAAAACTGTATGTCCCCAATGGCATACAAATGACAACGCCTCAGTTGGTGTATTTTTTAAAAATAAATATTTTTTATACTGAAACTATTGTGATGATTCCTATACAAAGTAACATACAAACAAACAAATAAACTACAACGAATTGATGTAAGGCATTGATGTGATTGTTCGGTCGTTCGTTGGTTGGTTGATTCAAAGATCATTCCTTACATTGTCTTAGAGTTAATTTTTTATGTATTTTTTTATAATTCATATATGTATGTAAATTGTTGTTGCCGATGTTGTTGCAATCTTCTTTCAGTTACTTAAATTTAAAGAAGAAGTAGAAGAAACTCAGCATCAAAGAAACCATAAGAAAAACCAACATTTCGTTTAAGAACAAACAAAAATTAGAAAGGTAATATATATGAACGTATGTATGTGATTCAATGTTTGTTATTATGTGTTTTTCGTATAGTAAAAATATTAATTTTACATAATTTTATGTATGTAGTATTACCTTTTTCCTTGTATTTCATATTTATACAAATAATCTTTTCGAAAAAAACAGACACTGTTTGGGTCATAAAATGAAGGGTGTAATAGCTTTGTCATTTTGCCTGTCGAAATAATCATCAGTTAAGTCAATGATAATGGAGGCCTTACGGCCATTATCATTCAAGTATTTATTATGCAAATTTAGGAACATTTGAGTACCGTTATATGTCCATAGGATTCATAAAACCCCTATACCCTTCTATTAAATCATGCCTGTAAAAAACGGCACAATCTCCAATTTTGATTAATATTGGATTAGAATTAAAGGGGACCTATATCTCGGTTTACAAAATCTAACCTACAATAGAATATCTCTTTAAAATTTCCAATGGCAATATTAAAAACCCTTAAAGATATAGTCGATCTATAATGTCAGCATCAGGCTGTAAAGCTAATGGATGTTACTCCAAAAACTATTAATTCAATTGATTCCAAATATATACACGTTATTCTTTGCGTATATATGCTATGTCAGTGCCAGTTTTGTAATGTATTGTTTAATAGCGGATCCGGCGAACTTCGTGTCTTCTCACTAGGCATTTTAAAATTTCCATAAATAATTCAAAATAAAAGTTGAGTCAAATCTATATTTTTTCACACCATTTATATACGGTCGAAATAGTTTATAATAACGGTCAAAGGTCTGGCGAAATTGATTACTATAAGCAATAGTCCATATCGTTATAACCGATATGCCTAGTTATATAGATAAGAGATACGTATTACCTGACAGGAACTTGCCGGGCGAATGTACATAGCTAAAACGTCTCAGAAAATTAACATGATCAAGAATATGTTTTTATATGCATTTTTTGTTATTATTTCAGAGAGCTACAGAGTGACTAGGTGGAGGATATAAACAAAGTGATATTGTTTGTAATTTATGCATAAAAGTGTTTTTAGATTTCACCCAAAACCCGGAATTCCATACTACAGCCTTTAGCTTAAATAATGCGCATAGGACAGTCTAAATATCTAAAATGATTCGAGACCTACTTATGGGGACTTATAGGGAGAAGTACGTTTTTAACAACAAATAATCTAGAATGGCAAATTACAGCCACTTAGATTGGGAAATGTCAAAATGTGGGCGGGCTTCAATATGGGGCTAGATCTAACTTTGATTAAAAATTGTCTGAATGTAATTGTTTCATCCCCAAATAGCCAGGATTGATATAGGACCATCAAAATATCTGATATTGTTTGTAATTTTTGCATAAAAGTGTTGTTAGATTTCTGCATGTATGTTTTTTCGTCCAAAACCCGGAATTCCAGTCAAAATATCTCAAAGGATTCGAGACCTATTTTTGGGAATTTTCGGAGAAGTATGTTTTAACCAAAAAATAATCTAGAATGGTAAATTATAGCCACTTTGATTGGGAAATGTCAAAATGTGGGCAAGCATCAATATGGGACTCGATCTAACTTTTAATAAAAATTGTATGAATGTAATTGTTTCATCCCCAAATAGCCAAGAATGAGCATAGGACCACCAAAATATCTAATGTGGGTTAGGTCATAATATCAAATATGTCTGCAAATATAAAACAGGATTGGCAAACCACTTCGGTTGGCAAATGCGTCTAAAACATTCTACATATAAAACCAATGAGCGGAGCCGTATATTCTGCGGATCAATATTCCGAGCCTGAGTAATATTTCGAAATATTTGCACTCTCTTGGCCAATTAGAGGTCAAAGCTCCTCTTCAGCGTCTTTTCCGAATCATTTTTTCCTGGAGTAAGCAATTACTGTATAACATTGAAATTTAGAGGTTGATAGAATCCTCTAAAATTATAGGCGTTGTCCTTGACCATAACAGAAATCTATTGCAAAATTTCCTATCCATCTATATTTCCGTAATTTTTCACACAAAGGTCGAGTTTCATTTGGCAACAGTCATGTTTATTCTTTGGCAAGATCCCCTTCTCTATGTAACACTTCGTGATGTTCCGGTCATAATTGCGAGCCTTGGAGCGACCAGAAAAACAGACAAAAGTGAACCGATTATTACCAAAAACAATAGGGGTCTTCTTTGGTATATTAATTTGTGGGTCTAGGATCAATATTTCTCGGCGTTACATTCTTGGGGCCACACAAAGCTATAATGACCAAAATGAGATATTTGTGTAGGGTGTAGATATGACAATATTGTTATATGGAGCTATTCCATGTTGTGGCATTTGCAATTACAAGCATCCTGATGGTAGTAGCAACGTGCGTGAAACATTTCATATCTCTACCTTAACCCGAATAGGACTGTAATTATTTTTTTCGAATTGTGGGACGAAACTTTCAGCGTCTCTAGATTGTGGGCCACTGAATTCAAAAATTTGATTTGTATAATTTTTTCGTATCAGGATAATCGACAGGATCAATTTTTGGGCTGTGGCCGTATGTTCACATCAGCACTGCTCAGGTACAGGGTTTTTAGATGATTTGATTTAAATGATTTGAGATGATCGTATTATGGTCACGCTAGCACAGCTCGGGTTAAATATAGCAAGCTCTATCGTTATTATAACAGACGGAAATCGATATATCAATTTATACTGATTCAGAATATTTTTATTTTGTGAGGTCTCTGGTGATTATTTAGAGGAATTGGAAACGGAATGACAAATTTAATATACGCTCCGCTTTATGATGGATGGTATAATTCATATTTCAATGATTTCCTAGGGTTTGTAAATGGACATAAATTTGTTTGAAGAGAAAAACAATTTAATAACATTTTTAATATAAAATCTATAAAATAAATTTTAACTATCTTGGGTCGAGGTTAGTGTTGTGTGCCACTTAATTTGAACCCAAAACATGTGTAAAATTGTATTGCTACTCTGAATACCGAAAAAAGGTTGTATGGTGGCTATATCTAAAACTGAACCTATAGCAACAATTCTTACCCACTAAGGACTGTAAATACTAAATTACAGCAAAATCGGATAGAATATGTGACTAAAACATTCAAAGTACTGACAAACCCAAGAACAAATTTACATTAGATAAATGCCTAATGTTGATCAACATAGCTAATTTTCCATTCTTGATTTTGGGAAGTATATCTTTCTATTATATATTTTCATTGACATTTAGGATATCACCCATATAACGTTTTCTCTGTAATTTCGTTTTCCATACCCTTTATTCTTTTTGCAACATTTTAGACATGTTTCTCAACCGCTTTGGCTCTAATAAAATATTTAGAATTTGTAGATCTATATACCAATAATAAGGGATATCAGTCGATCTTTGGATATATCCTATATTTTACCATGACATTGGTGGGCAAGCAACTTATTCATGAATTGATTTTGAATGCAAGTCTATGTTTCTACATAGTCCCAACTTATTTACATTTTTAATCAAAATTTTATTGGAACCATTTTATCTAATTTGCAAATATGTTTCGCATATTAAATAAAATTATTCGAATAACATTTCATATCTTCAAAAATTTGTGTATAAAAAAAACATGTTAATAACAATGGAAAAATAAAAATTATTTTCATAACATAAATTAAATATAATACCTAAACAGTGTCTCTTCAATTTCCATATAGAAACAAACGAACAAATTTTACATTCACAATAACAATATGTATCTATATATGTCTAGCTTAACATTCTAGCCTAAATTTGCACCAATATTAGCATAAATTTCACCCTATATTTACTAGTACTACTATATATCTAGTTTTGTATGTACAATAAAAAACAAATATTTGAAAACTTCATAACTACACATATAAATGTCATTGAAAACGACAACAAATAACAAAAAGCCAATCTCAATAAAATTGAGTGGGTTTTCTTAAATTAATTTATTATATTTTTATATAATGTTGAAATAATGTATGTAATGTCTTTAATTATTATTTATTTAAATTTAGTGTGTATTAGTATAATGTAAATGTTATCATATGAAATACTTACTGCCTAATGAATGATATCGTCATTGTAAAATTTAAATACGCTTTCATATAGAAGAAAAACAATCATAAATGGGCGGCTCAAAAATACAAGTTGCAGCTCCTAATACTACAAACAACAACAAAAACTACTTACATAATTACTTACTTGCCATACATATTTAAGTAAATGTACTACAGTTTAGTAGATAAAGGCAAACAAAAACAATTAAAATAATAAAAATATGAAAAATTAATTAAAATAAAAACAAATTTATAATAATAATAAATATGCAACATAAAAAGTAAATGTTCTTTTATTTATTTTGTACTATTTGAAGCATCACATTCCTTCGATGATCGATACCATGGCTGTGATATACCCAATATATACACGTTAACAAAAAGGATTGTCGTACAGAAGTGTACGACACATATTACAACAAAATTGGTTGATGTTTTGCATCTCTAGTTATATCTGTACAGTTAAGTTTTAAGTGAGCAATAATCGGCTCTATAAAACAATATAAATTAGATTTTGCCACTTTTGTTGAGCATTCTACGTTTGAGATAGTCAATCCGTTAGGTCCCATATGCGATGATTCGATCATGAGTTTGGACTAATAACCGGATTATGACACGTGATATTTTTATTCGAACGCATTATTCGAAGTGGGTTTTTCCGCATAGAATTTTGACTTAAATTTCTTTCATCAAAAAATAGTTAACGGTGGGCATTGACATCTGCTTTCTCAACGGCACCATTTTTGACAAAAAAAGTATAATAAATAAATAAATAAAAAAAAATGGGGACAGTAGTAAAGTCAGACGGGGCCGATTACTATTACCCTTCACCACTTTGAGTACATTCAAATGAAGCATTTTTGAAGGACCGTTGACATGAATTGGACAAAATTTAATATATGAACTTTATTTATATGTGAACCGACTTAAATCAATCCACACACATGCCATTCAGCAACCTATTCAAAAACTCATATCACTCCGACAAACATGAGTAGTATGTTGCACCTATATCAAAATCTGAACCGATTTCAGTGATACTTGCCACACGTTAATTTATAGTGTCAATCAGTCAAACAGTGTGTCTTTGAGCCCGATTTACTTAAAATCGGACTAATCGGATGGTGAAGAGTATAAAAATAAAGTCGAATGTAAATATCTGTGGGAGCTATATCTACATTTGAGCTGGTTTTAACGTAACTTGGTGCACAAATCGCTATTTTGTTAATTTTAGAGCGAAGTCAAAATCCTAGTTCATACGAGAGCCAGACATGTACTCTTTCTAACACCGTTAAAATTTTCGAATTCCGATTTCCAGTGAGAAGTTATTATGCCCGCCATCAAAAATAAGGACTTCTCTTTAATTACTTACAAAATTTTTTTGTAAATAATTTTTCCTCTCTTTTAAATCTTCAAATATATATGTGCAAAGTTACAAACCTTAACAACCATAGGTATTTATTTACCAGCCCATTGAAATCGAAAGAAATATAGGGGCTTTGGTGCTCCATTTACATAAAACCTGAATAGAATATATATGGAACTATAAAAAATATGAAAGATATATTTGAGTTATATCTAATTCTGAGCCGAGTTTCACGAAACTTAACACACGTCATTATACACTCAATACGATATGATATCGGACGAACATTGGGAGTTTAGTGCACCATTTACATAAAATCGGACTAACGTATATTTGGGAGCTATATGAACCGTTGGTATCGGTTCAGATTTAGAGTTTGGTGCACAATTTACATAAAATCGGATAGACATATATATGAGAGCTATATCTAAATCTGAACAGATTTCAACAAAACTTGAAACACGTTAGACTATACGTACATCAGTACTATACGTTTGGGTCTTTGGTGCACGATATATTCAAATCGGACTATACTATATATTAACCGATTTCTCCAATTCGAATCATAAATTCGCATAAGAACTCGAGAAAGGAAGAGGATATGCTTAAAAAAGCAAACCATTAAATTTCTGGTCCATTTGATTTACCAAATATTACCAGATTTTTACCCAAACCTATAGATGTAGTAGTCCAGAATTTAACCTACATGCAAATTACTGATTCATCCATAACTAAAAAATTTAATGGACAAATGGGCGGACAAATTGTCTAGATCTCATTTACTCAGCTAGTCGACATATGCCAATCGGTATACCATACAGGGGAGGTTTGGTCGTAAGTCACTGGAATTCGTTCGTTTGGAATTTTACAAAAACAGGCTGTTAGTCTTATAATATATCTCACAATATAGCTGTGTAGGTAAATAAACATAAAAATCAGTGAGCGGAGCAGTATAGTCGGACGGGGCCGACCATACGATACCCTACACAACTACCACGGAACTCTAACATTCTGCGGATTTTTATTCTGAGCCTGGGCAATATTTCGTGATAGTTTCACCCTGTTACCCGATTAGAAATAAACAGCACCTCTTCCTTACACCTCTTCCTTACACTGATATATTCCAAATATTACTAATATTCAGTACAGTCCTTCGAATTACTTGTACAGATTGCCTTCACGGTGGTTTGTGTTGTGATGTTCGACTTTCAATTGTGGTCTGTAGATCGACTCGAAATAACACCAAAAATTAAGTTTTCGGTCCACTTCATTCCAAAATTATTATATGATCATCACCGAAAATTTTAGCCGTTGTTCTTGACCATACCTGGATGCTCATAGAAAATTTAAAGGTGATCAGTGCTATATTTCCGCCCTCTAGTGTGGTAATGGGTTACTAAATAATATATGAATACGTAATAACCTGTAAATATGTAAGAGTAACTCCTACATCCGAACACATACGACAATATAATTGGTATCAATTTAAAGGTCAACCACTCCTCTTGGATATACTATCAATTTATCGGGTCTATGTCCTTCAGGAGTAAATATATACGCTCTCGAATACAACATTTTTAATTTTTCACACAAAAGTAAGGGTACCTTTGACCCGCTAAATATTGACCGATCTTTATCAAAACAGGCATGCTTATTCTTTGGCCCGACCCCCTTCTACATGTAAAAGTTCGCGATGTTTGGATCATAACAGCTACCAGAAAATCAGACAAAAATAAAGTTCTTGGTCCATTTCATCCTTTAAATATTATCCGATCTTTACCAAAAACTATAGGGGACTTCATTAGCCAGAACCCATCCTACATGCAAAAATTTGGTGAAGATTAGTCCATAGCTGTGGCCTGTATCGTGTTTACAAATTATAATGGACGGACGGACACACATGTCTAGATCGACTCAGCTAGTCGAGATATGACGATCGGTATACTTAAAGGTGGGTCTAGGGCCAATATTTCGTTACAAACTCTTGGGGCTACACAAAGCTATAATACTCGGACAACATAGTTGTGTAGGGTATAAATAAATGAATACCCATATGCCGGAAATAGAAAAGTTCCCAACATCCAAGTCATAAAATGTACATTTTTGAGCATTTGGTAACACTGCTTCAAAAGCCGTAAAAGAAGATTCACTGTGTTTCAAATTTAAGTGTATCATTTAATGCTGTATGTTATATCACAATCCTCACATTTTCTTAACGATAGAGATTTTACAAGAATATTTAAAATATCGTTGAACCATGATGACATGTTTAGTAACTCTTTTTATTTTAAAACTATGAATAGTCAAATGCATATTCTTTAAGTTGCAGCCGAAAATAAAATAGGCCTACCACATTCCCCGAAATTACTATACAAATTTTAAGCCTTTATTTATGATATGGTCATGACACAAATTGAATGACCCAACATTGCAACACCATCTAACATAACCTAGTTCTTATTTTCAGTTTTGACTTTCAAATGCCCCTGCGTCATGGTTACAATTGAACAACGAATTATTTTACCATTTTAAAAAGTCTTAACAATCGATAATAAATATCATTTGTATTCTATCAAATTGTAATTCAATAAATCATTTCGTCACTGTAATTAAATAAATTATTTTACAGCTATAAAATCAAATCGATCTCGCTCGCCTAGCAATATAATTTGACATATTGCTGACCAGCTAGGTTATATCTTGCAAATCGACACCTTTCAGTTTGTGGAACAACCAAACAAAAATGCAGAGTCAAATCAATTGAATCATTGTAATTCGAAAAATGTAACAGAAAAATCAGAAATCTGTTATTTATTCATTCTAATCACATACTGAGGTCTATGGAGAATTCATTGTTTTAGTTTAGTATTCATCAGGTTCGATATAATTTGTTAGGAAAATATTTAATTTTTTATTGTTTTTAAATATTTGTATTATATATAGAAGAAAAATAACTTTGCGATAAGAGTTCATCAAAACGCAAACACCAGACACATTGTCTTAAGGGCAAGATTTATTAGTTGCATTGAAATACATTAAATACACCAGTAATATGTAAAATGGAATTGCACTAAACTATTAACAAAAATAAATTTGCATAAACACACACACACACAAAATTCAACGATAATGTGACTGCTTTACAAATCTGCATTCAATTTTAATCGATTTGTTCTTTTTTCGAATAGAGATAATAATTAACTTGATCCAATTAAATACGTTAGTTACGTTTAGTCTTAGTTAACTTAAACAATTGTTAGTTTAACAATAACAAAATAAATCAACAATGAATGAACAAATGACTCGGCAAATAAACGTAAACCAACGCAGCTACAAATAATTCGAGCAGAGTTTTATTTTTGACAAACAGAAATGAAAAAAGTAATCGTAAATAAATAATACAACAGTAAGTAGTATTTTCCTTTCCAAATGCTTGTTTTTGTTCATTAGTTATTTTATTGACTTTTTGTAGTTTTTGGTTACAAAACCAAGTAATGGTACTGTGTTTCACTACTCAACTGACTCAATGAAAATCCATTGGTCGTAAGATTGCTGGTGTAAATTTGAAGAGGTTCTTGTAAATGTAGGTGATCCGAAGATATTATTAACTCTGAGCTTTTGTATGACATATCATGTCGATGTAGCATATTTGATGTATCCTTGGCAAAAAATAAAAAAAGTTCAAAAGTCGGACGGGGCCGACTATACAAGAGATGTTAATATATAAACAAATCTTGTAGATAGAAAAGACATAGAATCCTTGGAGGATCATTGAGATGGAATCGGGCGAAATTACATATGCTATCTAGATAGATATTTCAACCAATTGAAAAAACCCCATACACGTACCATTCTGAAATCAATGAAAAATTGCTTGTCAAACGGACAGGTTTGGATTCTTTGGTGTACCATTTGTATGAAATCGAGTAAAATTATGTACGGACCTATTGCCAAATTTCGTGTAAATCGAACAAAGGCCCTTCGGTGCAACATTTGCATAAATTAGAACGAAAATATATATACGACCTATATCAAAATCTGAACCGATTTCAACAAACCTTATCACACATAATTTTTTCCTCAATTGCATTCGCAATGTACAATTTCTGCTCAATCGGACAAATATTGGGACTTCAGTCTGGACCTAATTCAGTACTATGTGCAGAATTTTATCCCAATCGGACAAATATTGGGAGTTTGGTGTATCATTCATAAAAAATCGGACAAAACTATATATGGAAGCTATCTGAACCGATTTTAACAAAACTTCGCAGACATCAATCTGAACCTAATTCAGTACTCTTTGCAAACTTTTGTCTCAATCAGACAAATATTGGGAGTTTGGCACGTCATTCACAAAAAGTCGGACGAAACTGCATATGGGAGCTATATCTAATCTGATCCCATTTTAACAAAACTTCGCAGATATCAATATGAACCTGATTCAGTGCGGTGTGCAAAACTTTGTCTCAATCGAACAAATATTAAGAGTTTGGGGCATCATTTACATGACATCGGACGAAACTATATATGGGAGCTATATCTTAATCTGAACCGATTTTCTCCAATTTCAATAGGGTTCGTTCTTGGCGAAATAAGTGAACTGTGCCAAATATCATCCAAATTGGATCAAAAATGCGACCTGTACTTTGTTCACAAAAATACATGGACGGACAGACGGACGGACAGATAGACGGGCATGAATAAATCGACTCAGAAAGTGATTCTATACATATTCTCAAAAGGAACCATGGGTCTATTTCGATTCCTTTTGTCTGTTACAAACACATGCACAAATGTGTGAAATTGAACGAACTTAAATATGTGATTTTTATGTCTTTCTGGAACCTATGCTAAATTTCATTTCATTTGGACAAGTTTAGTGTCGTTTGCTCACAGTGCGACAGATATGTGTAAATCGATTCTCTGGGTCAACATTTTTTTTTTTTTTTTGATTTAGTTCAAATCTACACTAATTCAAGAATGTCCCTACAAAATTGCAAGTGAAAATTTCAAGAACTCTTGAAGATATAGTCGATTTATTGTGTCAGCATCAAGTGACGGCTAAAGGGCTTCTCAAACTTTAAACTCGTTTTTCTCTTTTACGAATGGCGGGCACGATAACTCAAAAACTAATAACCCAATCGATTTCAAATTTTTACACCTTTCTCTGTGAGTGTAGAGCTATCGTTTGAACTAGGATAAAGTCAATCGGTGAAGATCTTCCTTATTTTTTAACTTGGTTTTTGGTCAAAAATCGGCGATTTTCCAAGAATATTTTTTCAAAGGTCCGCCATTTTGTTAATTATAGAGCGAAGTCAATAATCCTAGTTCATACGAGAGCCAGATATGTACTCTTTCTGTCATCGTTGGAATTTTCGGATTCCGATGTTCCAGTGAGGAGTTATCATGCCCGCCATCCCTTAAAGCATACTTGACACACGCTATTCGGTATACTGCACTGTTTAAAATTTAATCTCAATCAGAAATGTATTAATTATTTGGAGTAAAATTAACAGAAATAAGTTGAAATTATATATGGAAACTAGAGATTAATTTATATTAATTTCAGTACCTTGTGTCAATCGGCCTAGCTGTGGATCTTTAGTGCTCAATTACTTAAAATCGGAGGAAAATATATATAGCAGGTGCACACAACATTCTTGACTTAATTCAATACGCTATGCCAACATTCGTGCAAATCGAATGATTTTCAGAGACTTTGGTGCACTATTTACCTAAAATCGGACAAACTAGGTATGGAAGCTATATCTAAATCTGAACAAATTTTCACGAAACTTAGCACACATCATTCTAGACTTAATTTAGTACGCTATACCAAAATTCATGCCAATCAAAAGATTAGCAGGGACTTTGGTGCACAATTTATCTAAAATCTGGCGAAACTATATATGGAAGCTATATCTAAATCTGGACCGATTTTAACGAAATTTAACACACATCATTCTAGACCAAATTCAATAGGCTATACGAAATTTCGTGCAAATCGAAATATATATGGGGACTTTGGTACACCACGTACATTAAATCGGACAAATATATATGCCAGGTCCGGCATTAAATCGGATAAGGGAGCTATATATAAATCCGCACCAATTTTCACGAAACTTAACACATATCATTGTAGATTTAATTCCGTACGCTATACCAAATTTCGTTAAAATCGAGACATATATAGGGTCTTTGGTACACCATTTACATTAAATCACACGAATATATATGTGGGAGCTATATCTAAATCTGAACCGATTTTTATGAAACTTAGCACACATCATTCTAGACTCAGTTCAGTACGCTATGAGAAATTTCAGGCAAATCGAAGGATATGTAGGGACTTTGGTGCACCATTTACATTAAATCGGACGAAAATATGTAGGAGAGCTATATCTTAATCTGAACAGATTTTCGCAATTTCTATAGGGTTCGTCCTTGGGCCGAATAAGTGACCTATACCAAATTTCATTCAATTCGGATCAAAAATGTGACCTGTACTTTGTTTACTATTTAACATGGACAGACAGACGGACGCACGGACATGAATAAATCGACTTAGAAATGATTCTATGCATATTCTCAAAAGGAACCATGCGCCTATCTCGTTTCATGTTGCTTGTTACAATCAAACACATTGTGATGATATCCTACACAACTACCACAGAAATATACCGCGATATTTGCACTTTCTTTACCAATATGAAGTTAGCAGGTTCTCAGCGGCATCTAATTATGTTTTTCCGGAGTAAAAAATTACTCCATAGGATTGAAAGTTTGTTATTATAGACAAAATAGTTTTGTATCCTTTAAAATGCTAACTACATATATACTTTCATTATCATGACAGCCATTCAAAGTTGTTTGTCAGATCGCCTTCCCCATGGAAAATTTTTGATGTTCGGCTTGTAATTCCAGAATCTATGACTACTAGATATCCGTCTAAAAATAAAGTTTTCGGTCAATTTCATCCCCTGATTTCTGATTATCATCAAAAATTATAGGCTTATACCAGAACCGAACCCTTATTTTAACCATTAGCTCCAAATATATGACCTCTAATGTTGCAATGTCAATACTTAACAATATATCGCCTGTAACAATTTACGCATAACTTTCACATCGAACGATATACCTTACAATAACTGGTATCAGTTTAATGGTCAAACACTTCTCGTATCTATATCTTTCAGAAGTAAATATATACACCATAATATACCAATTTTGTCATTTATCATACAAAAGTCTGGATACACTTGACCCGCTTAATATTGACCGATCTTCATCAAAACAGTCATGCTTATTCTTTGGTCAGATTCTTTTCTCTGTGTAAAATTTCGTGATGTTCGGGACAAAGGTTAAGTTTTTGGTCCATTTCATTCCCTAAATATTAACCGAACATTACGAAATATCATCTGTGGTCCGAACCGAACTTACATGAAAAATTTGTTGACGAGGTGTCCATAACTGTGGCCTGTATCGTGTTTACAAATTATAATGGATAGATGAACGGACACACATGTCTAGACCGGCTCAGTTAGTCAGGATATGATGATCGGTATTCTAAAAGGTGTGTCAAGAACCAATATTTCTTGGCGTTACAAACTCGGGACAAAATTAAAGTTTTTTCCCCATTTAATTCCCTAAATATAAACCGAACATCACGAATTATCATCTTTGGTCCGAACCGAACTTACATATAAAATTTGGTGACGAGTGGTCCATAACTGTGGCCTGTATCGTTTTCACAAATTATAATGGACACACATGTCTACATCGGCTCTGATAGTCGAGATATGATGATTGGTATTCTAAAAGGTGGGTCTAGAACCAATATTTCTCGGCGTTACAAACTCTTGGGGTCATACATAGCTATATACCCTGACAACATAGATGTGTAAGGTAAGGTATAATGTTGTACGTATATAATGTGCATTATGCATGTAGTATTATTGTTCTACAATTAAAATAACTCACCAAAACATCAATGATTTACTCCTGTGTATATTTAAGTCATTATCCGAAGTTATTTAATTATTATATCAACTAACATAACTTCCCAATAAAATTCCATCATGGATTCCATCGTCTTTACCACAAGATAAATAACTGCGAAGTTTTCTTTGTTTTATCGATTTTATTATTGACAGTTAACATGCAGCAAAACAAACCATATAATCAGTGATCTGCCTCTGTCTGTCTGTCTTAAAATGTTTATAAATAAATTATCCAGTGCAAGTGACAAAATATCCATAAAAGATAAATGATAACTGTAAAACTGGTCCTGTTGTTCATCATTCGTGTTCTTGTCCTCTGTTATTTTATTTATTTCGCGGAAAAATACTGCTGGTGGCTTTCGGACACAGGAACCACTTAACGGCACGAAGAGAACAACAATTGTTGCAATTACAAGCTGATAACATCATACTCCTCCTTGGGCTGTGGAAACTTGTTTTGAACGATTTCATAAATTTTTCATAAATTGGCCAGGCACACAAACACACACACACGCATTCTTATGTATGCAAACAAAGAACTTAATGTTGATCGATAAATCTCGACCAGACTATATTTACAAGAGATTGGTGCAATAAATAGTGCATCAACGTTCACATCATCATCATCATCGTCAGCATCATTTTCACTTTAATAAATTGATTTAATTCTATAAATAAAAATATATAATAATTATACCCTACACAACTATGTTGTCAGGGTATTATAGCTTTGTGCAGCCCCAAATGTTTGTAACGCCGCGAAATATTGGTCCTATAAGTATACCGATCGTCATATCTCGACTAGCCGAGTCGATCTAGACATGTGTGTCCGTCCGTCCGTCCGTCTGTCCATTATAATTTGTAAACACGATACAGGCCACAGTTATGGACCAATCTTCACGAAATTTTGCATGTAGGATGGGTTCTGGCCAATGAAGACCCCTATTGTTTTTGGAAAAGATCGGTTAATATTTAGGGGGTGAAATGGACCAAATACTAAATTTTTGTCGGTTTTTCTGGTCGCTCCAGAGGCCGCAATTATGGCCCAAACACCGCGAATTTTTGCATGGAGAAGGGGATCGGGTCAGAGAATAAGCATGCATGTTTTTATAAAGATCGGTCAATATTTAGCGGGTCAAATGGACCCTGACTTTTGTGTGAAAAATGACAAAATTTGTATTCTATGGCATATATATTTACTCCTGGAGGATGTAGACCCCAGGAGTTGATAACATATCCAAGAGGAGTGGTTGACCTTTAAATTGATACCAAATATAGTGATGTATCTACTCAGATGTGGGAGTTACAGTCAAATATTTACATGTGCTTACGTATTCAGATATTATTTAGTAATCCATTACCACATTAAAGGGAGAAATATCGCGCTGATGGCTTTGAAATTTTTCATGAAGTTCCAATTATGGTCAAGAACAACGCCTACAATTTTCGGTGATGATCAGATTAAAATTTTGGGATGAAATGGACCGATAACATAATTTTTTGTGTGTTTTCGAGTAGAGTATAATCCGAAAATCACAACACACCCACCGTGAAGGTAATCTGGACAAGTAATTAGAAGGACTGTACAAGAGGGGGCTGTACAAGAGGGGGCAAATATCAGGAAATATTACTCAGACTCGGAATAAACATCCTCAGAAAGTTAGAGTTCGTGGTAGTTGTGTAGGGTATCGTATGGTCGGCCCCGTCCGACTATACTGCTCCGCTCACTGGTTTTTTGTTGTTTTTATAAAATACTACTTACCTCATGAATATATTGCCAGAACTCATCTGCTGGGTTAAAGTAATTTTGTTTATAACAGTTAATATCATAAAATTGTAAAAACAAACTTGATACCACTTATATCGGAACCAACCGCAGATTATGGCCCATCGTATTTTATAGCAGCGATAAAATGATCGTCATATATATATGTATGTAAGTCTGTCTGTGGAACAAACGTGCCGAAAGACATGTGTACCGTAGAGATGAACATATCGATATACAAAAAGTGAATTGAATGCTTGTAACTTATTGAAAATAAAAGTAAAATATTTTAATGGAAATTCATTTATATGTAGAGTAGAGTAAGAGAATGAATGAACCAATGAATGGGTGGCTTTCGACAAAAAAAGGGAAGACATGTAATGAATGTAGTTGATTGACTGTTTTAGGGCGAACTGAATGGTTAGAAGCCGGAAATTGTCCATGTAAATCTAACTTATATCAAATATTACTTTCGTTAAATATCGCATGTTATATTCGAACCTATTTTGCACATGGGTAGAAAATCTCCCTAAAAACTTTTTATTATTAACCTTATAGTTTCAACTGACTTGTCTCTAATTTGATGTATTAAGTTCATATTGTGTGTCAAATCTTTTTTCTAAATATTCAAAATTTTTACACTTTGTGTATCCGATAGTCCAATCATCGAACATGATGATGGAAGGCCGAAAAAGTAAAAAAGAAAGACCGAAGAATTCCATAGAAAAGAGCCGATGGATATCCTCTTCGGGCTTTATTTAGTTTTAGTGAAAGTATTACGATGTGGTTTAAATCAGACACTCAATACCATATTAAATTTACAAATATTAAACATTTTGACACTTTGTGGGGGATACAACAAAGGAGTAGGCCAATAGGACTCATCTTCGATCTTGATCTAGGTTTGGTAAAAAAACATGACACATTATGTTGCGATGTATTAGGATATTCCCTTTGTGTCGGATATCTTAGAAGAAGTGGACATATAATCCAAACCATTAAACGTTATAAAGTCTTGGATAACACATTAAGAGAGTTAACATTTTAGAACCGAATCTCAGTTTCGAAGAAATTTTACTATGTGCAAAGTTTGCATTGAATCCGATTCTATCTATGAAGGCAGGGTTATGGACCTGTGTAGACACTTTTTGTATCATACACACAGGGGCAGAGATGGACCGTCTGAAATAGTGACGTAAATGACATAAATTTACGACGTATAACACATACGTCTGAAAAGTCGGAAACCTATGCATACGGAACATCCCTGTCCTGGGGTTCAGGGTATTATGTATGTGTGTATATGTCTGTAACATGCAAATGGAAACGGCATAGACCCATAGTTAAATTTGAGGATATTCGTAATATCATTTGATTTAAACGAGTCGAGAATGACGTGTGTAAAGTTTTGTTGAAATCGATTCAGATTAAGTTACAGCTAGATTTGCCAGATTCCGATTCACAAATAGCTAAAAATTGGGGTTTAAAAAGCTGGACAAATCGAAAAAATCTGAAACGTCACAAAGAAAACATGATATACGATAAATTTCTGAATCGATTTATTTATGCCCAATCGCAGGTCTCAAATATACTACATATTATTATAAAATGGTATATTTGTCATTCCGTTTCCAACATTGATCCACGTCATTTTACAACCCCCAAAAAACGTTAAACCCTAATTTGTCAGTATTTTGGGGATATTGGACACTTTTTTTAACCTAACCGAAATTAGATATTGGGTGGCGTAGGGGATGATAGATACCAAGCAAAGGCTTGATTGGCTTTAACAATTGTTGACACTCAATTGTTGACACTGACCTCCCCGCGGTGCCACCCGGGGAGCAATTCTCATCACCCGATGAAATAGTGAGCTAATATGTGCCGCGAGTTCACCCATAAGAACTATAAAAAATGGGTTGAGGCGTCGGGTTATTTGCCCACTCTCGGAAAACCCAACCTACTATGAAAAAGCTAAGAAAAAGAAAACCAAAGCCATGTCTGCGTTCGGCATTCCTGCAAAATTAATTCGGCAATGCAGGATAACTTTAAGTGGCACAGGGTCAGCAGTTAAAGTTGGAAAGGACATATCGGAGTCCTTCAATACCGAACGAGGATTCAGACAAGGTGACAGTTTGCGATCTTTTTAGCCTCCTGCTGGAAAAGGTCATACGAGACGCAAAGGTGAACAGAAATGGCACTCTGTACAACAAACAACACATGTTACTCCTCTACGCCGATGACATCGAATAATGAATGGGTTAAACATTGCGAGCCGTATCAGCCACCTTTGAACAAATTGAGAAGGAGTCTGCCACAGTGGGGCTGGCAGTAAACGGCTAGAAGACCAAACTGATGGTATCAACGCGCAAGACGTCCAGTAGACTCGGACTAACTGTGTAACTTGAAAACTACAGCTTCGAGGTAGTTAAAGATTTTATATACCTTGGTACCGCCATAAATAAAACGAATGGCATGAGTTTTGAAATTCGGAAAAGGATTATGATGGCCAACAGGATTTGAAGCATGGGTACTTGCGCAAGCAGATGAGTTAACTCTCGGGGTGTTATAAAGAAAAATTCTCAGAAAGATCTACGGCCGATATGTGTCGACGGTGAATATCGGCGTCGAATGAACCACGAGCTTTACAATTTATACGCGTACTTAGACATAGTCAGTCGTATTGAGATGCAGCGACTACAATGGCTAGGCCATGTTGTGCCAATGAATGAAAGTGCCCAGCTCAAAAGGCATATAAAAGCGAGCCTACTGATGGTTCCCGTAGAAGGGGAAGGCCACGAATCAGATGGAAAGATCAAGTAGAAAACAACATCTTGGAACGTGGTCTTTCAAATTGGAGGAGATGCGCACAAGACCGATGCGCTTGGAAATCATTTTCAAGCTCGGCTTATGGAAGCCAGCTAAGTAGGTAAGTAAGAATAATATTCTATATCGTTATCACCATGGCTATTTGTTGAAATCACAATAGATAAATATAATGTATTGATCCACGTCATTTTATAGCCCCCATAAGACGTTAAACCATAATTTTTTTGATATTTTGGGGATATTGGACACGTTTTATTTTAACCTAATTATATATTTGGTTTCTTATTAGATAGCATATCCTCCTGCCTTTGGGAACGTTTTCCAACGAAGTAGTACCAAAAATTATGAATATTGGCCCAAGTTTCAGGGTAGATTGCATAAAACAGGGGATTTTGGGTAATTTTGTTTTTTTACCTAATTGGCCTTAATTTGTTTTTTGGTTTCTCATATGGTTCCTACCAAGTTTTATTAGTATTGTTGTAGGGCCTGTCAATATTTTAGTCCAATTACGTATACCCAGTGTCTGCGGCATTTCGTTTTCTTCTGGCAGCAATTTGCCATGAGATATCCCATTGGAAGTCCACTTATGGTAGAGGTTATAAAAAGATGGGATCGGCTGAACTTTGGCTAGGCAAATAAAATTTTATCTCAAAGCTGGACAAGCATCAACAATGATGTCCCCCAAGACAAGTTACAGCTCCTATATGGATATATATTCGTCCTACATATATATTCGCCAATATTTGTTTAATTTACACGAAATATCGGATAGCTCTTTAAATTGAAATCGAAATTTTTGTTAGATTTTAGACAAACTGTGCACCAAATAATCCCCGTTTGTACGATGGACATTAAATTGTGCACAACTCGCCCGATACATAAGAAGATATCTTGAATGTACCAAAAGTTGTGAAGCATATCATATAGTCGGCCCGTCCGACTTATGAAGTTTATTTACTGGTTTTCTCCTGTACGACACGATTTAGATATTTTGAATATCCATCTCATGGTGGAGGGCATAAAAAGTTCGGTCTTGCCAATCTTAACCACGTTTTTACTTTTTGTACTAAAGAGTTTATTGAACGTTTTAAACCCTATATAAAGATTCCTTATTCGAGTTTTAAATCCAGTTCTAGTTTTTAATGTTTTATTTAATTTTAAAAAGCTCAGTCCTGTTGTTAAAATTAATTTGTTAATCATTGCCTTGCGGTTTGAGCAGCTATACTTATTTAATTGATACAGTCTGCCTAGTGTATCAATTTTGAATCTAAAAATAAAATAAAAAATCACAACAATAAAGTTTTACTAAAGGATTAACCAATATGTAACGGTTCTGTGTGTGTGTGACATTAACCACATCACTGCAAACCCAGCTAAAAGTAAATATTTCCATTGGTGGCCAAAACTAAAGCAATTTTTATGTTAAAGAAAACGAAAAAAGAAAATTTGTAATTATATTACAACAAAGTTATGAATTTCCGTTTTAAAAATTGCACTAATTGAAAGGAAATATATTTTCACATTACGTAGAAATTTGAATTTCAACAGTTCTTCATTTAAGTAGGAGATCGATTTTTATGATTTTTAAGGTGCTGGCAAATGAACATAACACATTGAAGACTTGTAACTTTGTATATAAACCCTTGAAGACTTAATGTATAAGCAAATGTATTGATATAAATTGTTCTTGTTGTTTTAATGTAGTTTTGTAATAAACGAAAATACCTTCTTGTCGACGGCGGGCATGATTTCCGATCACTGGACATGTCTGGCTCTGTTATGAACTAGGGATAAATTAACAAAACATTGGACATATGAAATAATTTTTTTGTGAAATAATATCTACTTCTCGACCACAAACCGAATTGAAAAAAAATTAGTAAGGACAGTTCAAAAGTCGAACGGGGCCGACTATATGATACCCTTCACCACTTTGGGTACAAACAAGATATGTTAATATATACAATATCCTGTAGATAGAACAGACATAGAATATTTGGAGGACCATTGAGATGGAATCGGGCGAAATGGAATGTGCTATCTTCATAGATAGCTGAACCAATTGAAAAAACCCCATACACATACCATTCTAAAATCAATGAAAAATTGCATTTCAAACGGGAAGACATGGATTATTTGGTGTATAAACACACTTGGACCTAATTAAGCAACCGTTGCATACACCATTTGTTTCTTGTTATCAATCTATATTCCATTTAATACCCTCTGCCACATTTCGTGTAAATCGAACAAACTTGTCACATAAAATTTTTTCCTCAATTGCATTTATTGTGCAAAATTTTGTCAAATCGCACAAATATTGGTAGTTTGATGTATCATTCACAAAACATCGGACGAAACTATATATGGGAGCGATATCTAAATCTGAATGAAATAAAAAATCACAACAAAACTTCGCAAACACAGTCTGGACCTAATTCAGTACTCTATGAAAAATTTTGTCCCAATCGGACAAATATTGGGAGTTTGGTGTATCATTTACATAAAATCGGACGAAACTATATATGGGAGCGATATCTAAATATGAACCGATTTTAACAAAGCTCGCAGACATCAGTCTGAACCTAATACAGTACCCTGTGCAAAATTTTGTTTCAATTGGACAAATACTGGGAGTTTTGTGCATCATTCACAAAAAATCGGACGAAACTATATATGGGGGCGATATCTAAATCTGAACCGAATTTAACAAAGCTTCACAGACATCAGTCTGGACCTAATTCAGTACTCTGTGCAAAGTTTTGTCTCAATCGGACAAATATTGGGAGTTTGATGTATCATTCACAAAAAATCTGACGAAACTATATATGGGAAATATATCTAAATCTGAACCGATTTTAACAAAGCTTCGCAGACATCAGTCTGGACCTAATTCAGTACTCTGTGCAAAGTTTTGTCTCAATCGGACAAATACTGGGAGTTTGGTGCATCATTCACAAAAAATCGGACTAAACTATATATGGGGGCGATATCTAAATCTGAACCGATTTTAACAAAACTTCGCAAACATCAGTCTGGACCTAATTCAGCACTTTATGAAAAATTTTGTCCCAATCGGTCATATATTGGAGTTTGGTGCATCATTCACATAAAATCGGACTAAACTATATATGGGAGCTATATCTAAATATGTACCGATTTTAACAAAGCTTCGCAAACATCAGTCTGGACCTAATTCCGTACACTGTGCAAAATTTTGTCTCAATCGGACAAATATTGGGAGTTTGGTTCATCATTCACATAAAATCGTACGAAACTATATATGGGAACTATATCTAAATCTGAACCGATACCAACAAAATTTGGCGTACATAAGTATGGGCCTGATTCAGTGCGCTGTGCAAAATTTTGTCCCAATCGGACAAATATTGGGAGTTTGATGTATCGTTCACAAAAAATCGTACGAAACTATATATGGAAGCTGTATGTAAATCTGAACCGATTTTTTCCAATTTCAATAGGGTACGTCCTTGGGACAAATAAGTGAACTGGGCCAAATTTCATCCAAATCCGATTATAAATGCGACCTGTACTTTGTTCACAAAAATACATAGACGGACATGCGTAAATCGACTCAGAAAGTGATTCTCTGCATATTCTTAAAAGGAACCATGGGTTTATCTCGATTTCTTTTGCCTGTTACAAACATATGCACAAGGGCATAATACCCTGTACCACAGTGTGGTGAAGGGTATAAAAAATAAAAAAAAAAATATTACCATTTACCAGTCTATTGATACAGATTATTTGGAATAGATTCTGCTGTATTTCACTTGGGTCTATACGCGACAATTCAGATTTTGCTTCTTTTGTTTGTAGTCCACTAAATATAAATGAAACATGCATATGTTTATTTTTCTATACACTTTTTATTTAGTTCGCAAAAATGTCATTCATTTCATAACAAATATAATAAATATACATAACAATAAACGGACTCTTCTTTCACAACACACCCTATTTCAAATTCTACACATCATTTACAAACGGAAACGACGGAAAATCGAAGCGGGAAGGTATGTAGCGCTGGTGGCAGCAGGGCTGGAAGCAGCAACTGCTGGTGCGTCCAGAGCAACTGGAGCTTGAGAAGCAAAGTTCAAGGCGGGAGCAACACCACCATTGAAATGTTGGCTGCTACCACCCAAGGAATTGTATTGATCTTGGATGGCCTTTTGGGCATTGGCAGCATCTTCAGAGGTGCGGTATTTGACAAAGTGAACTTCGGGTTTGTGATTGACATTGTTGTTCAAAGTGTTCAATTTGTTGGCCAAATTGGAGAGATCGGCTTGTTTGTTGAGAACATAGATGGCGGTCTTTTGTTCAGCAGCATGTTTAGCCAAGGCGAGAGCAGCATCTTCCAAACCATTATGTTCGGGGCCCTTAATGAAAATAACACGGATACCTTTTTTCAAGGAATTGGCATATTGATTAGAGGTGGCAGGTTCAGCGAAATCATCATCATTGGCGCTGAAGGTGTAGAATTCTTTTTCAATGCCGGCATCCTGGACGGGAGCAACATTTGAGGTGGAGCTGAAACTTCCTTGGTTACCGTTGTACTGGGGAGCTGAAACATCAAATGAAGGCCCGGAACTTACACCAGCACCATTATCGGGAACTTTAAGAACATCGAAGAATGGGGCGTCATTGGATGCAGCTCCTACAACACCACCAACAGAACCACTGCCGGCGTGATAGTTATATTGGGCAAATGCACCAGCCACAAGACACAAAACAATGAAGGCACGCATTTTACTCTACTTCGCTTCTAACGATTTGAATTCGATTGATACTAAGATTAGAATGATTTTAATCCAATAAAAATTTCACTTTTATACACGCTTGTCATTTGGATGTGCAGTCTGAAGTCGTGTTATTACTCATAATTTGGATCATACATTTTTGAATGCATCTCATTAGGTATTCATTGGTTATAGCCTATACTGCAGATCGCCTTTTGTCTATTTTATTATCTTATCTTGATTTACCAAACGAAAAAAAAGATATTTGAAACATATTTTGCATTTTTATTGGCCGATGCTGATTTCCTGCACATTCAAATCAGTTTTATGGATTTCCGGATATTTTGATCATCGCTAAGCATCACCATATACTGATGCTTAGCAAACAGCTAAAGTGTTAAAATATTTAAACATTCCATTATTAATGTTAAATAATGTTAAGACAATAAACCAAGACAAGCATTGGACATATTGTCGTTCAAAAGATATTACGATTGGTCGGTTGAATGCTGCATAAATAATGTATTCGATATGAGATTTTATGGCATTTAAAATATCTCATCTCAATGAAGAAATAAAATATAAATAGCAGAATAAGGTCGATATTGCTAGAAATCAATCGATAATTCTCATATTGGACGATATGAAGAAAAACGTTTAAAAGGACCTATTATTTTTTTGTCAGCGACTTACGAAATATTTGTATTAAAAAATATTATTATGTTGGTATATCCTAAATACTAAAATACATAGAATTCGGTCGAAAATCTCGTTAAAAACTGGATATACTGATAGATTTATCGTAAAGTATCGATCAAACAATTTTAGATTTATGCTCGTTGGAAGGGTGACATTTCGCAGTAAAAAAAGTATTTTGCAGATTTTTCTTTGGCGCATTCAGTTGTGAGTTAAAGGGTGTTAAAAATTGAACATAGGGAAAATTCGGTACATTTACCAATTTTTCTTTGATAAAGGCGAAAATACAAGCCAAGCGGCAAAACTGACAATTATGTGCAATTTTGGTTTCGTAGATTCCGTTTAGGAATTTCTGAGGTTAAAGATGTACATCGCACAGGTAGGCCGGTCGTCGAATATGTCGATAAAATTGGAGAAATGATCTAAGTTGATCAGCATGTTAGAAGACGTAACATCGGGCAGGAGCTTAAAATCGACCATAAAACTGTTTTAAAAGATTCACAATTGACCAGAAACGGCCAAAATTGGCCAACAGAAGTGATATATTGTTCCACCAGGATAACGATAGGCCACACACATCTACATTGACTCGTCAGAAACTTCGAGAGCTTGGTTGGGAAGTTTTAATACATCCGCCATACAGACCGGACTTGGCACAAAGCGATGATCATATTTTCCTTGCATTGCAAAATTTCGGTCGGCGCCTACTATATGATACCCTTCACTATTTGCGTACATACCACTATAGGTCAAATGACCACTTTTTCTGTGCAAAATTAATAGCGGCAACAAAATCATAGTATTCGTCATGAAATTTAGCCCAGCTTATTTTTTTGTGTTACTTGTCGTCTGATTTTATGTAAATGGTGCAACATACTGCCAATATTAGTCCGATTTAGAAAAAAAATTGCACAGTGTATTGAATTAGGTCTAGATTGATATGTGTCAAGTTTTGTTGAAATCGGTTCAGATTTAGATATAGCTCCCATATATAGTTTCGTCCGATTTTATGTAAATAGAGTACCATACTGCCAATATTGGTCCGATTGAGACAAAATTTTACACAGAGTATTGAATTATGTCCAGACTGATGTATGCGAAGTTTTGTTGGAATCGGTTCTGATTTAGATATAGCTCCCATATATAGATTCGTCCGAAATTTTGCACAGCGTGCTGAATTCAGTTTGTCATCTATGAAGTTTCCTTGAAATCGGTCGATATTGAGATTTTAGGTAAATGGTTCGCCAAACTTTCAATATTTATGCGGTTGACATGCAATTTTCTTATAGATTTCAGAATGTCATGTGTATGGTTTTTATTGGCTCAAATATCTATGTAGATCACATTTGTTTTTTACCCGATTTCAAGTTAATGGTCATCCAAAGATGGTATGTCTCTTGTATCAACAGGATATTGTACACATTATCATTTTTTGTTTGTACCCAATGTAGTAAAGGGTATCACATAGTCGGCCCAGTCTGACTTTTGATCTTTCTTACTGGTTGTCTTTGAAAACATCCATCTTTCTGTGACATTTTTCCAAATTTTGCGCTAATTTTAAGCAAAATAAATGTACTATTTGCTTTAAAAATTTCTCTCTTTCATCCGAAATGTTGTCGACATCAATTTTGCTCACTACATGTTTGAAAACAGCAACATATTTTTTTCTTTTTGTTACCTTCTTTTCGCCATATTTCAAAAAGTTCGATTTTTTATACGGAGGTTGCCTAGATAAAAGATGCATTACTCGCAAAACGCAAAAAATCGCAACTTGAAATAAACTTAAATTAACTCATTACTAATCACTTAATTAATGTGCAAAATTTCAAAGAGGTCATATTGGGTCATTTTTTTTAATAGCTTACTGAAATTCAATCTATCAAATTACTTTAACTTTTTAAAGTCTTCATAGACTAAAGGGTTATTTTCAAGTATAGTGTCACAAACATAAAAATGTTTTGATTTAATATAAATATGCTCACTTGTATCTATATTTTCCATTTTACACTAATTAATTATTGTAAACACAATCGAAATAATACACACTCAAAGTTGACTAAGCCCCACAGAAATATAAGCATATTTATAGAATAAATTGTATTGAGCGACTTGCACGGCCAGCTGTGTAACGGTACTTTATATTTAGCACTAATAAATATCACGTGTCTCTATTTTCGACTGCTCTAAATTCAAAAACAACAACAACTCGTGAAGAACGACACTTTGATTTTTTTCAATTTTGCACAGAAAAACCGGTCATTTGACCTATAGTGCATACGGGGATATGTACATATCCTTTAATAAATCGAAATTAAATCGGTCAAAATTAACTACGTGAAGATATTTTATAGATATTTGAACTTGTAATTTCCATACGGTATGCAAAATTTTGTTTCAATCGGAAAACATTGACTGTATAGTGCTCCATTTACATAAAATTGGACGAAATAATATATTGGAGCTATATCTAAATCTGAACCGATATCAATAAAACTTCGTATACCTCAATATGGACCTAATACAGTACTCTGGGCAAAATGTTGTCTCAATCAGACCAATATTGGCAGTATGGTGCTCCATTTACAAAAAATCGAACAAACCTATATATGAGAGCTACATTTAAATCTGAACCGATTTCAACAAAACTTCGCATACATTATTCTGGACCTAATTCAGTACTCTGTGCAAAACTTTGTTTAAATCGGGCCAATATTGGGAGTATGGTGCTCCATTTACATAAAATCGAACGAACCTATATATACGATACATTTAAATCTGAACCGATTTCAAAAAAGACTACGCATACATCAATCTGGACCTAATACAGTACTCTGTGCAAATTGTTGTCTCAATCGGACCAATATTGGAGGTTTAATGCACCATTTAAAAAAAATCGGACGAAACTATATATCAAAGCTACATCTAAATCTGATTCGATTTTCTCCAATTTCAATAGGGTTCTCCTTGAGCCAAATAAAGGAGCTGTGCCAAATTTCTTCCAAATCGGATCATAAATGCGAACTGCACTTTGTTCACAAAAATACATGGACGGCGGGACGGACATGCGTAAATCGACTTAGAAAGTGATTATATGCATATTCTCAAAAGGAACCATGGGCCTATCTCGATTCCTTTTGCCTGTTACAAACATAAGCACAAATGTGCCACAGTGTGGTGAAGGGTATAAATATTGGTAACTGTGAAAATGGACTACAAGAGTTGTTTGCAAATAGAGAGCAGAACTTCTATGAGAAAGGCATTATGAAGTTACTTTTAAAATGGCAACAAATCATACAACAAAACGGTGCATATCTGGCCCAAATCGGACATTCCGAAGCATGTTAAATAAAGTCCTATACAGTATTTTTCGGTTAATTGCACATCAAAATTTGCACAAATTTTTGTTCAATTAACCGAGGAACCAATTATCCGAACCCGCTTACTACGAAATGAAATATTTTTGAACCATCATGTGCTTCAATTAAGCGTGGAAACCAATTAACCGTAGGGTCAATTAACCGAAAAATACTGTAGTGCATATAAAAATAATGGGTTTCTTTTTATACCCTTCACCACACTGTGGTACAGGGTATTATGTTTTTGTGCATATGTTTGTAACAGGCAAAAGGAAACGAGATAGACACATGGTTCATTTGAGGATATGCATAGAATCACTTTCTGAATCGATTTTTGCATGTCCGTCCTTTCGTCCGTCGGTTGATGTAAAATTGCAAACAAAGTACATGTCGCATTTATGATCTGAATTGGATGAAATTTGCCACAGCTCATCTATTTGGCCCAAGGACGAACCCTATTGAATTTGGGAAAAATAGGATCAGATTTAGATATAGCTCCCATATATATTTTCGTCCGATTTAATATAAATGGTGCACCAAAGTCTCTATATATCTTTCGATTTGCACGAAATTTAGCAAAGCGTACTGAGTTAAGTGTCGAACGATGTGTTTCAAGTTTCCTGAAAATCGGTTCAGATTTAGATATAGCTTCCATATATAATTTCGTCGGATTTAATGTAAATGGTGGTGCAGATGCAGACACAGCTTTCATATGTATTTCAAACGGATGTCTGGTTGAGATTAAATGTAGAATATACCCAAAGTGGTGAAGGGTATAATATTGTCGGTCCAGCCCGACTTTACTACTTTCCTTACTGGTTTATTTTCTGGGAATATGTTTTATAAGCTTTATGAAACCGGAATTCTAAAATCCTTTCACTTTGATGGAATAAATACAGCTGAAATTTTTAAACTGCATTAAATGGGGGTTGTGTCTAAATATGGACCTATATATAAATTGTTCTGCAAATGTAGTTCGCCCTTCAAGAATCCGTGGGACCAAATTATGAAGAAACCGTTAAATATACTGATGCTATTGTAAGTTTGTGTGGTCGCAGTAGTCTTTAGCACCACGATATATTTATTAGTCCTGAACCCACCATTAGGTATACCGATCGACATATATGAAGTAGCTTGTGTCCATAAGTTGCAATCGAAGTACAGGTCAGTGTTATGGACGCAAGTCGACATCATTAGTTTTTGGTAAAGGTGGGTTAATATGCATGTCTAGAATTAGAATTTAAAACGCTAAAGCGGTATAGGAAGTCAAACTGACATACGCTTTTGGTATATGTCTACTCCTTGCAACGTACTTAAAGTAATATGTAGTCTATACTTAAATATGAGATAGTTGTGACATTTTTCGGAAGATAACATCAGACGGATGTATGTCTATATAAGTGATGAAGAATATGCTTATATCACATTTCCATGGCATTTTCCTGGAATACACTTCCGCTAAGTAATAAATACTTCCATTTGTTTTTAAATAATTTATTTCGATTTAATCGTAATAACAATAACAAATTTATTCCCTATCTCACTCATCTACTTCTTTACAAACGGAAACGACGAACAACGGAAGCGGGAAGATAAGTGGCACTTGTGGCAGCAGGGCTGGAAGCAGCACTGACTGGTGCAACTGGAGCTTTAGAGGCAAAGTTCAAGGCTGGAGCAACACCACCATTGAAAGTCTGGCTTGTGCCACCCAAGGAGTTGTATTGATCTTGAATAGCCTTTTGGGCATTGGCAGCATCTTCAGGAGTGCGGTATTTGACAAAGTGAACTTCGGGTTTGTGATTGACATTGTTGTTCAAAGTGTTCAGCTTGTTTGCCAAATCGGAGAGATCAGCTTGTTTGTTGAGAACATAGATGGCGGTCTGTTGTTCAGCAGCTTGTTTGGCCAAGGCAAGAGCAGCATCTTCCAAACCATTATGTTCGGGGCCCTTAATGAAGATAACACGGAGACCTTGTTTCAAGGAGTTGGCATATTGATTTGAGCTGGCGGGTTTAACGAAATCATCATCATTGGCGCTGAAGGTGTAGAATTCCTTTTCCAATTCAGCTTGGGCGGGTGCAATGTTCGATGAAGCACCAACATTTTCGGATGGACTATATTCGGCACCAGAGCTACCAAACGAAACGGGACCAGCAGCTACGGAACCAGCACCATAGGAGCCAGAACCATAATAAGATGGTGCAACATTAGAGGCAGCACCAATATTACCACCACTGATACCAGCCTGATAATTATAACCCGATTGGGCACAGGCAGCAGCTACCAAACACAATAAAATAAAGCCACGCATCTTCTTTGTCTTCGTCTTCTTCGACCAGATGATATTGTTATTCGATTAAGTTATAAAACTAGAATGATTAAACAGTTGGCCGTAGATTTATTTTTATACATTCACGCGGTAAACGTACTGCATCACGGATTAGTGATATGCTGATATTTTGTCATCTAATGAAATATTCATTAATTGCCTATGCATCGGATTTTAGTTAAGTTTTTGAATTTTATTTTATCATCTCATTCGTTTAAGCCGTATCTAAAAAGATGTTTGATTAATATTTTGCATATTTTTTGGCTTTCGATAATTTAGTTGACCTTATTTCCTGCATTCAATTGAATTTCCTGATGCTATTGACCGAATGGGTGGGTGTATAATGTGATTTACGATTTTTTTAAAGACATCAATTTTATTAACACGTGAGAGACATTAAGTGTTTTATTAATTTTAATTTATGGATTTTTTATACCCTACACAACTATGTTGTCAGGGTATTATAGCTTTGTGCAGCCCCAAATGTTTGGAACGCCGCGAAATATAGGTCATATTTAAGTATACCGATCGTCATATCTCGACTAGCTGAGTCGATCTAGACATGTGTGTCCGTCCGTCCGTCTGTCCATTATAATTTGTAAACACGATACAGGCCACAGTTATGGACCAATCTTTATTTTGCAATGGGTTCTAATGAGCCCCTTAAAAGATCGGTTAATATTTAAGGGATGAAATGGACCAAATACTAAATTTTTGTCGATTTTTCTGGTCGCTCCAGAGGCCGCAATTATGGCCCAAACACTGCGAATATTTGCATGGAGAAGGGGATCGGGTCAGAGAATAAGCGTGCATGTTTTGATAAAGATCGGTCAATATTTAGCGGGACAAATGGACCCTGACTTTTGTGTGAAAAATGACAAAATTTGTATTATATGGCATATATATTTACTTCGGACGATGTAGACATATCAAGAGGAGATGGTTGATTTAAATTGATACCAAATATAGTGATGTATCTACTCAGATGTGGGAGTTACAGTCAAATATTTACATGTGCTTACACAGATATTATTTTACTCCATTACCACATTAAAGGTCCAAATATCGCGCTGATGGCTTTGAAATTTTTCAAATTCCAGTTATGGTCAAGAACAACGCCTACAATTTTTCGGTGATGATCAGATTCAGTAAATTTTGGGACAAATGGATTTTTAAGTGTGTGTTTTTATTTATGCTTTATTTTATATTATTATATTATGCTTTTGGCCAAAATCTTAAACCATTTGCTACAATATCAAAATATATGCAAATTAATTAAAAATAATAGTACTAAATTAAAAAAAAAATAGCTAAAGGTATTAAAAACCAGTGAGCCGGGCATTATAGTCCGACGGGCCGACCATACGATAGTTGCACCCTGTTGTCCGGTTTTTAAATCAATTTGTCTAGATGACTCAACAAAGTGGTAAAAGGCATATTAAAGAGAGCTGAGTGGTTGTCACGTGTTTGAACTAGATGGCTACTATAGTTTTTTTAGCAGGCCAAAACAATAAATTATCCGCGATACCTTTATATAAGGACTATGGTATTGGATGTTGGCTGTAAGTAGTTTGTTTACATTATTGATTTAAAGATGGGCTGGTAGCTTTATGATACGAAAATTCCTTTGAAGGGTTATTTATCGAAAATATTATGGGATTATATCATATATCCAACAAGAATGCTGCATGCTTGAATACACCTCCTTTGGTTGGAAAATGCTTGGGCAAATATTTTTATCATCCTCCAAATACCGGGAAAATTACAGCTACTTCGTTGGTAAAATTTGGCCTATATATCTATAATCTATAATCGGGCGGAACCTGTATAAAGTAGATATGTCAAATTATAGACCTACTTCGAAATTTGTCTGTAAAATGCCGCAAAAACCTTCAAAATACGAGAGAACTTTTGTATGTGAGTTATGAAAAACCAAATCTTTGACTGGAACATATCTGTGTAATATCAATCGTCCTATGAGTGATAGCAATGTATATGCAAAATTCCAAAGCACTCTCCTAAATATTGTGATCTCTATGGCAATTTATTATCTCCGACGAATATTTTGAGGGTTTTCAAACGGAATATCAAATTTATTATTTACCCCACCACATAATGTTTAGACAGGTGTTTTTTACATTTCATAATGTATGGGGTCTATGCCTTTTTATAGACCAAATCTCAGCTTGATAAATTTGGTTAGGATCTTCGGCGTTCAGAAATTGGGCTTTACCTGAACATATTTTAAAAATTTTCAGCGAAGAAGGCCATATCGATTAGAAAATCAAATCATGAACCTGCACTCAACAGTCGTCATATTCGGTCGGGCCGATTTTTTTTATACCTGTACCGTAAGGTGGACATTCAAAATATTTAGTTCAAAAATTTATTGAAAGATCGTACCCAAAAGTACCGAACTTATGAAGGTAACATTATAACATATTGTAGGGGCTCCCATAAAAGTGAAAATAACGAAAAATAGCCGGTACCGTTATATAGAGTCCAAAACACCACAATATGTGAAGTAACGTTATATGGGGGTTATCATAAATATTGGACTAATAGTAAACATTTTTGGTAGGAACTCTACTTCTACTCAATTTGATTTCAAAATACTAAATTACAGGCAATTCGTTTGCAAGACGAATACTCAATACTCAACAAAATGCCGAAATTTTGGGGGTACCGTAATATGAGGTCTATCGCAAAAAGTCGACCAATATTAATAATTTTGGGTAGGAAGATGTGTAACCCAATGAAAATCAAATATACCAAATGACAGTCAATTTGCTGGAGAAAATTGTTCATACTCCCCAAAATACCGGAATTTTGAAGGCGCCGCTATATTGACTAATGTTTAAATTTTTGCATGGATATTTGGTACCCATATAGAACTCTTTGTGCCAAAATACAGTCAATTTGATAGTAAAATGTGTCTAAAAAACAAAAAATACCCTAAATCGGGAGGTACGGTTATATTGGGTCTATATCAAAACTTGGACCAAAGACCCAATTTCCCATACCAGTAGTTGTATTCATATAAGAACCATCTGAGCTAAATGTTGGCCGCTTATGTCAAGTGGTTCGCCAGTTAATTAGTTTATATCCAATTTTTGGGTAAATACTCAAAATAGTGGTACGTTTGCGTGGGGGCTACCAGAAAACTTGGTAAATATTTGCATGGATATTTGGTACCCATAGACCGTAAAATGTGGCTAATAACATACTAAAAAATACCATAAATCGGTTATGTGGACAATATCAAAATTTGAACCCAGAGACACTATTTTCCATAGCAATATTCGCTTTGACATTGAAAACATATGAGCCAAATTTTTGCCGTCTATGTCAAGTGCTTCGCTAGTTAATGAGTATACCCAATTTTTGGGCAAATACTCAGATATTTATACCATAGTCTTTAAAGTATCTGAAAACTATCCATTCTTAATTTATTTTATAACAGAAATCCGGAATAGGGTGTAAGATGTTGTATTACGAATTCAATATAGTAAATACCCAAATAAATACCATATGGGCATTTACTCACCCCTTGGGTATTTACCCGGTAAATACCATCTCTAGGCTATACCATAAATTGGACCGATACCCCCCATTTTCAATACCAAACGCGGTAAATACCATATCTTGGCTTTACCATAAAGTGGACCGATACCATCCATTTTCAATACCCAACAGACAGACGGACAGGTCTAAATCGACATAGAATTTTATTATGATCAAGAATATATAAAACCACTGGGGTATCAGGCGAATATTTCGAGGTGTTTTAAATGGAATGAAGGGAGGGAATGGAGTGAAATGGAAGGAAGGGGGGTCTTCGAAGAATAGTCAAATGCAATTTGTTTCCTTAATAACATAGGGAAATCCGAAAGACGAGAAATAGGAGAAGAATCATTGTGTCCTACGACAATGCGGGCGCTTACACTTCGGCCCAAACCGTCCGAAACGTGCACTTTATATATCATATCTCTGGGCAAAAACTGCTGCATCGTTCGAAAACCACATTCTAGAGGTTTCTCAATCGGAGTGGAAACAGTGCTTTGACAATTGATTTGAGGGCATGAATAATATTACAAATCATGCTGGAGAATTCTTTGGAAAAATAGAGTTGGGCAATTTCGCTCATCCAGCGGTTCGATTTTTTTCGTTCTGCTCCGCAAAAGGAAAAGAAAGAACCGGACTTACGTTAGTACTGATAGTGGAATAGTTCTTTAGATCCAGTTTATTCCGAAAAAAACATTAAAACCATTTTTCTTGATTAATATTCACATTAGTCCAGCAATATATATATGGGGAATTACAAAAATCTTTTAAATTCCTTGAAGCTGAGGTTTGGGAGCTTATAACTCGCGAAATATGAACATGTTGCATATAATTTAAATTCATTTCTATAAAATGAAGTGTTCTTGTCAAAATCTTAGAATATGGGTAATAAATAATAAGTTGCGTGGAAGCTGTGATGGTGGTAATGTAGAAAAATGAGTAAAAAAGGGTTGAAGCCAACGAGTTTTTTTGTGTTCGTTCCTGATTTGTGGCTAAACTACACAACGCATGCACATATGATCAGTGCCTAAGTTGCAGAATACCCCATGGACAATATGGTTCTAATGTATGATTTTTCGATATAATCACTGCATCCACCCAAAATGGATGCTGACATTTTGAAGCCGGATTTTCGGTGTTTTTTGAATTTTTCTTATAATTAAGACGCGCATCCAGATAATGGACTAAACTAATTATAGGATTGTAAAACTCGTGATTTTGCTTCGTTTAGTGTATATCTCATGAATGTGCTCACCGTGGGATCTTTGTAATTGGGTTCCAAAGACGAAAATTTGGTGCGTAAATTTTTATAAAAAACATATTTTTTGATTTTTTGATTTTAGTTTTTTTACGTGACGGATCTAATGAGCCCATCCATATTCAATTCCACACAATAAAACGGCGGATATAGGTACCTTGAAAGTAGGAAAAACTGCAAAATCTTATTTTGACTAATTCGCGTATATAATCGCGTTTTTCTTCGAATTGATTTCACATACATTCATTCTTGTGTTATCATATTCGCGAATCTGTGTGAAAATAGGTAAAAAATATATCGATACGCGAATAATATGCGTATTTTATCCAAAATCGATTGTGGAGGCACATCCGCGGATCTTAACCGATCTTTTTAAAATAGGTGTCCTTTTGTGTATTTTCATTAGAGATTAAAGAAATCTGATGCGCATAAAAATCTTATGCATGTTGCGTCATTTTTAGTCATTTTTATGATTTTTGCATAGTAAAGTGCATCGAGCGGCACACTTTGGCCGCTAAATGAAACCTCGAAAAATGCATAATTAGTGGAAGAGATTGATTCGACTTATACGAAAACCGCATGCGCATCGACTGATTTCAACGAATACGCGAACTGTATGCTTTATAATGTTGATCATTTTCATATGCTGTAACTGCAATACATTTGGTCATTTTTAAAGTCAAAACTCTGAACAGAGGAATATAACGATATTTAACAATCATCTAAAAGAATTTGTAGAAGAAATCGTCACATGTTTTAGAAGATCTAACCAAAGCCGTATTCCCTTAACCATACCGAAAAATCAAAAATTCGAAGAAAACATTTTGTGGCAATTGAAAAATTAATTTATTTTATTTTGAGATTTTTTAATGCTTGTATTTGTTTTTCGCGACTATTAAACGGCATTTCAATGTGGTTTGACAAGTAAGCAAAGAAAACAAATGTGTTTATTCATTTGTGAAGAAATTCGCGAATTACAAGAAATAGGAATTCATTTAATTTATATTTAAAATACAAGATTTAAAACCGCTATAGCTTTTGTGTGCAGCATCCGAATTTGTGAACGCGAACAGATTTCGAATCAGCATATTTTTCTTAACCTATGTACCAAAAACCATGAATGTGCTCGCAAAAAAATTTTTCAAATTTTTTTAATGGAATTTTAAAAGAATTTTGTAATTACCCATATATATATATATATATAGCTCTCGTAAATTAATAGTGGCTCATATATATTAACAATATATGCATTCGATGGAATCCAATTTTGACACACTTCAACACAATTCGGTGAGCTGAAAAAATTTGAAAGTGCAATGGATTGTGTGTCAGAATGCAAACCTATGGGTCCCGGATTTGGAGCAGGAACAATAATTCTATAGTGTATTTCTCACACCCCATCCCTTCCTCTAGATGAAATTCATCTGAAGACATCCTTTCCACAATATAAGATTCGTTTGAAATCACCTTACATTCTAATCAACACATGAGGATACATATGGCAACACTAAATAACTAAGGACCACTAACCACTGCACAAAATGTAGGGAGGCGTTGTTTCTAATCATCGCTAGATGGCAGCACCATCTAGGATTGGCTACAGTAGACCAATAATCTACTTTACTGGAATATGAACAATGATTAACGAAACTAACACAAGAACTAATCGATTAAGATGAACATGATTTGTGAAAGACCTAAGCTGCAAAGGGGAGTAACCAGAGATGGATGATCAGTGGTAATCCATTTTTTTCCACATAAAGAATTTCGGATAAAATACCATTCCCACCACAATATTTCCTTGATTTTACCCAAATAGAACGTCGATATAAGTAATGTTTTTTCTATCATTTATTAATTTTTGGTATAAAATATGTCCATATAGTCAGTCTGTCACATAAGTCCGAAATTTCATATGAGTTTACAAACGGAAACGACGCAACACAGAGGCTGGAAGATAAGTAGCACTGGTGGCAGGATTTGAAGCAGCGGCAACAGCTGGTTCAGATGGTGCAACTGGAGCTTGTGAGGCAAAATTCAAAGCTGGAGCAACACCACCATCAAAATGTTGAGTTTTACCACCCAAGGAATCGTATTGATCTTGGATGGCTTTTTGAGCATTGACAGCATCTTCAGGAGTACGATACTTAACAAAATGTACTTCAGGTTTGTGATTGACATTTTCATTATTATTCTGCAATTTGTTGGCCAATTCTGAGAGATCAGCTTGTTTATGAAGAACATAGATGGCGGTTTGTTGTTCAGCAGCTTGTTTGGTCAAGGCGAGAGCAGCATCTTCCAAACCATTATTTTCAGGGCCCTTAATGAAAATAACACGAAGAGCTTGTTTCATAGCATTAACGAGCTGGTTGGAGGCAGCGGGTTCATTGAAGTCTTCATCGTTGGCAGTAAAAGTGTAGAATTCCTTTTCAAGTTCAGTTTGAACGGGGGCGGTATTAGATGCAGCACCAATATTTTCCGAGGGACCATATTCAGCACCGGTAGAAGCAAATGAGGGAACAGCACCAGTCGAGGAGCCTACATCAAATGAAGGAACAGTATTAGAGGCAGCACCGATATTACCACCACTGCTACCAGCTTGATAATTATAGCCAGATTGAGCACAGGCAGCAGCTACCAAACACAATACAATGAAGCAACGCATCTTCGTTGTTTTCTTCTTTTGATATTCGACTCGCTGTGATGTCTAAGGTTGAATGATACCAATTCGAAAACCCTTTCACTTTTTATATGATTTTCAGAAATTGTGACAAAATTGTAGAAGTTATTGGAAATAAATTGTTAATGAAGTCATTAGAATATTCATTAAATATATTGCTAGAATTTTTAATGGAATATCATGGCAATTAAAATGAATGATATCATGATGTCTGGGCAATCGAAAAAAAAATTTATTGCACTATGTAAAAGCGAAAAAAACGTTCACTTCTACTAAATAGTACCACTTTATGGCTTAATTGACCAAATGCATTCACTTAAACGTATTTAAAGTTAATATTCTTCATATATGAATGAAGACGTTTTATTCTATTTAAGAGGATATATCGAGGATATTATGTAAATTGTAGTTATGGAACATTCAGCGAAAAACTGTTATAATGGACCAAAGGAGTAGTTCTAAAGATGCGTGCAATATCCCGAAATAGAAGAAGCTTTGGAATATTTGTAAGGATAACTGTGTGTTGTGTGTTGCCTCTCCACAATCATTCAGTGCATTGAAGAGTAGTATAATTTACAATAGAATATTTGAAAACATTTACAATAAAATAATTTTCGATTTACATTTGACACAGCTCATTTGTTTGCCCTAAGGATAAATCCGATAGAAAATAAATTTTACGTGTCATCCAACCCTATTCGATTCATTTTGTGTGGAAAAGTATATTCTTTCATCGCAAATATCAAGCCAGTAAGCTGAGCAATATAGTCGGACGGGCCGACCATATGATACCCTAAGTTTCTGCATATCTATATTCCGAGTATGTTTAATATGTCGCGATCTTTGCACTCTCATGACTGATTGGAAGTCAACAGCTTCTCTGCGGCATCTTTTCCGACTTATGTTTTTCCGGTGTAAACAATTGCTAAGATTCATATTTTGTTATTTTACAAAAAAAATGTTGGTTCATTTAACCCGTTAAATATTGACAATTCAGTGATAATTAAACCATTCAAAATAGTTTACCAGATCGCCTTCCCCATGGAAAATTTGTGATGTTCGGCTTATAATTGTGGCGTGTATAGCGACTAGATAACCGAACAAAAACAAAAGTTTTAAGCACAGTTCAGAAAATCTGATCATCATCGAAAATTATAGGTGTTGTACTTGACTATAACAGGAACCTCATTCAAAATTTCCTAGCCATCAGCGCTACATTCCCGTCCTCTAGTGTGGTAATGGCAATGCAAAACAATATCAGAATACATAGACTGCTGTGAGTATTTAAGTAAAATTCACTACCCTTGGATATACTATCTACTTCTCCGGTCTACGTCCTTTAGGAGAAAATATATACGCCATGAAATACAAGTTTTGTATTTTTTCACACAAAAGTCAGAGATTATTTGACAAGATAAATATGGACCGATCTTCGCCAAACCAGTCTTGCTCTAAAGTCAGACCCCTTTCTCTGTGTAAAATGTCGATATGTTCCGGTCAAAACCAAAAAAGGAATTTTTTTTGGCTATTTCATTGACCGATTATTACCATTTTTTTCTAGAACCTGCCCTACATAGACTCAGCTAGTCGAGTTATGACGACTAAAGGATGGGTCTATGGGCAATATTTTGTGGCGTTACACACACGGAGCTTTAATAGTAATAATAGTCATGTAAAGTATAATTGCAGTCTTTTCGTTTGAAAAATGCGGCTAAAAGTACCGAAAATTGAGCAGGAGCTGTACATGGGGGCTATGTTAAAACCATGGATGTATAATAATTGTCTATATAGAAATACCAGGTTCTCCAAACACGAGATACGAAGTTACGGTCATTGTAGTTGGATGATGCGGTTAAAACATCGAAAATTGGGCGGGACATCTATATAGGAGTTATATCAAACATGGAATGAAAGCTTTCTAAACCCCGAAAATACAGGCTTTTCGGCATTCCCTCAAAACACAAAAAATTGGGCGTGGCTTTATATGGGTGATATTTCAAAAATCGACCTATAATGATTATTTCGAAAACCATCCAATCTCCAAAACCTTGAAAAGTCACATAAGTGGCTGTAATTTTGCATTCTGGACTTCTGTTGAATACACGACTGATTCTGCTTCTCAGAATTTGTTCAATATAGATCAATGATTTTTATTTGCGGTCATACAATGGATCTAACTTCCAAAGGAATGGAGGAACCAAACTATCGTTTGTCTTATTTGTGGACAAGTTCTATATTTTTTCTTTCAACATAGCTCCCATATAACAGAACCTTCCGATTTCCAGAATTATAAACTTGTCCGCAATTTATTATTTTTACTTTTTATACCCTACACAACTATGTTGTCAGGGTATTATAGCTTTGTGCAGCCCCAAATGTTTGTAACGCCGCGAAATATTGGTCCTAGACCCACCTTTAAGTATACCGATCGTCATATCTCGACTAGCTGAGTCGATCTAGACATGTGTGTCCGTCCGTCCGTCCGTCCGTCTGTCCATTATAATTTGTAAACACGATACAGGCCACAGTTATGGACCAATCTTCACGAAATTTTGCATGTAGGATGGGTTCTGGCCAATGAAGACCCCTATTGTTTTTGGAAAAGATCGGTTAATATTTAGGGGATGAAATGGACCAAATACTAAATTTTTGTCGGTTTTTCTGGTCCCTCCAGAGGCCACAATTATGGCCCAAACACCGCGAATTTTTGCATGGAGAAGGGGATCGGGCCAGAGAATAAGCATGCATGTTTTGATAAAGATCGGTCAATATTTAGCGGGTCAAATGGACCCTGACTTTTGTGTGAAAAATGACAAAATTTGTATTCTATGGCATATATATTTACTCCTGGAGGATGTAGACCCCAGGAGTTGATAGCACATCCAAGAGGAGTGGTTGGCCTTTAAATTGATACCAAATATAGTGATGTATCTACTCAGATGTGGGAGTTACAGTCAAATATTTACAGGTGCTTACGTATTCAGATATTATTCAGTAACCCATTACCACATTAGAGGGAGAAATATCGCGCTGATGGCTTTGAAATTTTTCATGAAGTTCCAGTTATGGTCAAGAACAACGCCTATAATTTTCGGTGATGATCAGATTAAAATTTTGGGATGAAATGGACCGAAAACATAATTTTTTGTGTGTTTTCGAGTAGAGTATAATCCGAAAATCACAACACAACCCACCGTGAAGGTAATCTGGACAAGTAATTAGAAGGACTGTACTGAATATTCGAAAAAAGTAAGGAAGAGGTGTTGTTAACCTCTAATCGGACAAGAGGGGGCAAATATCACGAAATATTACTCAGACTCGGAATAAACATCCTCAGAAAGTTAGAGTTCGTGGTAGTTGTGTAGGGTATCGCATGGTCGGCCCCGTCCGACTATACTGCTCCGCTCACTGGTTTTATTTATAATATAGTTTAAAATGGATTTTCTAACTGGATCGCAAATCTTCATTTTAGACAAATTATTCGCTGTAGTAAATTTCCATTTAAGATTGGAAACTTTATTTCAAGTCAGTATTTCTACGGTGAAATATATATGAATTTCCGCCTGTCTACGTCTTTTTTACTCCTTTTTGTATTCCCTTTTCGTTTAACAATTCCTACGACTATTATTTTATTGTCATTATTTACGATATGTTGTTATTTGTTGTGACTTTCGTGTTCATATCAATCATGATGTATACTACATTACAGGATTATGTTTACTGGTAATAAGAACAACGAATATCCTTTCATATGGTGCATTACGGGGAACCCCCATTTTCGGTGTCAAAAAAATTCATTTAGTTTTTTGATTTAATTCTACACAAGTTCAAGGATGTCCCTACAAAATTTCAAGTGAAAATCTCAAGAACTCTTGAATATATAGCCGATAAACCTATTTTTCTCGAAGTAGTGTTAGTTGGGTCAAAAATAGTCGAATTTTGAAAACAATTTTTTCAAAGGTCTGCCATTTTGTTAATACTTGAGCGAAGTCAATAATTCTATTTCATACGAGAGCCAGACATGTACTCCTTCTAGCACCCTTGGTATTTCCGAATTCCGATGCGCCGCCATCAAAAATAAGGACTTTAATCACTAAAGACCAGAACAACCAAATTGTGCAATTTTGGTTTCTTCTTTCTTCTTTTAAATCTTCAATTATATATGCGTAAAGTTACAAATCTTTACATGCATTGGTATTCATTTACCAACCCAATAAAAATCTTGAAATTTTAAAATCGAGAATGGGGGAGATTCCCTTAAGCACGTTTTGTAGTACTGTAAAGGGTATAATAAATAATAAAATACACCAATAGCAAAGATTATGTATGTGTGGACACAATCATTTATCAATGCATCCCAAAATAGTAGAATGGCGCCACAATTACTAAAAAATCCAACAACTTTTTCTAAAAAAAATGAATGGAAAACATTCACTTCTTTATCACATTAGTCATGTTAATTAGCAAAGAAGAATATTCTAAATACCTTAAGTGGAAACCTTTTTCAGAACGTTTTTCGTCGCCAGAAGATGCTATTAAAGCTTGCAGTTACCATGTTTTGAGGAAGGGTCTCTCAATCGGAGTGGAAGAAGTATTTAAAAATAGTTTAGAGCGTATGAGAAAAATACATATAATACCCTATAAGACTACCACACAGTTTCTGCGGATCTATATTACGAGCCTGGGTAATATTTCGTGATATTTGCACTCTGTTGACCGATTGGATGTCAACAGCATCATTTGACCTTCCATGACAACACAAAATTATCTATAATAAAAATATTGTTACTGACTTCAGTTCATTATACCCTACACAACTATGTTGTCAGGGTATTATAGCTTTGTGCAGCCCCAAATGTTTGTAACGCCGCGAAATATTGGTCCTAGACCCACCTTTAAGTATACCGATCGTCATATCTCGACTAGCTGAGTCGATCTAGACATGTGTGTCCGTCCGTCCGTCCGTCTGTCCATTATAATTTGTAAACACGATACAGGCCACAGTTATGGACCAATCTTCACGAAATTTTGCATGTAGGATGGGTTCTGGCCAATGAAGACCCCTATTGTTTTTGGAAAAGATCGGTTAATATTTAGGGGATGAAATGGACCAAATACTAAATTTTTGTCGGTTTTTCTGGTCGCTCCAGAGGCCGCAATTATGGCCCAAACACCGCGAATTTTTGCATGGAAAAGGGGATCGGGTCAGAGAATAAGCGTGCATGTTTTAGCGGGTCAAATGGACCCAGACTTCTGTGTGAAAAATGACAAAATTTGTATTCTATGGCATATATATTTACTCCTGGAGGATGTAGACCCTAGGAGTTGATAACATATCCAAGAGGAGTGGTTGACCTTTAAATTGATACCAAATATAGATGTGGGAGTTACAGTCAAATATTTACATGTGCTTACGTATTCAGATATTATTTAGTAATCCACTACCACATTAAAGCGAGAAATATCGCGCTGATGGCTTTGAAATTTTTCATGAAGTTCCAGTTATGGTCAAGAACAACGCCTACAATTTTCGGTGATGATCAGATTAAAATTTTGGGATGAAATGGACCGAAAACATAATTTTTTGTGTGTTTTCGAGTAGAGTATAATCCGAAAATCACAATTTGATCCGAAATTTAATCTGGACAAGTAATTAGAAGGACTGTACAAGAGGGGGCAAATATCAGGAAATATTACTCAGACTCGGAATAAACATCCTCAGAAAGTTAGAGTTCGTGGTAGTTGTGTAGGGTATCGTATGGTCGGCCCCGTCCGACTATACTGCTCCGCTCACTGGTTTTATACTGTAAATTTCATAAAAATTAATGAATATAAATATATAGTTTGTTTTGGAACTGTGTTTGGGCAGTGGAATTTGACGTAGAATATTTGATTCTTTGACATAATATACCTTAAAATTAAATTTCATGATACTTTAACGCGCTTAGTCGAAAAGAGTACTGACAAATGTCTTTGAAAAAAAAAATACAAGAACATTTTGAATTTTTTGTTCAAAATGTAGGACTCTATATTCGTTATATATATTATATATACAGATTTATAGTGTTCAGTGACTTATGATAAAAATTTATGGAGAATATTTTTGTTCCTTATACCATCCTCCTAAAACGATATTTTGTGAGAAAAATATGTTAGATTAGGTTGAAAAGAGGGGTGGATGATACCACCACATGTCCAACATGAGAAGGACATACACATAAGCCAATTGAGGCCTGTTGTGCCCTCTAAAAATGCGGAGAAAGTTTATATTAAAAACATTTAGGGAACCCCACCCATTCTCGATTTAAATTTTTCAAGAATGGGCTGGTAAATCAATACCAATGTTTGTTAATGTTTGTAACTTTCCACATATATATTTGAAGATTCAAAAGAGAAGAAAAATAATTTACAAAAAAATTTTGTAATTGTTTTGTTGTTGTTTTTTGTAATTAAAGAGAAGTCCTTATTTTTGATGGCGGGCATGATAACTCCGCACTGGAACATCGGTATCCGAAAATTCCAACGGTGTTAGAAAGAGTACATGTCTGGCTCTCGTATGAACTAGGATTATTGACTTCGCTCTAAAATTAACAAAATGGCGGACCTTTAAAAAAATATTTTTGGAAAATCGCCGATTTTTGACCAAAAACCAAGTTAAAAAATGAGGAAGATCTTCACCGATTGGCTTTATCCTAGTTCATACGATAGCTATACACTCACAGAGAAACTTGTAAAAATTTGGAATCGATTGGGTTATTAATTTTTGAGTTATTGTGCCCGTCATTCGCAAAAGAGAAAAACGCGTTTAAAGTTTGAGAAGCCCTTTAGCCGTCACTTGATACTGACACAATAAATCGGCTATATTTTCAAGAGTTCTTGAGATGTTCACTTTAAATTTTGTAGGGAAATTCTTGAATTAGTGTAGATTCGAATTAAATCAAAAAAAAATTGACCCCGTGAAAGGAGGTGTCCCCTTAATCTTGGAATTCCGTGTTTTTGCGAGTTCCTTCAATCTTCTCCATTCATACCCTCTCAGATCAGGTAGTCCGTGAAGTGTGTCATTTCCCAAGAATTGTCTCCGAAGGCATGTAAATGCTGGGCAATGGTACAGGAAATGTTCCAGCGTTTCACTGTCTTCCCCACACGCTCTGCACATCTTGCTATCTTCGCATCCAATCTTGAGTAGATGTGCCTTCAGGCTGAGGTGTCCCATCAGAATACATGGTTAGTTTTGTCTTCTCTTAGGTCGCCCCAAAAGATTTTGGTGATTTTACCTGTCCCCTCATTATCCCAAAGGGTTTTGTGGGTCTCATTCGCCCATTCCCTCATTTCTTGGCGTGTTTCGCTAAAGGGTTTGGCGGTATTCACATCTATTGTGGGTTGTGCAGTAGCATTCCTGGCTAGTTGATTTGCCTATGATTCCTTGGTAACCCGGTACCCATATAATTCGTACAGGTCGTTGTTGTGACAAATCATTAATGGTATTTATACATTCCAGTACAGTTTTGGATTTAACTGTCTTGGAAAATATTGCCTTTATATCTTGCTTGCTGTCCCTATTAATATTTATTGTATTTTGTCCTTGGTTTGAAATTAACCAATTAAAATACTCTGTTATAGCTTGAACCTCCGCCTATAAGATCGTGCTGTGATCTGTAAGATGAAGAGAAATTTCGGTAACCGGTTCTTCGATAAAAAGTCCCAGTCCAGTTTTTCCTCGTAATCGAGAGCCATCCAGGCGGTATCTGAACTACCAGGCGGCATCTGAACTAGTGTTCCGCTATTCCATTGTTCTCTATTTGGTATTATAGTTTCGCACCGTGTCACTACTCTCGTTTCAGGTATGTGGTCTGAATCAAATGTATTGAAGGTTGACTCAGTAGTTGCCTGTAATATGTTTTTGTGCGATGTGTTGTGTCCGGTGACTATTCACTCGTCCATTGCGTTAAGTCTTAAGGCTGCAACCGCCGCTTCATATTTTATTTAGATGTCTATTGGATGTATATATAATATTATCTCCAAGACCCCAGTTGGTGTTGTTCGCATTGCCCCACATATTCCACATAGGTAAAATCTAGTAATAAGTACGATTTTAACCCTAAAATGATTTTTTTCAGATTTTTGAAGTTTTTTGAAGTTTAGGCTAATTTTTGGGTTTTAGTCTAATGAGTCTTATATTAAAACATTATTGCGAATATTTCTGTAGAATATTCTGAGCCGCTTTAAATCCATTTTGAATGAGTTTTCAATCACTTCAGGAAAAGGGGGTTAAAATGTTATACTAAAATATTCATCAGCGTTACATTTCCGCCCTCTAGTGCGACAAAGACCCCGATAAAGTTTAAGTATAACTCTCACATCATAATACGTACATCAATAAAATGGATAATCATTAATGGTAAACCAATCCTCTTTGATATAGTATAAACTTCTCGGGTCTATATTCTTCAGATTCAAATATATACGGCATGGAATACAAAATTTGCAATTTTTTACACGAAAGCCTGTGACCCACTAACAAAAAGAAAACTGACAAAAAGAAAGCTTGTTGGTCCATTCCATTCCCTAAATAATAACCGATCACTACATTGCAATAGGGGTCTTCTTTGGCCTAAACTGAACCTATATTAAGGAAGATTTGTTCAATAGATATACAATTTAGATATACCATACCATTGTTTGATTTTTATACCCTTCGCCACACTGTGGTATAGGGTATTATGTATTTGTGCATATGTTTGTAACAGGCAAAAGGAATCGAGATAGACCCATTGTTCACATTCTGAGTCGATTTATGCATGTCCGTCCGTCCGTCCATGTATTTTTGTGAGCAAAGTACAGGTCGAATTTATGATCCGAATTGGATGAAATTTGGCACAGCCCATTGGATTGACCCAAAGCTCCCATATATATTTTCGTCCGATTTTAGGTTAATGGTGCACCGAAGTCCTTGAAAATCATTAGATTTGCACGTGTTTTGGCATAGCGTACTGAATTAAGTCGAAAAAGATGTGTGCTAAATTTCGTTAAAATCGAAGTAGCCTTGAAAATCATTAGATTTGCACGTGTTTTGGCATAGCGTGCTGAATTAAGTCGAAAATGATGTGTGCTCAGATTTAGATATAGCTCCCATATTGAGTTTCCCCCGATTTTAGGTAAATGATGCACAAAAATTCCTGAAAATCATTATATTTTCACGAATGAAAATCGGTTAAGATTTAGATATAGCTCCTATATATAGTTTCGTCCGATTTTAAGTAAACGGTGCACCAAAGTCCCTGAAAATCATTATATTTGCACAAATTTTGGTATACTGAATTAAGTGTAGAATGACACCTCCTATATATATTTTCGTACGATTTTATGTAAATGGTGCACTAAAGACCCTAGCTAGGCTGATTAACACAACGTACTAAAGTTAATATAAATTAATGTCTGGCAAGTTTGCTTGAAATCGGTTCAGATATAGATATAGCATAGCTTCCATATATAATTTCGACTTATACATGTTAATTGTACACCAAATAATCAATGGGTGTTTGATTTGTTTGTGTTGATCGATTTACAAAATTTAGCATAGGTTGCAGAATGACATGTGTAGGGGTTGATGTTAGTCGGTTTGTATATAGCTAAAGAACACATATTTAAGTTCGTTCAATTTCATGTCAATGTACCTTCGTAAAGGCGACGTCTTTTAGAATACATATGTAGAATATACCCAAAATGATGAAGGCTATCATATAGTCGGCCCAGTCCGACTTTACTTCTTTCCTTACTGGTTTAAAATATTTATGGTCCCAATATTGATCCTGCGTTCTTTTCGGGTTTAGAAATATTTTTTAGAAAATTTTTAATATAGGTACATACTTTGACATTGCCCACATATAAAGACCCCACGCCATTTTCCCTATGATGAAAGTCCCAACGGAATTTCCCATCATAACACCAAATATCGGTCTATAGTTTCATAGTTATCCTATACCAAAATCAATTGACAATATATTAGGGGACCTTCGTTTTTAATTTAGCCAGCTTTTGGCTTGATATTTTAGAGGAGTGACCTTTACACCCATTAACCCAACTATTCCATAATATAATAAAATCCTTAATTATTTTTTTAAATCGTATATTTTTAACAACAATAACAACCTAGACAACCAAACATTTACAAACGGAAGCGACGGAAAATAGAAGCAGGCAAATATGTGGCACTAGTGGCAGGAGTTGATGCAGCAACTGCTGGTGCAGGAGCAACTGGAGCTTGGGAAGCAAAGTTCAAGGCTGGGGCAACACCACCATTGAAGCTCTGGCTGGTACCACCCAAGGAATTGTATTGTTCCTGAATGGCCTTTTGGGCGTTGGCAGCATCTTCAGGGGTACGATATTTGACGAAATGAACTTCAGGTTTGTGGTTGACATTATCATTGGCATTGTTCAATTTGTTGGCCAAATCGGAAAGATCAGCTTGTTTGTTGAGAACATAGATGGCGGTTTGTTGTTCAGCAGCTTGTTTGGCCAAGGCGAGAGCAGCATCTTCCAAACCATTATTTTCAGGGCCCTTAATGAAGATAACACGAAGACCTTGTTTGACGGCATTGTTGAATTGATTGGAGGCAGCTGGGTCATTGAAATCCTCATCATTGGCGCTGAAGGTGTAGAATTCCTTTTCCAATTCAGCTTGAACGGGAGAGGTATTAGAAGGGGCACCTACATTTTCGGAAACTCCATATTCAGATCCAGAGGATGAAAATGAGGGGACAGCCGATGAGGCAGCAGTAAAGGTGGGTGCAACATTAGAGGAAGCACCAATATTACCACCACTGATACCAGCCTGATAATTATAGCCGGATTGAGCACAGGCAGCAGCTACCAAACACAAGACAATAAAGGCACGCATTTTCCTCAGTTCTAGTTTAGTTATTGTTAGTTATTCTATTAAAATCGAAATTAGAATGATTTTTATTCAATAAACATTTTATTTTTATACACATTTTGTTTATTTTTTTATTTTTAAAATTTGCTTTTAGCTCTGATGAAATATGCATGATCACAAATTTGTGCATAGATATTGGACATTATTCGATTTGTTTTATTTTTTTCAATTTGCCATAGTTTAAATTATGGTTCCGTCTCACCATTTGATTGGTGCATAATAATTAATTAATATTGTTTTTTAATGATTTCCTCTAGGTTATAAATCAATCGGTTGAATTGGTGTGAATCTATATGATATTTGTAAATTTCCATAGTTTGAAGAAATGATGACAAAACCTAAACGAGAGAAAATTGAGGGTGTTTTAAGTTCATCATCACATATATTGATTTTTTATGTATATATTGTAGAAATATAGCAATATTAATAAATTCACCAACAAAACACCATCTGTCATTCACTAAAAAATAAAAAAAACAATTCCACAATTTGCATAAACATCTATGGATGACAACAGCAACACCAAATTCAATATTTATTGTTGCTATTAGCTTTGCTCCACTACTGAATATTTTTGAATAATCAATATTTTGCCATGTGCTCGAGTTAATGATTTCGAATACCATTTGTTTTTGTAGATTTGATTTATATAAATAATTTTGCTATATTTTAAAATGATGATAACGATGATAAAAGATGCCGACATGCACAAATTAGCTGTGTTTTGGAGGAAGTGCATTATGCAGTTATTAAGAAATAATTTGAAAAATGTCATATCGTTTTTAATTTTTAATAATTCTGTTTTAAAATACATCTGATAGAACTTTCAATTTTTTTTTCATTGTCAATTCCGATAGGATTGCGGTTGTCTGTTCGACTTGTAGATTTTTTTCACTGTATACTTAACCAACACTTTTGATAAATTAAAAAGACAACGCAAGTGGAAAGGATTGTTAAGTTCGGCCGAGGCGGAGTTTTTATACCCTACACAACTATGTTGTCAGGGTATTATAGCTTTGTGCAGCCCCAAGAGTTTGTAACGTCGCGAAATATTGGTCCTAGAGCCAACTTTAAGTATACCGATCGTCATATCTCGATAGCTGAGTCGATCTAGACATGTGTGTCCGTCCGATATAGTCCGATATCGTCCGAATTTGTAAACACAGTTATGGACCAATCTTCACGAAATCTTGCATGTAGGATGGGTTCTGGTCAATGAAGATCGGTTAATATTTAGGGGATGAAATGGACCAAAAATTTATTTTTGTCTGATTTTCTAGTCACCTTGGAGGCCGCAATTATGACCCAAACATCGCGAATGTTTACATGGAGAAGGGGATAAGGCCAACGAACAAGCATGCCTGTTTTGATAAAGATCGGTCAATATTTAGCTGGCCAATAGGTCATGTCTTTTGTGTGAAAAATGACTAATGACCAAGCTCAGAATATAGAACCAAAGAAAGTTAGATTTTCGTGGAAATTATGTAGGGTATCGTATGGTAGGCACCGTCCGAATTTACTGCTCCGCTAACTGGTTATGTCCTATACCATACGTATAATAGCAAATATTCAATATCCATCTTTAAGCTTAATCTATATAAGGTAAATATATTACCATGTGTAACGTTTTGATAAAATGAAAATTTCCGTTTGCTCCATCTGAGAATTACAAGCTTTCAAAGTGTTGATCCTTTGTGGTCGAACTACGGGAAGGAGTGGTTAGGATAGGCCCATCTCCAAACATTATATAGCCTTTTATATGTCTTTTGAGCTGGTACATCTTCATCCATTCTCACAACATGGCCTAGCCAACATAGTCGCTGGTATAGCTCTGGGACGACGATATTCAACGTCGACCCAGATCGGCCCATAGATCTTCCGGAAAATGTTGTCTCTCAAACACTCTCAAGAGCTCAACGGCTTGCGCAAGTACCCATGCTTCAGATCTATACAAAAGCACGGGTAATATAAGTGTCTTGTAGAGTGTGAGTTTGTTTTGGCGAGAGGTGGCCTTGCTTTTGAGTTGCTTACTCAGACCATAGTAGCATCTGTTGGTCAACATTATTCTCCTCCGGTTATCAAAGCTGATGTTATATAGCCTGTACCGAGGTATATTACATCGTTCAACACCTCGAAGCTGTAGTGTTCATGTTCCACAGTTGGTCCGAGTCTAATGGCCATCTTGCGCTCTGATACCATCAGCTTGGCCTTTTCGCCATTTACTGCCAGTCCTTCTTATTTCGTTCAAAGGTGGCTGTAACCGCTCGCAATATTCGACCCATTATGTCGATGGAATATGTCGATGTGTTTTTTGTGGGTCTTTTCCAGGATCAGACGCAGAGTAAAAATCTGGCCACTGGTTGATTTGCCAGGCCTGAAGCCGCATTGGTATGGTCCAATAATGTCATTGGCCATTGGCTTTCACACAGCACGCTGGTAGTACTTTATATGCGATGAGAAGGATACTTATTCCTCTATAGTTGGTTCATTATATAGGGATGGTTAAAATATTAGGTTGGGTACAGTTCAGTTCAAATCGGATAGTCACACGATAATATGAAATTAATTTTCAGCAAAATGTTGACCATTTGTGTGTGGAAGGTACCAGAAAGAGTGAACCGATGTTTGTCATCTTCTTACATAAATTAAGTTTGAAAGAAATATTTCGATGTGCATATTTAGCATCAAATAGGACATTTCATTATCCTAATATGAATTTGAGTTAAAAATATTGAAAATGTTGACCCTTTGTGGGGAAGGTACCAGAAGGAGGGGACCACTGGGTCCCATATTCGGACTTTTTCTAGGCTTGGTAATAACAATTTTACCATTTTGTGGATTACCAGAAGAAGTGTACCAATTTTCCATCATCGATTTTTTCCAATCTTCGAATTTTGCCCATCTTAAAATTTGAAAGAAATATTGCTATTTATAAACCCAATCACTGATAATTCAAAAGCAAAAAATAAATAATCCCCAGAAAATACTCTTGACAAGAATTTTCCAGCGAAATCAGATTAAAAATCTTTCGATTGATATCTAAAAATACTAAAATAGCCGTTAAACCGCAACCAACACCAATACAATGTTGTTCATACTTCTTCCTTTGAACATTACAACAGCATCACCGTTATTCCGATTCATTACATCTTAACATGGCTAAGAGATTGATCTTCATTGCGGTGAAGGTCGCTGTACGACCTTGCCATAAGTCCATACACATATTTTTGTATTTGGCGTCAGAGCGTCGTTGTCGTATGGTTTTTGTATCCCCGACCACAAGTAATACGAACAATATCGTTGTCCAGACATTAAAGTTAATATACTTTCAAATTGATTTGAATGTTCTCCGTTGTCTTGTCGAGCCTTTTTTTGTCTTGTCCAGCCTGGTTCATTTCATCTGCTTCCATTCTGTCACCATGACTGCAATGGAGTTTTGTGGGTTTGTCCCTTTATATGTCCAGCTCTTCGAGAATATCGCCACAAAGTGAATTGAGAAAACAGAACAAAAATGTTCTTATTCGATTATTTTTTTGTTATTGTGAAGGGCCAGCCTCATGTTCAAATGGGGTGTGTTAACGAAAAAATCGAAGAAGCAAAAACAGTTAAATACACTCGAGAAAAAATATATGTTAAATTTGCGGTGAAAGAGAAAAATCAGTAGTGTTCTAAATGAGGAGGTGCGAAGGCAATGAAAAATCAGTGTGGCTCAAGAAGTAATATTTATGTCCAGTATAACATATAAAGATGTAATGTTCAATATAAATTTATAATCTTAGAGCCCACTTATAATGGCTCAGAGAGTAAAATCTCAGTTTTCAAATATCCAGGAAAATTACTTACAAGATCGGCATAAATTAAAAATCAATGTTACCGAAAATGTGTTTAAAGATTTCAGCTACATCACACCTTACAAGAAACAAAGGAACTTCTACAGCTTCTATGAAAAATATATTCATCGGAATTTTTTTACACAACATGAACTCTCATATGGCAAACAATTCTACATCTTTAACTCAAAAATCACGCTTTTTAATTTTGGCGATATATCACCATTTTTTCCTTTTGTTATTTCTTTTTATTTCATTACTCCTAAACAGATATTTATTTGAGTGTATTTCCCATATAGATTGAATGCAATTTTTATTGGCCATAATTAACAAAGTTTTACTGTTTTTCTCCATCTTCTTCTCTATAATAAGAAATAAAAACTTTATATTTTTCTGATACTCCGTATAAATTACAAAAAACGCACTTAATGTCACAATTATGGGGAAATTGTATGACAATGTGCAACTGGTCTCAGTGTGAGACTCAGCTGTTGGCCATCCTTTGTATTCTGTCATATTTGCGGTACAAGAATTTACTGCTGATGGCTTGCTATTTTTATAACAAATAAGCTCTCACATTATTAGCCCTACTGATGGTGTTATTTCCCTGGAAATAATATCCAATAAAGAAGATGTAATTAAATTTCGAAATTAATAATAATTGTTATGTTATAAAATGTAATCATTGTTGTTAATGCTAAGATGCCAAATGTTCTTTTGTAAAATATGCCCTTAATCCTCAAATCATTTTATTAGTCCAGGATAAGCTATACTGCAATAAATTCATGATATCTCCAAGAACAATTAAAAACCAGTGAGCGGAGCAGTATAGTCGGACGGGGCCGACCATACGATACCCTACACAACTTCCATGAAAATCTAACTTTCTGTGGTTCTATATTCTGAGATTGGGCAATATTTCGCGATATTTGCACACTTTTGACGGGCTAGAGGTCAGCAAATGTTCCTAATAATCAGTACAGCCCCTCTAATTACTAGTCCAGATTCCCTTCACTGTGGGTTGTGTTGTGATGTTCGACTTTCGACTCGAAAAGTAAAAATAATTAAGTTTTCGGTCCACTTCATCCAAAAAATATTATGTGATCATCACCTAACATTTTGTCGTCGACCATAACTGCAACCTCATGGAAAATTTCAAAGCGATCAGCGCTATATTTCCGCCCTCCAGTGTGGTAATATGTTACTAAATAATATATGAATACGTAAGCACCTGTAAATATTTAAGTGTAACTCCCGCATCCGAGTACCTACGACAATATAATTGGTATCAATTTAATGGTCAACCACGCCTCTTGGATATACTATCAACTTCTCGGGTCTATGTCCTTCAGTGGTAAGAATATACGCTGTAGAATACAAATTTTGTCATTTTTCACACAAAAGTTAGCGTTCATTTGACCCGCTAAATATTGACCAATCTTTATCAAAATAGGCATCCTTATTCTTTGGCCCAATCCCCTTCTCCATGCAAAAATTCGAGGTGTTTGGGCCATAATTGCGGCCTCTGGAGCGACCAGAAAAACCGACAAAAATAAAGTTTTTGGTCCATTTCATCCCCTAAATATTAACCGATCATTTCCAAAAACAATAGGGATCTTCATTGGCCAGAACCCATCATACATGCAAAATTTCGTGAAGATTGGTCCATAACTGTGGCCTGTATCGTGTTTACAAATTATAATGGACAGACGGACGGACGGACGGACACACATGTCTAGATCGACTCAGCTAGTCGAGATATGACGATCGGTATACTTAAAAGTGGGTCTAGGACCAATATTTCGCGGCGTTACAAACTTTTGGGGCTGCACAAAGCTATAATACCCTGAAAACATAGTTGTGTAGGGTATAAAAATATATAAACATTTTATAAACATATTTCTTATATTCTACACAACTATGTTGTCAGGGTATTATAGCTTTGTGCAGCCCCAAGAGTTTGTAACGCCGCGAAATATTGGTCCTAGACCCACCTTTATGTATACCGATCGTCATATCTCGACTAGCTGAGTCGATCTAGACATGTGTGTCCGTCCGTCCGTCTGTCCATTATTATTTGTAAACTCGATACAGGCCACAATTATGGACCAATCTTCACGAAATTTTGAATGTAGGTTGGGATCTGGCCTATGAAGACCCCTATTGTTTTTGCTGGAGTTCGCTTAATATATAGGGGATGAAATGGACTAAATACTAAATTTTTGTCGGTTTTTCTGGTCGCTCCAGAGGCCGCAATTATAGCCCGAACATCGCGAAATTTTACATGGAGAAGGGGATCGGGTCAAAGAATAAGCATGCCTGTTTTTATAAAGATTTGTCAATATTTAGCGGGTCAAATGGACCCTGACTTTTGTGTGAAAAATTACAAAATTTGTATTATATAGTGTATATATTTACTCCTGAAGGACATAGAGAAGTTGATAATATATCCAAGAGGTTGGCCTTTAAATTGATACCAAATATATTGTCGTATGTACTCGAATGGCGGAGTTACACGTACATATTTTCAGGTGTTTACGTATTCAGATAGTATTTAGTAAACCATTACCACACTGGAGGGCGGAAATATAGAGCTGATTGTTTTGATAGGTTCCATGATGTTCCAGTTATGGTCAAGGCCAACGCCTATAATTTTCGGCTATGATGAGATAATAATTTTGGGATGAAGTGGACCGAAAACTTAATTTTTTGTGTTTTTCGAGTCGATCTATAGCCCACAATTTAAAGCCGAACATCACAACACAACCCACGGTGAAGGGAGGGTGCAAATATCGCGAAATAGTGTCCATGCTCAGGATATAGAACCAAAGAAAGTTAGATTTTCGTCGAAGTTGTGTAGGGTATCATATGGTCGGCCCCGTCCGACTATACTGCTCCGCTCACTGGTTTTCTGTATAGATCTATTAAATTCAATTTTTCAGGCTTTTCGGCTGAAAATGCGGCTAACACCTTTAAATTACAGAAAATGGGGCAGAACTTGCACTTGGGAGCTAGGCCAAAACATAAACGTATACTGATAGTTTTCCCCATATATGTATGCCGGCCTCCAAACACCCCGAATGCAATGTATATCCTCTTCGGAAATTTCGGCTAAAACTTTCAATATACCGAAAATCATCATTACCAAAATTTCTCAATATAGGATAGCGCACATATAATGGTACCTTACAAATTTCAGTATTTTGGGCAGCACTCCACGTTATTTTGAACGCTTTTCGATGGAATTGGATGCAATATGGCATTTTGGGTTCTCACAAAGTATTTTCACCAAAATGATCAATATTGGTCCCATTTTTAGGATAGTCCCCCCGGTGATCAATATTGTCCACAATTTAGGATACACCTTATAATCCGGTATTTGAGGGAAGAAATATTAATTATGATATATCCCGTCATATATAAAAAATCAGGAACGATTGCAGGTATTTTAAATGTATGGTGGAGGCTATAAAAAATTCGGCAGATTTTAACGATGTTTTTACGTACATCAACAATAATGCGGTATATAGACATTTCGGATTTTCTTACTTACTTAGCTGGCTTGTGACAGAACTTTCGTTCCATAAGCCGAGCTTAGAAAAGATTTGCAGGCGCGTCGGTCTTTTGCACAGTTTTTCCAATTTGAAAGACCATTTTCGGCAATGTTGTCTTCGACTTGGCTTTTCCATCTGGGGCATCTTCATCCATTCCCACAACATGACCTAGCCAACGGGAGGTGGCCTTGCTTTTGAGTTGTTTGCTCAGTCCATAGTAGCATCGGTTGGTCATCACTATCCTTCTCCGAATTTCAAAACTGATGTCATTCGTTTTATTTATGGCGGTACCAAGGTACATAAAATCTTTGACTACCTCGAAGTTCCACAGTTGGTCCGAGTCTACTGGACGTCTTGCGCGTTGATACCATCAGCTTAGTCTTCTCGCCGTTTACTGTCAGACCCACTTTGGCAGACTCCTTCTCAATTCCTTCAAAGGTGGCTGTTACCGCTCTCAATGTTCGACCCATTATGTCGATGTCATCGGCGTAGGCAAGTAACATATGTTGTTTGGTCTACAGAGTACCATTTGTGTTCACATTTGCCTCTCGTATGATCTTTTCCAGCAGGATGTTAAAAAGATCACACGACAAACTGTCACCTTGTCTGAATCCTCGTTCGGTATTGAAGGGCTCCGATAGGTCCTTTCCAACTGCTGACCTTGTGCCACTTAAAGTTATCCTGCATAGCCGAATTTATTTTGCAGGAATGTCAAACGCAGACTTGGCTTTATACACCTCTGAACGGATAGGGCTGTCGAATGCGGCTTTATAGTCGACGAATAGGTGGAATGTGTCGATGTGTTTTTCGTGAGTTTTTTTTCAGGATTTGGCGTAGATTGAAAATCTGGTCAATGGTGGATTTGCCAGGTCTGAAGCCACAATGGTTCATACCGTACGCTGTATAGCACTTTATATGCGATGGGAAAGAGACTTATTCCTCTATAGTTTGCACATATCGTCTTGTCTCCTTTTTTGTGCACGGGACACAGGATGCTAAGGTTCCAACCTTTGAACATACATTCTTCTAGCCAAATTGTACTAATCAGCTGGTGCATGCTCCTTACCAGCATCTGACAACCAGTTTTGAATAGTTCGGCTTATAACCCATCGGCACCTGCTGCTTTATTATTCTTCAGCCGATTGATTGCTATTCTGACTTCATCTTGGCTAGGTGGTATACACTCTATACCGTCATCTATTTTTGGTTCTGGGGTATCCACTTCACGGATTTTCTTACTATAAATAAATATTTTAGCAAAAAAACCCCATTGTTTTGGAATAGCCTTCATATAAACTTCCCAACTCATGTTTGTATGTTGAAATTCCTGGCCAAAATTTTGCAAACTATGTTTGTATACCCTACACAACATTGTTGTTATTATAGCTTTGTGCAGCCCTAAAAGTTGGTAACATCGCAAAATATTGATCTTACACCCACCTTTTAGTATACCGATATCTCCACTAGCTGAGTCTATCTAGACATGTGTGGCCGTCCGTCCGTCTGTCTATTATAATATGTAAACAGGTTACAGGTCACAGTTATCGAACAATCTTCATGAAATTTTGCATGTAGAACTGGCCAATGAAGACCCCAATTGTTTTTGGTAAAGATCCGTTAATATAATATTTAGGGGATAAAATGCACCAAATACTCTATTTTTGTCGGTTTTTCTGGTATATATTTACTTCTGAAGAACATAGACCCTAGAAGTTGATTGTTGTATGTACTCGGATGTGGGAGTTATACGTGAATATTTAGAGGGCTTAAATGTCGCGTTGATAGCTTTGAAATTTTACATGAAATTCCGGTTATGGTCAAGGACGATGCCTATAATTTTTGGTGATATTGAGATGATATTTAGGGGTTGCAATGAACCGAAAACTTTATTTATGTCAGATTTTCTAATCGCGCTAGAGGACTTTATTATATGTAGAACATCACTTATTTTACACGGTGGGATCTGACCAAATATTTAGAACGACATGATCTAAAGTGACCTCAGGAAAAGAAGATTTGGATAAAATGCCAAAGCTAGATAGTGGAACTGTTGACCTATAATCAGTTAAGAAATATTACCATGCTCGGAATATGGATCCACAGAGACATAGAGCTCTGTGAAAGTTGTGTATGGTTTCATACGGTCGGTCCGTCCGACTATATTGCTCCGCTCACTGGATGTAATCTGGTTTTGGAAACTTCAATGCAAATAACAGTCGATACATAACATGGTTAGCTTGTCTAAGTTGTTGTACTTTAATAACGTTTACAATGTTATACATTTTTATAATTTAATCGTCATATCATTTATCCGTCTCTAAATAGGTACCAGATCGAACTGTTATATACATTTTACCCAACAACAAAAACTACAGCTTCGTAACGCCCATTCACATAATAAGCTCTAGTTGTCATGCCTGCATCCGAAAAAAACTTTAACATTCCATTAACAGTTATTAAAAGATGCTATTAAATTTGATTTTGAGATCAGAGAAAAACGATATGAACACCTACCTACCTACCATCAACTAACCAACATGCCAACCCATCCGTTATTATCTTCAGCCTAAAGTAATGAACTTTGTACTGAACAATGCCAGTCAGTACTTGAAATTGCAACGCATTTTACTTGGCACCACGAAAAGAAGTGCATTCAATGGGCATGTCGTTCCTCGTTGCTCTCTGTGCTGTACTGTTGTGGTATTCCTCAGGATCAACACGAACAATAAACCAGAAGCGAAGTTTAGAACAGGACCGAGAACTTAAAAACGGCATTTGGAAGAAGGCCAATTAAATTTATAAAATGATGGAAACAAAGCAACAATAACAAAACATGTTTCCTTTAACGTTGCGGCATGTGATGAGGGTAGAGAGTGGAATGGTTTATTCCACAACAACAACAACAAAATATCTCAAAAAAACAGTTAAATAAAATACGAGTATGGCATGCGAAATATTACCGAACATTGGCAAATAAAACGGTAAAATGTGATTGGAAGTAAATTGAAACCAGTAAGGAAAGTAGTAAAGTCGCACTGGACCGATTATATGATACCCTTCAACACTTGGGGTATATTCTACATAGTCTCCTAACAGACGTCGCCTTTTCTAAGGAACATTGACATGAAATTGAACAAACTTAAATTTGTGATCTTTATCTATAAGTAAACCAACTAACATAAATTCCAACACATGTCATTCTGCAACCTATTCTAAATTTTGTAAACAGATTTAAAGCACACGTTATTTGGTATGCTTCACTGTTTAAAATGTATCAATCAGGCACCCATTGATTATTTGGTGTACAGTCAACATGAATGGGTCGAAATTATATATGGAAGCTAATATGAACCGATTTTCAGGAAACTTAGCACGTATCATCATGGGCCTAATTCTCTCTATGCCAAATTTCGTGCAAATCAAAAGATATATAGGGACTTTGGTGCACCATTTACCATAAATCGGACGAAACTATACATGGGAGCTATATCTAAATCTGAACCGATTTTCTCGAAACTTTGCACACATTATTCTGGACCTAATTCAGTACTCTATGCCAAATTTCGAAAGACATATAGGGACTTTGGTGCGCCATTTACCACAAATCGGACGAAACTATATATGGGAGCTATATCTAAATCTGGCCCGATTTTCTCGAAACTTTGCACACGTCATTCAAGACTTAATTCAATACACTATATCAAAATTCGTGCAAATTAAATGATTTTCAGGGACTTTGGTGCACCATTTACCTAAAATCGGGTGAAACTATATATGGGAGCTATATCCAAATCTGAACCGATTTTCACGAAACTTAGCACACATCATTCTAGACCTAATTCAGTGGGCTATACCAAATTTCGTGCAAATCGAAAGATATATAGGGACTTTGGTAAACCATTTACATTAAATCGGAAACTATCTATGGGAGCTATATCTAAACTGAACCGATTTTCTCCAATTTCAATAGGGTTCGTCCTTGGGCCAAATAAGTGACATATGCCGAATTTCATCCAAATCGGATCATAAATGCAACATGTACTTTGTTCACAAAAATACATGGACGGACCGACGGACATGCATAAATCGACTCAGAAAGTGATTCTATTCATATTCTCAAAAGGAACCATGGGTCTATCTCTATTATTTTTGCCTGTTACAAACATATGCACAAAGACATAATACCCTGTACCACAGTGTGAAAAATGGCTGATAAAAACTTCGTGGAAATATATCCAAAATTTTCTACACAGATATTTGTCAACTTCAAAGATCCCGAATTGCCGCTAACAGCCAATTTGGTGGAGTTTTTCTTGTAGCCGTCGAATGAACCATAATCTATTCCATCTATTCTCGGACATCGACATAGCTCAAAAGGCATATAAAAGCGAGCCAAGTGATAGTTTACGCAGAAGGGGAAGGTCACGAATACAATGGAAAGATCAAGTAGAAGTCAACATCTCGGAAAATGGTCTTTAAAATTGGATAAGATACACAAGACCGACGCGGATAGAAATATTTGTTTAAGCTCGGCTTATGGAACAACCGTTCTATCATAAGCCATCTAAGTAAGTAAAGTAAGTAATTCTTGTAGATGAGCTGGATGTTTTTTTTTATAAAAGAGCTGGAGATCTTCTTCTAGAAGAGCTGGAAGTCTTCTTATAAATGAGCTAGAGCTCTTCTATAATTCTATGGTAGTATTGCCAACCCACACTTCGGTATAAAACTTAAAATTAACAAAAATTTAAAGGAACATTTCAATATGGACTACATCAGAACCTCGAACAATATTGCAAATTCTTACCATTTAAATTCCGGTATGTCAATATCATTCGCCCAAAAATGGATGAGACCTTTAGATGGTGGCTATGTACAACAAGGAATCTGAAATGCCAGATGCAAATTGAAAATGGGGCGGGCGCTTTATGTGGGGGTATACCAATACGTGGTCCTATATCGATATTGTTCTGAAATTATGTTATTCACGGTTGATGAACCTGTAATCTAAATTACACACCTTACAGAAAATGAACAGGGGTATATCTATAATCAAAACAACGAATGATATCGGTTGAAAAATGCTGCTAAAGAATTCAAAATACCCGGCGAGGCCTTTGTAAAGGGTTTAAACGAAAATGTGGATTTATTTTAAAAGTATTCTGTAAAAACAGTCTTCGTTATTCAAGAACCCGAAATATCAATATACAGCCCTTTCAGTTGGAAAACCTTTAAAATACCGATAGAAGTGGATATATATTTAATTACAGGTACTTTGGCGGATAACTGCGGCTAAAACCATAAAATACCTTCAATGTACCGGAAATTGGGCTTTCTGGGGTAACCCAAATGTCGATTTTAATTTTTGTAGTACCTTCTAATACCCTTATATTACGAATGTCTCAAAATCAGATGATGATTTTATCCAATAATAAAGCTTGGGTAAAATCATCACTTGCATATAAATTGTTTTGAGTTTTTTGTAAATTTTGTGAAGGCATTCAACATCGATTCCCCAAATACCTATCGTAGGGTGTTTCAGTCGCACATGCATGCCTAGCTGCCACATCATACGGAACCCTTAAACCAAAAAGAATTTGCACAGATTCTGTGTCGTGAGTGTGGCACATGAAAATAAAATCAACATTCCACAGCAAAACCTAAAGGGAGAAACAGAATCGTCAAATATGTCTCAACATACATATAAACATATATATTCCAGAAAGTCTAAAGGTATTTTCAAAAAACCAATACCATACATAAAATAACAAAGAAGAAGATTTTCATCAATAAGCTTTACTGGTAAGAATATCGTGAACCTGTTATCATAATATTGACTGTGGTTTATGGCCACTACATCAGCGTTCGATCCAGTTCAACTGGAGGGGATGCTCACTTCGAATACATTAACAATGATTGTGAACGACTATAAAGTGTGAAAACATTTAAATGGACAAACAAACAAAACGTACTTCAGGCTGCAACATGAACACAGGTCGGGATGCAGAACCCTACATTCAACGGCAACGGCACACCACTGGATGCAGAACACAACAGAACAGAGCCGAAAACCAAAGAGGGGCGTGTATTTGTAACAGAAATCGGACAGATTTGCAATCAAGGAGGGCATCGACACGATTTATGTTTTCTTGGTTTTTCGTTTCATTCTGTTTCCTTTATGGCCAGCAGCGGCCAATGAAACAACAACAAACGCATCGAAGTAGACATGACATTTTGCTTGTGGATTTATTTCATTTAATTTCATTATTGGGGTTTGTTTTCCGTTGTTAACTGTCATTTGGTGTCATCGTGCGGTGACTGAATGACTGACACTCATTGATTTCACCTTGACTATTTGGTGTCCGGTGCATCAGTAGAGCGGAACGAGCGAACGAACGAGTGAACGAATAACTAAACACCCAGAAATGTGATGCTGTTTGTTAATGTTCTCAACTTCTAAATTCCAATAAACACTTGCCTTTGTTTTCTGCATTCGATTCGATGGTAATTCTCCTGCCCTGTGGTCAGAAAACAGAAAAAATGCTAACGCCTTCCGGCAAATCTGAGAAATGTTTTCAGCCGGTGTAATTTTATTGCAATCGTAAATTATAGTTCATCTGCCATCGTTGCTATGCCTTGATGTCTGTGCTATTATTTTGAAGGTATGAGAATTGCGATCATTGCCATAAATAACAATTTTAAATACGACTATTATTTTAATTGTTGATATTTTCTCTAAAATACTCCATATGTCTTCTATAGGATTCAAACCCGGCGATTCTGGTCAATTTTAAAGCATCCAATCTTAAACGATCTGGGACTTGTGTTTGGGGTCATTATATTGATAAAATTTAAATGTTGTCCCAAAAATATAAAATTGAAATGATGTCCCCTTCTAATATTTTCCTCCAAAATACTCCATAAATTTTCTATAGGATTCAAATCCGGGGACTGTGGTCAATTTTAAAGCATCCAATCTTAAACGATCTGAGACTTGTGTTTTTCCAATTCCAATTTTTCAGCACTACATTTCAAGTTATCTTTTAGAACATTTAAATAATAAATCTTACCCATTACTTCTACAATAAAAACGAGATTTCTAACTAGGCAGTGCTCATAAAACCTCATACCATTACATAGCCTCCTCCGTCCTAGGGATAAGTAAATCGACTTATGCATTGAAAAGTCTAAACGTTGAGGCCGACTTTTGATTTTGAGGAATTCTTATAGTCGATTTTTCAAGATCAACTTTCGATTTTCTTCGTAAATATTTGGTTTATTATCACAAAACCGAAATTACACAATCCAGAACTCATTATACCCTTCACCACACTGAGGTACAGGGTATTATGTCTTTGTGCATATGTTTGTAACAGGCAAAAGGAAACGAGATAGACACATGGTTCCTTTTGAGAATATGCATAGAATCACTTTCTGAGTCGATTTACGCAAGTCCGTCCGTCCGCCTGTCCGTCCATGTATATTTGTGCACAAAGTACAGGTCGCATTTATGATCCGATTTGGATGAAATTTGGCATAGGTCACTTATTTGGCCCAAGGACGAGCCCTATTGAAATTAGGAAAAATCGGTTCAGATTTAGATATAGCTCCCATATATATTTTCGTCCAATTTAATGTAAATGGTGCACCAAAGTCCCTATATATATTTCAATTTGCACGAAATTTGGCACAGCGTAATGAATTAGGCCTAGAATGATGTGTGTTAAATTTCCTGAAAATCGGTTCAGATTTAGATATAGCTCCCATATATATTTTCGTCCGATTTAATGTAAATGGTGCACCAAAGTCCCTATATATCTTTCG